>NC_064628.1:608994170-609594170 GCF_023864275.1 Schistocerca cancellata
GACAGTGGCAACACCAGCAGCTCTGACTGAGGATTTTGTAGGTCGTTCTTGGTCATAAGGTGAATGCTGGAGCTGTTCCCTTTAAACCTCTCCAAACAAATTACTAATTACGAGATATGAAATAAAGCATCCCTTTACCACAACAAACAAATAAAGTGCCAAAACAGTATAACATAGCTAATACCCTAGCTTTTGTCGACAATCAACACCATCCTTGACAAAATTAGGAAACATGAGCTTTCTTTGGGCCACGTGAATAATGTTTCAAATCTGAAAAGTTTGGTCAACGTAAATATAGCTACCCAATTAGACTGCAGGTCAGAAATATGTGGCATTAAACCACCAAAAGGTTACCAATAATAGGTACATACTAAATCTAATTATTAACTGTACTCATTTCTGTAATGCATTGGAACTTGTCCTCAGCTGACATGACGAGACTGAAATGTTCTCCAATTCCTGGCATTTTTCATACATTGATTACACTCAGTATTAAAAATCCCATTTAGAAAAAGCAACAGCTTTCAAAGGCACCTCTAAAATCATCCAGAATGAATTCTCCCAATGTGCACTTCAAGTTCGCAAAGAGGAAAGTAGGAAGTAAATTAAAGGAGCAGAGTTTTGGCTGTAATGGCTGACAAAACCAGTGATGCTGACAAAATCAGTGATGCAGCCTGTGATTTCCAGATGGTTTTAGTGAATAGGTACATCATTAATGGAAGACCAGTTGAAAGATTTACAGAAGCCATAGCAACAGAAAAGCATAGTGCTCGGCCTTTGGCAACATACAGCAAGGAACAGACAAACCACAATTAGAAGAACTGTCTACACAAACTAATACACAAACATCTGATGGTGCAGCGATCATGAGTGGTTCGTCACGCAGGGTGCAGGCTCTTGTTACGGAAAAGTTTTACAATGTTGCTTCATACATTCATTATTATGCCCACCAGTTGAATCTAATTATGCTTCAAGCCACTTTCATTAATAAAAACGTGTAAATATCTTTCACCAAACTTCTGGGACTTTGCAGCTCCTTTTCAGCATTTCCACAAAGAACACCAATTCTTGACAAAGTAGCACGAAAAGAGCAGCCATGTTCAGTGCTTACTTGTTGCAATTAACAGTCAAAGATTATCAATACTGTTTTTCATATGGGGATACACTGTAGAATTGCTAATACAGTGTATCTCTCCATGTCGTTTTGTTCGAAGAATGAGCTGCATTCCACAAAGAAATTACTTGTTTGGCTTCCCTGTTCGTTTCTTCTACAATGATGCTCACGATTTCCAGTGAGATAAATAATAAAAATGACTCTGTTATTGTTTTGATTGTTTTTCCATCATTCACTGGGCCAGGTGTTACGTTCAAAATGTTGCAACATCGACTCCACCCAACTTTTGGTGGTTCACTAGAAAACTGTAGTCCACTTCTAGACACAAACAAATCTCCAGTGTCTTCGTCTTCTTCTTCTTTTCATCATCCTCTTCTTCTTCTACTTGTTCACATGAATGTGTAGTGTCTTCTGATATTTCATCATCAGCTTCATCTGATGTTATGATGTGGTCTTTGTCAAGAGGTTCCATATATTCATTCAGTTCATTATCAATGTCCCATTCATTTTCATCATCACTGACATCAGAATTGTATACAATTTCCATGATCTCTTCGCTAGGAAGTCCTATGGACATCCTTACGTGCAGATGAAATATTGACTTGTGTAATGTCAGCTCAACAGTGAATGTCAAATTAAACGCAACAATAGTAACCAGCAACAATAACAAACATTGGATCTATGGCAAAACTCAACAAAGAAGATGAATGACACATATATTTCCCAAAATCTTCTTTTTATACAAATCAGAAAATAAGACATTTCATACCAAGCGGGGTACTCTCACAATCCCACCAATAAATGACTTGAATAACAGTGATAAAGCCAAAAAAAATTAGACAGTCGTGAGTGTAAATTCAACGTCAATCATTTTAGTACAAAGTCAAGAAACCACAGGCATGTGGCCCTTCAGATAACATTATTATAGGGAAAAAATCAATTTAATCATGGAGCTTATCCAGGGGGGAGCACTGCAAAGGAATTTCCATGGTTGGAGATGTAATTCATTTGTTCATAGTTACATACACTATTTTATAACTCTCTTCACCCCAGCATTGCAAAATAAATGGTCCATAAGCCTAACACTGAAAAAAGTGTTTAAAACAAAGATAATTAAATACATAAGCCATATTTCTTACCCATAGCTCCTGCAACAGTGTCTGATGGGGAGCACTAACATCACCGACTAAGCTGTAGCTCCAAGCCATGCTGTTAGTGAGACCATCACCAAGTGACAATGTCTGTCTACTCCATAGTGGTAGCATTTCTGCCTCAGTTGGTAAAGATAATTCAAGGAGTGGATGTCTTGCAAGAGCAGAGCTCTCCATCCAACCACCCCAGGCCCAACGAACAATAAACGATCCATTACGGAAGCTTACAGCTTCGCTGGTTGAAACTCCTGGAACAAGTAACAGGCTGTAATTAAAATGATATCCATGGCAATAATAGCAGTAATAATAATAAAAAGTAAAACAAACTCTTTTAATCTGTGTGCTTGTCATTTTGATGACTTTGGGTTCTCTCAAGATTTCTATTTCTAATACACTGTTGGAAGTACTATGTATTCTCAGCTGTAGCAATGCACATTTTGGTTACTGGGAGCGTTTAAATAACATTAGACACAGGATGATTAAAATTATGAATACTTATATATTATACAGCACAGAACTGTTGCACTGTTGCCATCATTAATCATCCTACAAAAAACTATGAATGTAGCTATCTCAAGATAGACAAAGCGGGGCACAATTCATTTTGGCAGAATGCAAGATTGTTTTGTTGGCTGTATAATGAAACAATAAAACATAGTAATAGTAATAATAATATAATAATACATACTTATTGGAAAAGACTAACTCTTTTAATTTGTGTGCTTGTCTGTTTGAGGCCTTTGCCTTTGGAAACCAATTTGGGTCCAGTACAAAGCTTATGGTAGCACTGCACTGAAAGCTGTCACAGTCAGTAACATGGTGGATATTGTGCTGTTTTTGTGCAACGTGCAAAGAAGTCAATGTTTTTAATGAAGTGCTAATTGAAGACTTAACTGTGGGACTGATGACCTCAGATGTTAAGTCCCATAGTGCTCAGAGCCATTTGAAGACTTAACTATGCATTATGCCAGTTGAAGGTGAGCCAAAGCTCAAAACATGTATTGGCATAAATAAAAATATGTAAAAAGTTGGCTGGTTGCTTTATTTCTTTAAACTAATATAAACCCAGCCATGGAGCTCAAGAACTAGCAAAATGGATAAAATTTATAACAAAATATTTTTCTAAGTAGCACCCCATTTCCTGTTATCACATACAAATATACTGTGAAACTCTCTTGTTTGAACTACTGTGTTTAGGTATTTATTGATTGTGTTTAGGTATTTATTGATCGTAGTACATCATTTGGAATATATAAACATATTTTCAAAGAATCTATGATTCTCACAGAAAGTGTGTGATTCATTGTGCTGCAGACCTGTATGAAAGAATGTGTTATCTGTTTTATAGTAAGTGTCTTGGGGAGTGGGAACACATGTTCATGCAATCAGTACAAAATCAACACTACACTCAGTCATATTAATAAAAAACATCGTAATACAGTACCTCAATGAACTGTAACAATAAATCCAAAAAATGTTCAGACTGATGTAACTTGTTTTAAAAGTAAATCTTAATATTATAAAAAAAATGTGGAGGTACTGTAAAAAGATGATAGTTGTTTTGTTAGACCCCTTGACAAGAGGCCAGTGCAAATATTTGCTAATATGTGGGAATGCAGGTTACATGGAACATAGAGCCTACTGCAACAACACTCACTTTTATGTTGAGTGCTTTCTCCAAAAGCATATATTTATTTGAGGTGACATGAGAAAAGTTATCTTTCAGTTGTACATTATATTTCATAATCATAATAAATGGAGTTTGAGAGCCTAGTTGTATAGCACTGGGCAATTTGTTTTTTCTTTCATTACATTTTTTCCCTACTGATCAACAAGACCAAGATTTTATAATATGTCAAAGAAAAACACAAAGTAACACAATGAAGAAACAAAATACACAGTGCTGCTACCCATCCAGTGATATCACAGGTCACTGACCAATTACAGCTCTTTAACCTACGACTGATGACCTTAGCAGTTAAGTCCCATAAGATTTCACACACATTCATTTCTCTTTAACCTACCTCTTGATTTCTATTTACCTTGAAAGAAAAAAAATGATAAAAATAGCAAAGTGTCATGGGAGACTAAGGGACTACTCATGGAAAGATTAATTGATAATACAGATTATGCATCATAAAGTGCTAGCAGGAAAGGAGGAAGGGTGAGGGGACTTGGGGGGGGGGGGGGGGGAGGGAGGGAGGGAGGGAGGTGTGTGTGTGTGTGTGTGTGTGTGTGTGTGTGTGTGTGTGTGTGTGTGTGTGAGAGAGAGAGAGAGAGAGAGAGAGAGAGAGAGAGAGAGAGAGAGTGGCAAACATATAGTACATGTTAAATATGTAGCTTCATCACTGTTGATTAATCTACTGACACTGAAGGGTACATGCACACTGAAATGAATAAGAGATGACTATTTATGCTATTTACCACAGTGTTCTCATCTCTTAGCAATCCAAAACAAGACAAGCGTAAATTCCCAAATATCATGTAGCACTAAGTAATATGCACATATTACTGTAATACACATATGTAACATATTTATAGAACTTAAAACTTTTCTATGCAAAGAAAGATACCTTCAAGTACTGTTAGCCGTTTCGCTCCTCTGTCTTCCATTCTCAAAGTGACAGAATGCTGTGGCTGAACTAAATCTCCAGCAGATAAAGACTGCATTAGAGATGAGATCTCTACAGTTAATCCATCTTCTGCTGTAAGTCTAGATGCCAAATTAACAGTTTCTCCTGTAGGTAGTATAACATCAGTAAGCCGGCCATTTGATTCATAGTGATACATATATGTTTCACCACCCTGTAAAGGATATTCATAAATAACCATAAGCAAAAGGAAATAACATACAGACATAAAATGTTGCTTGTCTATACAAAAGCAACAACTCTGATTAATAGTGGTATTTGAATAAATAGATAGACATGAGAGGTGCTAATATATAGCTAATGTATTGCTTGAATAAATTCACAGATCAGTTATTTTTATGCAGATAGTTGAATTTATCACAGAACAGATGACAACTTAATGTGATAAGCTAAAGAGTAGATATTTTCCTGTTGGGGCATAGCTGCACAACACGACCAATACACAGTTTACAGAAGCAGGAAATAAGTACTATGTACATCAAGACTTGATGGTGAAAACTGATAGATTTGAAAACCATTTCACAATACTATCAATAAAGATGGCTAATGAGCAGTACACATGGAAAGAGAATGCATATGCTTGAGTTTCTTTATTTGGCAAAAGACAGGAAAAGCTATGAAGAAATGAGAATGTTTGGAAATCAGAAAGGAAAAAAACTGGGACGTGGGGGAATGTGGCAGATTCTGATATGGTCTAATTAAGTGGAATACATGTGGGCAAGAACTTAAGCTGGAATATGTGTATTGACTTCCTGTGAAATAAATTAAATGGTTTTGTGTTTGTGATGCAAATAATAGCAAGTTCTACTGGCATAAATGCAGAGAAACTATCCTATCATAGTTCTTTTGAATCTGGCATTAAGTGTGGTAAGGTTTTCTAGGGAAATTCATGTAATGCACCTTGGATACTGAAGCTGCAGAAGATAATTGTCAACAGTATTATGAAAAGGAAAATTGCTACTCACGTAATAGCAGAGATGCTGAGTTGCAGATAGGCACAACAAAAAGACTATCATAAATAAAGCTTTCAGCCTTTAATGCCTTCATCAACAATAGATGACACACACACACTCTATCTCTCTCTCTCTCTCTCTCTCTCTCATGCAAACGCAACTCACACACACAACTTTTTGATGGGCCTATCTGTGACTCAGCATCTCTGCTATATGGTGAGTAGGAACTTTCCTTTTCATAACATCCCTTAACTCGCAAGGTGACTTTTCTGTATATAACATTTATTTTTACAATGATTTAAGTGTTGTTTAAATGCTTCTAGTCCATGAACCATGGACCTTGTCGTTGGTGGGGAGGCTTGTGTGCCTCAGCGATACAGATGGCCGTACCGTAGGTGCAACCACAACGGAGGGATATCTGTTGAGAGGCCAGACAAATGTGTGGTTCCTGAAGAGGGGCAGCACCCTTTTCAGTAGTTGCAGGGGCAACAGTCTGGAAGATTGACTGACCTGGCCTTGCAACATTAACCAAAACGGCCTTGCTGTGCTGGTACTGCGAACGGCTGAAAGCAAGGGGAAACTACGGCCGTGATTTTTCCCGAGGGCATGCAGCTTTACTGTATGGATAAATGATGATGGCATCCTCTTGGGTAAAATATTCCGAGGTAAAATAGTCCCCCATTCGGATCTCCGGGCGGGGACTATTCAAGAGGACGTCTTATCAGGAAAAAGAAAACTGGCGTTCTACGGATCGGAGCGTGGAACATCAGATCCCTTAACCGGGCAGGTAGATTAGAAAATTTAAAACGGGAAATGGATAGGTTAAAGTTAGATATAGTGGGAATTAGCGAAATTCGGTGGCAGGAGGAACAAGAATTTTGGTCAGGTGAATACAGGGTTATAAACACAAAATCAAATAGGGGTAATGCAGAAGTAGGTTTAATAATGAATAAAAAAATAGGTTTGCGGGTAAGCTACTACAAACAGCATAGTGAACAAATTATTGTGGCC
Source organism: Schistocerca cancellata (assembly GCF_023864275.1). Taxonomy (NCBI): domain Eukaryota; kingdom Metazoa; phylum Arthropoda; class Insecta; order Orthoptera; family Acrididae; genus Schistocerca; species Schistocerca cancellata. The sequence continues at coordinate 609,001,051 of NC_064628.1, forward strand.
AAGATAGACACGAAGCCCACGCCTACTACAGTAGTACAAGTTTATATGCCAACTAGCTCTGCAGGTGATGAAGAAATTGAAGAAATGTATGATGAGATAAAATAAATTATTCAGGTAGTGAAGGGAGACGAAAATTTAATAGTCATGGGTGACTGGAATTCGAGAGTAGGAAAAGGGAGAGAAGGAAACATAGTAGGTGAATATGGATTGGGGCTAAGAAATGAAAGAGGAAGCCGTCTGGTAGAGTTTTGCACAGAGCATAACTTAATCATAGCTAACACTTGGTTCAACAATCATGAAAGAAAGTTGTGTACATGGAAGAATCCTGGAGATACTAGAAGGTATCAGATAGATTATATAATGGTAAGACAAGATATTTAGGAACCAGGTTATAAATTGTAAGACATTTCCAGGGGCAGATGTGGACTCTGACCACAATCTATTGGTTATGAACTGTAGATTAAAACTGAAGAAACTGCAAAAATGTGGGAATTTAAGGAGATGGGACCTGGATAAACTGAAAGAACCACAGGTTGTACAGAGTTTCAGGGAGAGCATAAGGGAACAATTGACAGGAATGGGGGAAAGAAGTACAGTAGAAGAAGAATGGGTAGCTCTGAGGGATGAAGTAGTGAAGGCAGCAGAGGATCAAGTAGGTAAAAAGATGAGAGCTAGTAGAACTCCTTGGGTAACAGAAGAAATATTGAACTTCATTGATGAAAGGAGAAAATATAAAAATGCAGTAAATTAAGCAGGCAAAAAGGAATACATACGTCTCAAAAATGAGATCGACAGGAAGTGCAAAATGGCTAAGCAGGCATGGCTAGAGGACAAATGTAAGGATGTAGAGGCTTACCTCACTAGGGGTAAGATAGATACTTCCTACAGGAAAATTAAAGAGACCTTTGGAGAAAAGAGAACCACTTTATGAATATCAAGAGCTCAGATGGAAACCCAGTTCTAAGCAAAGAAGGGAAAGCAGAAAGGTGGATGGAGTATATAGAGGGTCTATACAAGGGCGATGTACTTGAGGACAATATTATGGAGATGGAAGAGGATGTAGATGAAGATGAAATGGGAGATACAATACTGCGTGAAGAGTTTGACAGAGCACTGAAACACCTGAGTCGAAACAAGGCCCCGGGAATAGACAACATTCCATTAGAACTACTGATGGCCTTGGGAGAGCCAGTCCTGACAAAACTCTACCATCTGGTGAGCAAGATGTATGAGACAGGCGAAATACCCTCAGACTTCAAGAAGAATATAATAATTACAATCCCAAAGAAAGCAGGTGTTGACAGATGTGAAAATTACTGAACTATCAGTTTAATAAGTCACAGCTGCAAAATACTTACACGAATTCATTACAGACGAATGGAAAAACTGGTAGAAGCCAACCTCAGGGAAGATCAGTTTGGATTCCGTAGAAATGTTGGAACACGTGAGGCAGTACTGACCTTACGACTTATCTTAGAAGAAAGATTAAGGAAAGGAAAACCTACGTTTCTTGCATTTGTAGACTTAGAGAAATCTTTTGACAATGTTGACTGGAATACTCTCTTTCAAATTCTAAAGGTGGCAGGGTTAAAATACAGGGAGCGAAAGGCTATTTACAATTTGTACAGAAACCAGATGGCAGTTATAAGAGTCGAGGGACATGAAAGGGAAGCAGTGGTTGGGAAGGGAGTGAGACAGGGTTGTAGCCTCTCCCCGATGTTATTCAATCTGTATATTGGGCAAGCAGTAAAGGAAACAAAAGAAAAATTCGGAGTAGGTATTAAAATCCATGGAGAAGAAATAAAAACTTTGAGGTTCGCCGATGACATTGTAATTCTATCAGAGACAGCAAAGGACTTGGAAGAGCAGTTGAATGGAATGGACAGTGTCTTGAATGGAGGATATAAGATGAACATCAACAGAAGCAAAACAAGGATAATGGAATGTGGTCGAATTAAGTCGGGTGATGCTGAGGGAATCTGATGATGGTCGAAGTAGAGAAGATATAAAATGTAGACTGGCAATGGCAAGGAAAGCGTTTCTGAAGAAGAGAAATTTGTTAACATCGAGTATAGATTTAAGCATCAGGAAGTCGTTTCTGAAAGTATTTGTATGGAGTGTAGCCATGTATGGAAGTGAAACATGGATGATAAATAGTTTGGACAAGAAGAGAACAGAAGCTTTTGAAATGTGGTGCTACAGAAGAATGCTGAAGATTAGATGGGTAGAGCACATAACTAATGATGAAGTAATGAATAGAATTGGGGAGAAGAGGAGTATGTGGCACAACTTGACAAAAAGAAGGGACCGGTTAGTAGGACATGTTCTGAGGCATCAAGGGAGGGTAAAAGTCGTAGAGGGAGACCAAGAGATGAATACACTAAGCAGATTCAGAAGGATGTGGGTTGCAGTAAGTACTGGGAGATGAAGAAGCTTGCACAGGATAGGGTAGCATGGAGAGCTGCATCAAAACAGTCTCAGGACTGAAGACCACAACAACAACAACAACAGTTTATTTGATTGCACTAAACAAAGTCTGTAGCATTTTACTATTTATCACACAAAAGCATATAAATTTGTGTGGTTATTTTGAATAGTACACATAAATAGACTGTTAGAGTACTGAATTTTACATTCTGAAAAAATTATACAATCTCTGTAGCAAGTAAATTTCCTAATAAAACTAAATTCCAGGGTTTAAATTTGTGCATAAAAATTCCACCCGATAGGTACAAAGAGAGTTTGTGAAATTGACATTCATTGCTGGAAACTACATTTTTCTTATCACTGCTCAGAACACATTCGATTTTAACAGGCACTTTAAGTATTTTATTGAAAAAAAGAAAAACAGACAGATCCCCATTACAACTTTGCTGAAGTTCTTCCTCTGAATGATACTCTTGTTCGATAGCAGAACTGTGATCACTGGCTAATGTAAAATTGTCATCTTTTTAGTTTATTTCTTGATCTAGGTCACTGACACCTTCCTCCATAGACCAACTAACAATTTCATCAAACTCGGGAAAGTTAAAAATAACACATTTGTGCCAACACATTTTGAGCTGTACAGCACCGTACTGAAGGAAACAGGTGTGTAGCTCACGAGGTGCGGTCTGTTGGTCATTAGTTTGTAAATTACAAATCCTAACTGCTCTCTCCCTATAAATTTATTAAATTATAATCTTCTTACACAGTAGACAAAAAATGTTTGAGGAGAATCATTTTAACTGTATTTGCAGAATGAGAAACAAAAAGAATCTTCCCACACACAAACTGAAATTATATGCACAGCTTCTACAGTACATGAGGATGACAATCTATAATAAATTTATAGGCCAAAACATACTTAATACGGAGCCAGATCCATAAAAAGAAGGCTGCAGAAGATGTTTGTGGGGGAAATGTTACTACTTAGTACACAAATGCATTGAGAATTAACTAATATTTTGAGCTAAGTGTAATTTGATTTTAGATTGTTTTCTATAATAAAACTATATTATTATTATTATTATTAGGGTTTTGTTATAAGCATCAATTCTCTGTTTTCAGTGAAATTTTGCAATAAATGTTTGATAGTCTGCTGTACCTGAATCAAATGATTTACATTAATAATGTTACAAGACTAATAAATCACAATTCACAAAATGGCCTCCATCCACATAAAAGTTTTTCTGTTTGTCTTTAGTGTGGTGATTTACCATAATGTTACTTTCATTCTGAGCTCCTACTGGCAAAGGTATGAATGCTTAATTTTTTTCTCTTGCAGATACCAACCAAAAATTAGACATTGCAGGAACAATTTACTTTATGCATAGGAGGAGGAGGAGATTTGTGTTTAACGTCCCGTCAACAAGGAGGTCATTAGAGATGGAGCACAAGCTCAGATTGGGGAACAATATCGGCCGTGTCCTTTCAAAGGAACCATCCTGGCATTTGCCTGAAATGATTTAGGGAAATCACGGAAAACCTAAATCAGGATGGCAGGAGATGGGTTTGAACCGTCATCCTCCCAAATGCGAGTCCAGTGAGCTAACCACTGCGCCACTTCGCCCGCTTACTTTATGCAGTATAACAGTATTGGGTATTCTTATACTATGATGGTTTCAACATAACCTGTCTAGTTTAAGGTCTAGTTTAAGTTATCACCTGACAAGATACTTACACCGCCACCTCTAGAATCTGACCGACTTGTAAGCAGACCTGTTGTGCTGTCATATTCAAGATCAATTTCCGTTTTTCCTTTCTCTAGGAATTTCACCAAGAAACCTACTCCAGAAATCTTAAGATCTGATTTGTGATCCTGGGTGTTCTCAATAGTACTAACCTGCAACAAATATGTTAGTCCATGACGTTTATTTAACTTATCATTATCCTTACATTTTAGAAAAGTTTGAAAATACTGAAAACATTAAATTTACATTTTATTTGTCATACAGGTGTATGTGTACTCTCTTAATTATGAAGAAGGATTCATCTGTAAGCTTCACAACATTTTCAAAAATGTTATTGTGCCTACTGAAGCCTTACTAAATAAATAAAATAAATAAGTAAATGTATAGTGAGGTGTTACCTTAATGTCTAATTTAAACATTATAAAAGAGCTTTTTTCAGCTTTCAGTCTAATTCCATAATATTAAACAGTTTTCTTTGTTCCCTTTTTTAAATTTGTTATGGAAGAATGTCTAAAGTGTGAAAGCTGCCGAGAATTCTTCCGGGTTGTATGGCTGTAGTCCAGGGAACACTTCTATCCCCGACGTTTCGTCCAAAGTTACGTTGGACATCTTCGAAGGTGCCTCTGGTTGGGCTGACAAGGGAACATCCCCATCGCACCCCCCTCAGATTTAGTTATAAGTTGGCACAATGGATAGGCCTTGAAAAACTGAACACAGATCAATCGAGAAAACAGGAAGAAGTTCTGTGGAACTATGAAAAAATAAGCAAAATATACAAACTGGGTCGTCCATGCATAAGATAGGCAATATTAAGGGCAATATGAGGCGAGGAGCACCGTGGTCCCGTGGTTAGCGTGAACAGCTGCGGAACGAGAGGTCCTTGGTTCAAATCTGCTCTCCACTGAAAATTTTGCTTTCTTTATTTTCGCAAAGTTATGATCTGTCCATTCGTTCATTGACGTCTCTGTTCACTGTAATAAGTTTAGTGTCTGTGTTTTGCGACCGCACCGCAAAACCGTGTGATTAGTTGACGAAAGGACGTGCCTCTCCAATGGGAACCGAAAACATTTGATCGCAAGGTCATAGGTCAACCGATTCCTCCACAGGAAAACACGTCTGATATTTTGTATACGACACTGGTAACAGCATGTGCGTCACATGACAGGAATATGTTGTCGACCCACCTAACTAGTACACTTGGCGAATGGGTGAAAAGTTTCTTCTACCTTGCCCGATTTAGATTTTCTTCTGGATGTAATAATCACTCCAAAAAAAGTGATGAAAACATAAGAGTTTTTCACATAAACTGAAAATAAAAAGTTAAAATTTTCGGTCGAGGGAAGATTTGAACCAAGGACCTCTCGTTCCGCAGCTGTTCACGCTAACCACGGGACCACGGAGCTCCTCGCCTCATATTGCCCTTAATATTGCTTATCTTACGCATGGACGACCCAGTTTGTATATTTTGCTTATTTTTTCATAATTCCACACAACTTCTTCCTGGTTTCTCGATCGATCTGCGTTCAGTTTTTCAAGGCCTATCCTCTGTGCCAAGTTATAACTAAATCTGAGGGGGGGTGCGATGGGGATGTTCCCTTGTGAGTTGCCGACACGTCTTGTCGGCAAGACTCAGCACAACCAGCATCACATCAGAAGATGTCCAATGTAGCTTTGGACGAAACGTCTGGGATAGAAGAGTTCCATGGGCCACGGCCATACAACCCAGAAGAATTCTCAGCAGCTGAAACATCCGGTCGTGAAAGCCTTCATTGTATGATAAGTGTGAAAGATTGGATTTCAGATGATGTGAGGTCTAACCATCTAACTGCCATGATTAGTAATGTTCTGGCAGCTTGTAAGCAGCTGCTTGAATATGACTTAAACAAAGAATTAATTTCTGTTACTATAGGTTATCTGTCTTGAGCTGACAGTGATCTAATTAAAAAGAATTACACCAAACATATTTCACTTTTATTTATAAAGCATCTTCTGCAGTTATTGGTGTTTCTTTATGTATTCTGCTTCTTCCCTCCTTGCTAGCTGCGGTTGGTGTCAAAAGACTTCATTTCACATCTGCACTTGGCAGTGTTTGACATTCTGCAGTATTTCCTGCACTGCACTATTTACAGTTCACTTTCTTAAACTGTTTCAAAGTGAATTTTAAGTAATGCAATGCAGGAAATACTGCAGAATGCCAAAAACTGCCAAGTGCAGAAGTGAAATGAAGCCTTTCGACACCAACTGCTGCTAACAAGGAGGGAAGAAGCAAAATCTATAAAGAAACACCAATAACCATGGAAGATGCTTTATAAATAAAAGCGAAACATGCCTGGTGTAATTCTTTTTATTTAGATTGCAGTCAGCTCAAGACAGATAACCTATAGTAACAGATGTTAACAGCTGCTGCAGAAGATGGCCACACAAACAAATGTATTAAAGAATTAATTGTTTAATACCGAACTCAAACCACGGTCATTACTTTTAAGACATGTAGAATTTCAATTAAAATTAGTGCTTACAGAATATAAAATATTTCTATCTGAGAGCACAAATTTAATATTTTATACAGGACATGTAATGAAGCTGTTTCACATAGTTAGACAGCAAACTTTGCAATACTTACAACATTGCTATAGTCCCTGAGGAAAAGAATTTTGTTCCCAGAGCTGTCAGTAACAGTTGACAGTTTGCCAAAACTTGTGTTCTTGCTATAAAGAAATGAATAACGAGTCTTTCCAGATGTCAGGTCCTTTGTTGCAACATGCTGACCATAACGATTGAAAACATAGATTTCTTGAGTTGGTGGATATGGAATCCTGGAAACAAAAGAAACATATAATGAATTCCCTTATGGTAAATTAGTATTACTCAGCATTCCATTATATTATTATAAAAATATTAATGATAATCCAACTTTATAAGCTGTAAAAACTTATAAGCAATTAAATGAAATGAAATGAATGGAATCAATGTGGATGAGAGCAGTGAGATGTAATTATATGACATTATATCAGTCAGATCCCATTCAGAAAAGCTCACCTATAATGTTCAGTTTCAATACATGTGAACTTAATATTATGTACAATACACATGCAACAGAAAGAGGCCACTATAGACACTTCTATTTTAACAAAAAGATTTTTGTATTTATATAGTGCTCCGACAGACACAATACATAAATTTCCTTTTGACTCCGTATGTAATATAACCACACAATAAGTTTATTTTCAGTCTTCTAATTCAAACACATTTCTTTAGTGTGTGATATGTCTTTTACCTTCATCTCTTTTCTCTGAATGGTTCACCTCCTGCACCCATAATCACAGGAATTTTAATATTGGCGACAGTGCCACTATACCCTCTATTTTCAGCTGACGTATCTTTCCCTTTCTTGTAAAGCTGTTAGCAATTTTTTTTGTATTTATACCACCAAACTGCAACATCTGGCATAATACCAATGTGAGGCTTATGTGAAGTCACCAGCAACCCAATCACATGATGGTTTTGTTCATTCAGCACTGATCATGCCACTACAAAACTTCAATAAACTCACATTTGTGGTTAATTTTCCTCTTGTTTTACATTTTTTTAGTAAAGATAGTTCAAGACATAACTTTAAAAGAACTGCTTGTAGTTTAACATGTTCCTAATACAGCAGTAGGAGAATTTCAGTACATTTGTTACAAATTCGAAGTAAAAAAACTTACCTGAACTCTCCATTTTCATTGTGAACTGGGAGATAATGTTCCAGTGCTAATATATGCAAGCTGCCTTGATCAGCAACATTAAGCACACCATCTGGAGAAACAGTCAGAGCTGATATGGACGTAAACTGTGCATTTGAAGACAGCATTGTCTCTTTTGCATCATGATCGCTATTGCCATCTTCAGGCATTCCACAAGGGCACATTCCTGGCGGAGCCATCACTGACGAACTTCCATTATTTATGCAATCACAGTTTTGTGCTCTGTGAACAAAATACAAGTAAACAACTGATATATTTCACTTCTTAGCTGTCATTTACAAACAAAATGTTTTATGTTACCTGTATGGCTTCTCTTGTTGCTTTCCAGCAAAATCAATTATCCTTCCAGCTGAATCAACTACACGTATTGCATTTACTTTTTTTGAATCACTCTCTGCAATGAATAAATCTCCACTTGGACTGAATGCCAAGGCAAGGACTGAACCAAGAACAGTCTGTGTTGCCTTCAGACCATCTTCATTTTCAGTATCAATCTGTAAGAGAAAAATAACTCCAGTTTTAGCTAAAAAGAAACAAACTCAGGAGCCTGCAAAATCTATCCAAATATGTGAAATGGGGCAGCACACATAAATAACAATGTTTACTTTTTGTACCAAAAAGAGTGTTCATTTCAGGAAAGTGGAAAAAAAAAAAAAAATCCAAGGAGACAGAATGGTAGGCCAGTTCTTACCTTCATGAGCTTAATTTCCAGAACTATCAAGTTACAAGTAGATAAAGCTATTTATATCTTTCATGACTGTTATTCCTTACTAAGGGATAAAAATAGGGATAGGTTTGGGAAGAAGGAACATGTTACTCAGACCCCAGGTTGATACAGACCCACCAGTTACACGAAGTGTTTCCAAATAGGTGCCTTGTCAGGTGACTCCTGGATTGTAACAGCGACACACTGATGAAATGTAAGTCACTTCTGTGTGCACTGAACAAGTAGTTGATGTCTTCATTACAAAGGCTGTAGTCAGAGACAAAATCTAAGTCCTCTACTACCAACCAGAAATTAATAGAGCGGGTACAGAATGCCATGATTTCACATCATTCAAATCAAAGTAGTTCTGAATGCAGCCATCAAAAGGGAAGACTATGCTGACCCTGTTTTGAGATGAAAAATGTGTCTCTTTGGAGCAATACACCTTCAATAGTGTTTCAGGCCTAATGAACAATAACAAATCAAATTAACATGTATTGCTGCCTTTAAGTATTCTCAGACATGATGGTGTATTGCCCCATACAGCGAGATTGTTTGGACTACTCAAAGAAGCAATAGGAGGCAAGAAGTTCCATTCTGCTGAAGAGAGTTACGCTACACGGCGTATGAGTATTTGTACAGGCACAAAAGTTAGTCAACTGATCCAAAAATTCTAGCACTTTTTAAGTGCTAGCAACCTATATTGAGCATCAGACAGACTATGTCAATAGCGGTGCAGCTTTGTACTGCATTTGTACAATTTGTGCTCAATGTATACAATAAGTAATAGTTTAGAAAGGTATTAATGGTTCTCATTTCTCAAGAAATTTGGCATTTCTCTTTGTCCAGAGATACACAAGGCAGTATATCATTGTGCCCAGATCGTTGATTTTCAAAAGGCAAGTTAAAAAAATTCTGTAATGATGATGAACAGGAGTGATGTAGGCAAATTATTGGTTAAATTTCACTTTCAGTTTCAAGTCAGTTTGCTCTTTCTGGAATCTGTGCCTAGCTCTTTGGCTCATCATACGATTGCTGCAATTGCAATGATGTTCTGAGACACTTTCTCACATCTCAAATATTTCCACATATGCATAGATGGTTCATGATCAAATATTTTATCAGTGTCCAGTAATAAAGTTTTAAACATTTTATTTTTCTCCCAGTTCACTGGCTTTGGGTCAAGTAAAAACAAAGTTAAAACCCCATAGTTGGTGATTTCTATCACCCATTTTAAATAGTGGGAAGATGAGTACTTGTTTCCATCATATAAGCAGTAAACACAGGTTTTAGTGATCACTATGCTCAAATTCTTACATTGAAGGTTACAGGAAACTCAAAACTCCATGGAATAAGATGCACTGTAAGAAATTTCAGAACAAAAAAATGTGAAATATTTTTGTTTCCTCCGAAAGAGTGAAAATTGGAAAGATGTATTCAATTGTAATGATGCCAACTGTATGGCCACATTAGAGGATTTTTTTAAAATAGCTTATCCCAAGAAAACAACAGCATCTAACTCTGTCAAAAAAAGTGGATCACAAAAGGGATAAGAATATCATGTCAAAATAAGAGTAGATTGTATGAATACTCCAAGCACAGTACTAGTTCACATTTTACTAACTATTTTGAAAGATATGAATGCGTGGTGTCTGTTCTTTCGGACATGTCTGTAAGAAAAGACACCATGCACACATATAACTGATAAGCCTCAATGGGCAATGGATTCACCACATTCAGTGCAAGCTTGGCTTGTGTCTGTATATGTGTGGATGGATATGTGTGTGTGTGTGAGTGTATACCCGTCCTTTTTTCCCCCTAAGGTAAGTCTTTCCGCTCCTGGGATTGGAATGACTCCTTACCCTCTCCCTTAAAACCCAAATCCTTTCGTCTTTCCCTCTCCTTCCCTCTTTCCTGACGAGGCAACCGTTGGTTGCGAAAGCTAGAATTTTGTGTGTGTGTGTGTGTCTATATAATAGAGGGAAACATTCCACGTGGAAAAAATATATCTAAAAAGAAAGATGATGAGACTTACCAAACAAAAGCGCTGGCAGGTCGATAGACACACAAACAAACACAAACATACACACAAAAATCAAGCTTTCGCAACAAACGGTTGTTTCGTCAGGAAAGAGGGAAGGACAGGGAAAGAAGAAAGGATGAGGGTTTTAAGGGAGAGGGTAAAGAGTCATTCCAATCCTGGGAGCGGAAAGACTTACCTTAGGGGGAAAAAAGGACAGGTATACACTCGCACACACACACATATCCATCCGCATATACACAGACACAAGCAGACATTTGTAAAGGCAAAGAGTTTGGGCAGAGATGTCAGTCGAGGCGGAAGTACAGAGGCAAAGATGATGTTGAAAGACAGGTGAGGTATGAGCGGCGGCAAATTGAAATTAGAAATTAGTGGAGATTGACAGTTTGTTGCTGGTCATTCCCACATAGAACGCTTCACAGTGTAGGCAGGTCAGTTGGTAAATCACGTGGGTGCTTTCACATGTGGCTCTGCCTTTGATCGTGTACACCTTCCGGGTTACAGGACTGGAGTAGGTGGTGGTGGGAGGGTGCATGGGACAGGTTTTACACCGGGGGCAGTTACAAGGGTAGGAGCCAGAGGGTAGGGAAGGTGGTTTGGGGATTTCATAGGGATGAACTAAGAGGTTACGAAGGTTAGATGGACGGCGGAAATACACTCTAGGTGGGGTGGGGAGGATTTCATGAAGGATGGATCTCATTTCAGGACAGGATTTGAGGAAGTCGTATCCCTGCTGGAGAGCCACATTCAGAATCAGATCCAGTCCTGGAAAGTATCCTGTCACAAGTGGGGCACTTTTGGGGTTCTTCTGTGGAAGGTTCCGGGTTTGAGGAGACGAGGAAGTGGCTCTGGTTATTTGCTTCTGTACCAGGTTGGGAGGGTAGTTACGGGATGCAAAAGCTGTTTTCAGGTTGTTGGTGTAATGGTTCAAGGATTCCAGACTGTAGCAGATTCGTTTGCCACGAAGACCTAGGCTGTAGGGAAGGGACCGTTTGATGTGGAATGGGTGGCAGCTGTCATAATGGAGGTACTGTTGCTTGTTGGTGGGTTTGATGTGGACGGACGTGTGAAGCTGGCCATTGGACAGGTGGAGGTCACCGTCAAGGAAAATGGCATGGGATTTAGAGTAGGACCAGGTGAATCTGATGGAACCAAAGGAGTTGAGGTTGGAGAGGAAATTCTGGAGTTCTTCACTGTGAGTCCAGATCATGAAAATGTCATCAATAAATCTGTACCAAACTTTGGGTTGGCAGGCCTGGGTAACCAAGAAGGTTTCCTCTAAGCGACCCATGAATAGGTTGGCGTACGAGGGGGCCATCCTGGTACCCATGGCTGTGAATTTTAGGAAGAAGGTAGGAGGTATGGGTGCAGGGTGTTGGTGGGGTCAGGAGTTTGATGGAGTCAGGTGAAAGGTTTTGTAGGGGGCCTAAGGTTCTGAGGATTCCTTGAAGCTCCGCCTGGACATCAGGAATGGGATTACCTTGGCAAACTTTGTAAGTAGTGTTGTCTGAAAGCTGACGCAGTCCGTCAGCCACATGCTCCCGACGATCAAGTACCACAGTCGTGGAACCCTTGTCCGCCGGAAGAATGACGATGGATTGGTCAGCCTTCAGATCACGGATAGCCTGGGCTTCAGCAGTGGTGATGTTGGGAGTAGGATTAAGGTTTTTTAAAAAGGATTGAGAGGCAAGGCTGGAAGTCAGAAATTCCTGGAAGGTTAGGAGAGGGTGATTTTGAGGAAGAGGAGGTGGGTCCCGCTGTGACGGAGGACGGCACTGTTCCAGGCATGGTTCAATTTGGATAGTGTAATGGGGAGTTGGATCATTAGGAGAAGGATTAGGATCATTTTTCTTCGTGGCAAAGTGATATTTCCAACAGAGAGTACGGGTGTGGGACAGTAAATCCTTGACGAGGGCTGTTTGGTTAGATCTGGGAGTGGGGCTGAAGGTGAGGCCTTTGGATAGGACAGAGATTTCGGATTGGGAGAGAGGTTTGGAGGAAAGGTTAACTACTGAATCGGGGTGTTGTGGTTCCAGATTGTGTTGATTGGAATTTTGAGGTTTTGGAGGGAGTGGTATATATATATATATATATATATATATATATATATATATATATATATATATATATATATATATATATATATATATATATATATATATATATATATAGAGGGAAACATTCCACATGGGAAAAATATATCTAAAAAGAAAGATGATGAGACTTACCAAACAAAAGTGCTGGCAGGTCGATAGACGCACAAACAAACACAAACATACACACAAAATTCAAGCTTTTGCAACAAACGGTTGCTTCGTCAGGAAAGAGGGAAGGAGAGGGAAAGACGAAAGGAGGTTGGTTTTAAGGGAGAGGATAAGGAGTCATTCCAATCCCGGGAACGGAAAGACTTACCTTAGGGGGAAAAAAGGACAGGTATACACTCGCACACACACACATATCCATCCGCATATACACAGACACAAGCAGACATTTGTAAAGGCAAAGAGTGTGTGCGAGTGTATACCTGTCCTTTTTTCCCCCTAAGGTAAGTCTTTCTGTTCCCGGGATTGGAATGACTCCTTACCCTCTCCCTTAAAACCCACATCCTTTCGTCTTTCCCTCTCCTTCCCTCTTTCCTGACGAAGCAACCGTTTGTTGCGAAAGCTTGAATTTTGTCTTTACTTATAAATATGATATATTCGTACATGAAACTTGGTAGAAGCTGAGCCTTCACGTAAGCACAGTAAGTACAAATTTGTGCAAAAGAGGAGTGTATCATAGGAGGATTATGTTATATAACCGTGGGCCTTCTTTCTTAAAATGCCCACCGACATTAAATATAGAGGTCCCAAAAAACCACCGACGTACTTTAAGAAAAGGTTCCTTACGCAAAAATAATTAAAAAAGTCCAGTAAACATGGGCTCTAAAATGCATACTTGTTCTTCTTTGCTAGAGTGAGACACATCTCTCCTACTGAACAAGTGCTCACAGCTCTTAAAGTATGCATTTCAGAGCCCATGTTTACTAACCTTTTTTTCTTGTTTTGGTCTATACCATCTCCTCCCAAAATTGCATGGATGAATACCTCACTGCTTTCAGTGTCACACTAAGGCTGAGTGATAAATAGCATAAATCATTTCTATTATTAAATTTATGAATGTTTTCAAACTGTGAGTGATTGTTAACAATCAACTTAATAGGGACATAAAGGTAATATGAGGCTACTGTCAGTACGCTCAACTCTTTAAAGAGCTCCTGAATGGACACCGCGTATTATCCTTAGTATCTGCTTCTGTGCAACACGTACTTTTTTCCTTAATGATGAATTGTCCCAGAATATGATGCCATAAAACATCAGTGAATGAAAATAGAAAAGTAAGAAAACTTTTAGATCCTTTCATTTCCATAACACTCAAGCTGCACAGCTTAGACATTTAATAATATTGTAACATGTGACCTCCAGTTTTCATTTCAAAATTCATGGAACATAAAATAAAAGGGGGCTCAGAGGCACATGTATGTATCCACTTCCAATGTGTCCAGATCATCATATCAAAAAAGAAAACATTTGTGTAATGACAAAAACACCTGTTTCCAATAGGATCTTTTCACAGCACTCCTGCATAATGTCAATATATGATGGAATGTACCATTGCTTTGATTCAGGCTTGAATCTTTCATGACATATGATTAATGAGAACATCAAGCCAGTCCTGGTCCAAATTTTCCCACTCTTCAATGGTAACAGTGCATAATTCACACAGAGCCTATGATCACTGTCAACGTCCAGAAACAACTGATCCCACACATGTTTGATTGGATCCATGTACAGGGAACAGGAAGGCCAGTTGACATGTTGAAATAACATTTTTGACTACGTTATGATGATTTGAAAATGGGTCCCGGCCCAAAACTAGTCATTGAGTGAATAAAAAGAGTGAAATTTGCAACTTTGTCTGGTTTTTGTTGTACTGTCACCAAAACGTTGGCAATATGGTTCCACTATTGGCTGCAGAATCTCATCCCTGTACCACTAAAGCAGTGAGACTGCCCTCAACAAGCAAGAGTGGAATATGGTGGCCACATGTAATGCCGCTCCAAAACATCAATCCACCATGACTTTGTTGAATATACGGACATAGTGCTGGAGTCATTCAGTATTCCTGGGTTGTCTCCAAATGTTACCAAGGAAATCCAGGATACAAACAGACCCAAATTTCATCCATGAACACCACCCAACACCAGTCCTGGGGCGTCCATTCTGCATGCTTCCTTACCCATACGATTTAGTTATGGAGTCTGTGATGTTGTCATGTACAAAGTGATGTTACCCTTGGTCATCAGGAGTGGAGTTTGGATCATGCAACCATCTCCTACGCATTTTGATACGATATTTGATGTCCTGGAGCCTGTTTGAATACCAAATGTACTTCTAAAGACTGCAGTTCCTTTGTCAAAAAGGTCATAGATATCAGTCATCCTGTCAAAAGTGAACAGCTTGTGTGGTGGAAGTCCTCGATTGGAACTAATTCCATGTTCATACCACATTCCTTTGACTCCAGTGTACACATCAAGCAACTTCCCTGGCTTAAAATCCTTCTGCATGTAGCATGATGATGTAAACCTGATCGTTGGTCATGACTGACCTTCATAGTACGATGGATGCTTACTTTACTGTTCCACAGTCATCTGTATCATATCCCTACTGGTGCTTACCTTCAACTGAAATGCTGTAGTTCTTTGTGTGTGGCATTCTACCTGTAGGTTGCACTCATGGTGACTGTGTGTTTTTGCAAGAGAAGTCAAGGGTGCCCTTCCAGCCTGTACAGGGACAATCACAATAGCAACACACCTGCACAACATATTGGGGTGATACAACATTTCTATTATTGTATAAACACCAAAGAATTTAGAGTGTGTTTTTTTTTCATTTATTGATTGGTCATTATGCATTATTTCTAATGATGTGGTCAGGCCTTGTTCAGTTCTCAGTTGGATACACAGAGTTTTACCTAAATCCACTGTAATTTACAGAAAAGTAGTTGTTAATTTTTAAGACAATTTTATTTGCTATATGAAGTGCTGAAGTTACTCCATTAGATTTGTTTGTAATATCTGCATCATCAGAAAAGACAACTATGAGTATTTCTGCTTCTTGGATATCTCAATCAAAGGAGTTTCATTCTGTTTACAATTTGTAGAGTGTTTAAGTATCACTGAAGCTTATGTAACATTAGGGTTGATGCTCTTGTCACTGTTGTGAAGTTCTACTGATAAATTCTTTATGAGTTCTTCTGTTCTTAAGAATGCTTTGAAGCGATGATTTTTGTATTCCTGGAGTGGGCTCTTCATTGCACTTCAACTATGCAACTGTACTGAAAAACACAGGCCAATGTGTTGAACTATCTCATGCTGAAGAAAAAACAATCACTGAAATTTCTTTGTATTCAATAGGTTTATGGATTTTTGGTTGGCAAGTCTTTTGGCTACCCACAGCATTTACAGATATTTCTGAAAATTCCCATTTATGCATCTGTGACTAGAATATTTTGTACTCCTTTAATACTTCCCCTTTTATAATGATCAGGTAAAGTCGAAGTCAAGACATTCTTATAAAACTGCACACAATTAACTTCCTTGATGACTTACAGAACAACATCCTTTTGGGCAGGAATTTTCACTCAATGAACTTTTTGTCAGTTTAACAACCATTATAAATCATATTCTTGGTCTGTTGGTATGACTATGTGTCAAACATGTGTGTGACATCAGATTTCTATTTCATATCTTCATGATGCTTCATCTTTATAACCTGACATACGTGGTCAGTCCTTGCATACCTTCCCACAAAACCAGAACAGCAAAGGCAATTAAGTAATATGTTAATAATAAATTAAATTTTCTTTTCTTTTACATGGAAAAGCAGAATAAATTTTAAATGCAGTGTAAAGTTAGACTGCCTCTAATTAGCTTATAACATCAATAAACGATGTACCTTAACAGTATCTTCTGGATGGGAATTTTCAGTGTTGCTACCAGCCGATGCCTTTGGATGGTTGTCAGCTCTATTTGAATGACAATGTAATGGTGTACCTGCAACTACTTTCACTTTTAAATCATCCGTTAGTTTCAGCACGAGACGGTCATCGATAAAATGTAGACTACCATCAAGAGGACTCAGCGAAAGACCTGTTGGCCACTGCAACTGGGCCTAGAATACAAATATTACGCTGGAATTATTTTGTCATGAGGTCAGTAAATCACTGTGAACAAAAATTGTCATCAACGAAATGATCAATATGCAAAATGAATTAATTGGTTTCACAAGTAATTTATTTGTAGAATAACACCTGTTTTGTAACAAACAGTAAATAAGCTATAAAGTTAGGAGCTGCTGTCACACATATCTCTATCATTAGTATTAAGAAAAAACAGAATATGGATGTGCTTAAGAATTAAATTTTGAATTCTGCATGTGAAACTCATGAAACTACCATAAAGAAAAATAGCAGCTACCATAAAAATAGCAGCTACCATAAAAATGATACATTTTACAGAAAAAAAGAGAAAATAACCATCTTCCAAAGTTATGATAGTCTGTGTAGTAAGATGAAACAAGTATTTTTGGACAATGTAGATGCCACACATGCTAAACAGAAAAAGTAAAAGGATAAATGTAAGAAAACCATTGGAGAAAGGAAGAATAAAAGAAAAGAAGAAATGGCATATATTTTCAGAAATATTAAAATTAATTACATTATTCTGTTCATTTTGTGATTCTTTCTTTTGTACATACTTTCACAGCTTACAATTAGCATCACTGAATGTTTTCCTTTGGTAAAATTATTTCTCTAAGCAAAAGAATGAGGAATGTTTGTAGGTGTTATTTTTAAACAGTTTGATGTGATTCTGTTTGTTTAAGTATGAATTTTTTAAAATTTAATTACTCATTACAAAGACGTTTACCTGTTGTGCAGGGATTGCTCCATGACAAGGAACAGGAGTCCAGTGATTATGATGACCATGATGCCCAACAAGGGTGTGAATGATTCCTTTTGGATCCACAGCTCTTATGTTTGTTCCATCAGCAATGTACATAGTCTTATCAGCAGCTATAGCAAGACCTATGAACACAAAATTAATAATAATTACTGTATCTTGCATTTGATACTAAATAGCTCACTAAGGACTAATTATATACAGGAATTGATTTTATTTTAGTACAAAAAATGAAATTAAAAACCTGCATTGTATCAACATTAACAAGTGAAGTTTTGCTGATCTAATTAAGTCCACTTCAATTGTCAGTTCACAACATAGTAACACTACAAAAGAATGGATTTAATTTTGCACAAATACCAGTAGAAAAGAAGTAAACAATAAAGAAGTTGTTACAAAAAAAATCTTAAGTAAAGCTGAAGTAATTTTTCTATCTGTGTAGTTAGGTTAAGGAAACTATTGGTGATGTAAGTAATCAGTGTAAACATTCGTTGCTCCCAAAAAAATATTTGGGAGGTAAGTCATAATTAATGTGGGAAAATTTAAAGACATGTAATAGGCATTTTGCGGCAGAGTAAGAAATGGAAATTTGGAATTTTCCAGTGAAAAATAATTGTATGAAGTATGGCTGCAACAAGTAATGCTTGAAGATATCTTACAAAAATGCTCTCTAGGCTTTAGTAGCAGAAAGTACACAATTTATATCACAATCTAGATGGAAGTCGGTGTTCTCTGGAGGAGAATAATTTAACTACTGAATACCCATTATGTGGATAAACTTTTGCTACAACTGTGTGCATGCTGATAATATCAAACACAAAGGTCAATTAGCAATGACATGTTCACTTACCAAAAGCTTGATAACTCAGGATATAAGATGAATATAAAAAAAAAAAGCAAAACAAGGATAATGGAATGTAGCTGAATTAAATAAGGCGCTGCTAAGGGAATTAGATTAGGACATGAGACACTTAAAACAGTAGAGGAGTTTTGTTATCTGGGCAACGAAATAACTGATGACGGCCGAAGTAGACAGGTTACAACATGTGGACTGGCAATGGCAACAACAGCATTTTTGGAGAAGAGAAATTTGCTAATAGCAAAAATTGACAACAGAAACCAAAACATTGCATTAAAACAAGCGTTCAGTGCATAGTGTGGTGGAATGTCGAAAAAACCGCAAATTGGCGATCATAAGAAGAAGAACAACACCAAAAATGCAACAGGAGCATAATATGTAAGAAACTGTCCACACAACCTGCCACTGATGATGCCTTGCAGAAAATAAAGGCAAAACGCGTATGGCACTAAAATTGTGTTTTATTCCGTTGCTGTCAGACGGTCCATAAGTAAAAATTATCAATATATCGTAATTTTGGTTACACGTTCGCCACGTACAATTTACAGCAATAATTATTTTTTGGCTGTGGAAAAGTTTGCAGAGCACACTTCTACTCATGTTCCTCGAACTTTGCACCATGAAACCTTCACCAACAACTAGTGTGTATCTGCAAATCTACATTTGAGGTTGAACCACGATAATCGTGTTAATAGCTGATTTTAACAGTGCTGCCAAGCATGTCTTCTTCTAATCTCGATCAACAATGAATGTTGGTCCTTTGATCCAAGTTTCAAGTAACACAACGTAACATTTCATAAATGGGTTAATTTTTGGAATAAAGTTCAAAACTGATCTACAGTCAATGATGTTAAGGATACAGGATACTTTTCTGGCTCAATATTATGTAAAAATCAACACCTATTTCTTTCAGGCACTGTTAATAACATATATGTTTTACAGATTTTTTGTTGATATCAGGTTATGCAGCATACTTTCTGAACAAATTTGAAGTATTTTGAATATTTTTGAACCTGCTCAGAGTTATTAAAAAATTACAAAGTAACTGATGCATTTTTTCCCCAAAATACTTCCTCATATTGAGGTACCATTTAATCCAATGTTATACATTTGAAGGAGACAAAATTTTTACCAGATTTGCATGACATGATGGCTGAGGTGCTACACCTATTTAATTCCACATATTATGTATATTACAGGGATAAAAAAATATCACATCTTACATTTTAATTTTTATAATTTCTTTCCTAATAAAATGTTATTTTTTCTATAATTTAGTTGATTCTGCAATAAAGCTTAGGTCTACTACATAAGTATGGACTATCGCAAGTTACAGAAAAAAATAGTGCAATGCTTCATAAATTTTAGGAAATATTTGTACCTGAATTCTGAAAAATACAACTTGTGGGAAATTGCGAGTGAAGATGCGAGTCCAATTAAACTGTGTGTCGGAACATTCCTGAAGCACAGTCTTCATCCTTCAGCGTTTATTCATCTTCAAGCTTCCTCTTGGCATTCCTTTTAGCACTTCTTGTTTCTTTGGTAACTTGAAGAGCGAATCTTTCAGCTTCATGCACCAGTTGTCTGTCACGCGCAAGCAACTGATCTTCCATATTAGAGCCACATTTTATACCTAAATTTCTCAGGACTTCCAACCTTCCTATCACTCCATCATTGAAACATATCACTGTGTCTAGTACACCAACTTTTAATGTATTTTGTCCTACGAAAACATTCTTGGGTAATCTTTCCCATATGCAATGGTTGAAACTTTCATTTGTATTCTGAGTGCCCCCATGAAGCCATTTACAAAGGAAAACAGGGTCACTCAGGTCTCTAAAATTTGGTTTTATTTCATTCATAACAGACTCAGGAAGAGAATGGTTATGATGGTATATTTGACCACTTTCTTTTGCTTTTTGGAAACCACACCAAGAATCTGCTCCTTTAGGGCAAAGTCCGTGAACAGGGTGGTCATCTGTGGACAATTTATGAAAGTAAGTGACCCATACGGCATTTCTCATTGCTGAAACTACATTCAGAGGTGCAGATCATCTAATGGCCAATCCATAATAACTCTGAAGAAGGTCCATTTCAGTTTCTGTCAATCTGCCTCGGCCGGATACAGATTTTCCATCGGATATCACCTTTTCTTTCGTTTCTCTTTGTAGCTTCCTCATTCTAGCACTCATCCTCTTTTACACATGTCCACAACACTCCAGTTTTGTTACCAAGGTATCACCATAAACATTGAACTGGTTAATTTTATAGAAAGCTTTAGAGTCCCCATTGCCTAGATACTTCGTATATCTAACGTTATAAATGGGCACCGGCCTCTGAAATATTTTTAGAGCTCCATCGCACTCCATACCTCCACTGTAACCATCATAATTCTTAGGACACTGATGTTCGATATGTCCTTCAGTGTTACCATGGCAGGTGTGGCAGTACTTAGATAAGCACTCAACATCAACAACTTTTCCATTCTCCAGAGAAGTAGCACTTACAACACCATTCAAGGAACAATGCCCTCGACATTGCCATGTCCCATCAAGTGCAACACCAATGTCCCTGGTTACACTAATATTTACAGTTTCTTCTACTCCATGTTTCATAGATGCTTTAGACACAACTGTCAAGACACCTAGAGGTATTTTTATGTACTTACTGAACCTACTGGGAGGAGGAGGAAGGACCATCAAACCACAAAATGTTTGAGCAGCCTTTTTTCCTTTTCCTATTGCACACATTGCATACACTAACTTCAGCTTCACATCATATGAATTATGCACAATGTTAAAGTCATTTTCGAGGTGGATTTATTGCAGGATCTACACAGAACAACTAATTTTGATGCTAAAGCCTTCCTGCTACTTGTTATTCAGTTATTTCTAGATGACATACACCATCACATTGTTTACATTTTGCCACTTCCTTTATCAAAGAAGATAAGATGCCCACAACAACAACAACAAATCCACTACAAACAGCGTCATTGTTAACACAAAAATTTGAATCACCAGGAGGCGTGCCATGTGAGATTTTCTTCCCTGACGAGCTGATACGTACGTTACTTTCAACAATGTGGCTTGCTTTGTTTCTGAACTGGTTACTACGCAATTTCCTTTTATTGAATTTCTTGATGTGTGGCATACTTCATATTTAATGCACACTAAACGAAATGTACTTCCACAAATATATGTAGCACTTAAGAAATAAACATTCAGTAACATGTGAACAAACTGCTTCAGCGAAACAAAAGTAAATACTAGCAAAGATAATCATTTACAGACACTAGAAACATGGACTGTTACCAACATATAGAATGCATCATACATATAATCGCTGGAAACAGAAAGTTCACAGTTATTTTCGAAATAATACTGGTTTCTGTAACAGAAATAAAGGGGGTATGGCAGCATACGTGACCGTAACTTTAAAATTTGGTATGTATAGGTCACTTTTCATTTGAAACCCTATAATGTATATATCAACATAATAAGGAAACACTACAGAATTTAATAAAGCCATTTTTTTATTTTTCCACCATTTATAAGTACCCTGTATCATTAATAAGATGGCACTGAATAAAATGCTTACAAATTTAATCTGACCTTTAAAAATGGATATTAAATATGTAGTACCTACACAAAACCATACAAAAAATACCTTTAGGATGTGCAAGCTTTGCTTCACGAGCTGGGCCCTCATCACCACAATGAGTTTCATCTCCTGGAATGCATCGCTCACCAGATCCTACAACAGGCTCCCAATTAATTCCTGGATCTTGTATTGGCTCAACAGATAGCACTCTAAGAACTTGATGCCGTTCTGGGTCAGATATATACAAGTGACCATCAGCAGGAGAAACACTCAAGTAATACTGGTACGACACCTGTGTTGCACTGGAAAAAAATATACATATATGATTTAAATCGAGGTATAGTGAGATACTCAGTAATGACTAGGGACCAGAAAAATTCACATTTTGTGATAAATGCGAAATAGTTATGAATTCCACTTCAAAATGCAAAATTGCTTAATAGATGCTATTTCATAGTGAACTGTATCCAGATGAACTATTTTATCAGAGATAGTTGGAAAGAGCTTTATTTTCTGAATATAAATATCGAAAACTTAACCAATATTCAGTTACTGATATTGTACATCATCTGATGGAGCCCAGTTTGAAAGATAAAGTGCGTTTGCAAAATAATAAGTGTACAAACCAATGCCATAGCAATGTGCTGAATAATCTGGTGCCATGCCAGCTGTCGGCGATTGACTGGTCTACCTAAATTACACAGTGTAATGTAATGCAGTACTCAGCTGTGGGACATAGCATTTTATAACAAAGAAATGCCTATGGTTGTTTCTTAGCTGAGGTTCAAAAGATAGTTTAATGTGGACACTCTTAAGGTGACAATTTATGTGGCAGATGTTTTGAACTGCAGTTGCATTGAATACCACTTGGGGTCAGGCCTGAACTATGTTGTTGACAATACTCTGCTAACTTCTAAAAGCAATTGCACAATAACTGTCCCCAAATGCTTTGTGTTGTGCATTGCTAGTTGTTTTCTGTTCTTATTTTGAAGATAAGTGAAGCAAGTAATCTTGGTCTGTCCCAGATTTTGATAATGGCCCTTACAACACCAGAAGAGATCGGCGATCCCCCACCGCCACACACACACTGGCGCTCAAGTTATAGTTTGTTTATGCACATGGCCATCGGCTACTATAGCCTAAAGTGCCCGCACTCTGTGCTATCGTGACTGGGAAACAAAATCTATAACATTTTTTGACTACTCTGAAATTCTTTCCCTAATGTTAAAATATAGTTACCGTATGTTTAGTTCTACTTCTATGCTTAGTGTTTTGTCAGTTCTATCTGTAGTGTAAACAAGCATGGGTCACACGGCTATCAATTCCCACAAAAAGTAGAAATTAATAGCCTGCAGATTTTATAATCACCGAATTGGGCACGAAAAAGCAAATAATGTCTAGAAACCCCTTAAATCGGTGATGCATTCAGTTCACTGGTGGGAAAATGCTGCTGCTTTTCAGTAGAACAACGAATTTTGAAAGCTTAAATACAGCCGAACGAAGGCCATTTCAGAAGAAAATGGTGTCCAAGTTTTTGCAGTCAAAAAGTTCCCAATCAGCACTTAACAGTCAATTTCAGAGAACTAAGGCTTTGTTTGTCTTCACTCATGTAGCACAACAAACTTTTAAATTTGTGCGTCTAATCATTTACAAACAAACAAAAATAGATGCAAATTTCGACAAAAACAGACATGAATTTTGCAAAAACTAGATGTGAATTTTACAAAAAAATAGATGTTACACTTTCCAGTCCCTAGTAATGGCATACAATAATAATCAATTAATTACTTAAAATTTATACACATTACTAACTTTATGTGTTTTTTCTGACTGTATGTTGAAGATTAATCTCAGGAACTACGGCAGGAATTTCCATGCAGTTTTCACTAGTAGGAAATTCAGGAGAAAAGTTTGTGTCTACCGGTATTGCTGCGAGCTCTATAGTGTAAGTAGAGTAGTGTAGTGGTTAGTGTCACTGACCAGTATGCTGTCGGTTGCCAGAGCAAACCCCAATTATCTGTTACTCAGATTTTATCATTTCTGGAAGTTTCTTGAAATATCTTATGTTTGTAAAGTTTGTATATTTTGGAATATTTTATGTCAGTATAAACAGCTGCATTCTAAGTTCAGGAGATAAGTTCTGTTCTGGCTGCATGTTGGTTCAGTAATAAATGTGATTTCAGGACTTAGTGTTGAACTTCATTGATGAGCCTGGCTTCAGATTTGGGCTTGATTGAAGTTTAGATGTGACATAGTTTGGTGGACATGCCAGGTACTTCAAAACAACTACACCGCCATGGCCCCAATCAGACAATTTAAGAGCCATTGCCTACTTGGACAGGAATCCAAATACAAGCAGTACACAATTCTTATAAAGCTTATATCTAGAACAAAATGAATTCTAATACAGCAATAAGTCAGTTACACATGAGGTATCCCTCAGTGTTTTCTGGAGACACAGGTCATGACCCAACAACATGGCTGGAGGGATTTCACCAAGTCATCAAATACAATAGGTGGGATGACATGGTGTGTTTCACAAATTTGTACTTTTACTAGGACAGCACATCAACCAGCATCTCAAGAACAACAAAGAGAGGCTCAGTAGCTCGGACAAATTCCAGGCCAAACTGAAGGAAACATTTAGTGACAATCAGCAGCAAGCCCACTTATCAGAAGAACAATTAAAAAACAGGGCCCAACATCATGGGCAAATGGCACAGTCCTAAATATAGAATGTTTTGGCCCTACGTCATACAATGAATCCTAACACAACAGTAGATAACACAATCTCACACCTAATACAAGGAGTTACAGAAGTTCTGGTAAGAGATGTTACAACAGAGGAATTCATCAGGTGGAACCACTGAATCATGGAAATGCAACAGAAAAGACATGGAAGAAGAGCTGGATGTTGTTCTTAAAAGACATGAAAGAAGAGCTGGATGTTGTCCTTTGTATGAACACGTAACAATGCCTAACAGGAGAATAGATGCAGGATAACTGAACCAGTGAATCTGGCAGGGTTAGTGAAGTTAACTGGAGAATAAGCTTATTTTTATTTTCATTTTCATTTCAGCCTCATGTTACACTTTCCACCTTCTAATACCATGTCACCCTTACAACACCCCCACAACGACCCCATTAAGTTTTATTTACATTCCCTCCGCAAACATGCCTTCGCCCTAGCCAGATTACACTCCCATATTTTATTTTCTCAGGCTTGTCTGACATTTGGCATTACCCCCAAAGGCCTCACACTCAAAGTTCCCATCTCTGGCTGCAACCCTTCTTTCCATCAGTCCCTATACCAGTTCCAAACTGAACAATCCATCGCCCTCACCTGCCTAATCCTTCACCTACACATCAACTCAGCCAATGAACACACCCGTCAACTCCTATCCTTAATAAAAGTCCTCAATCTTTCCTCTCCCACATCCACACCAGCTGTTCAGAGCATCCTCCTACAGGCCAACCGCAAATTAGAACAGCATGCCACCCTCCACCTTAAAAAACTATCCAATCTCCTGCTTTCCCACCTCCAGAAAGGCAACTCACTCACCCTTCACAACCTTTCCAGCAAACCTCAACCTCCTCTCATTGCACACAAACCCAGTCTCTCCCATCTACTCAATCTCCCACTTCCAGCTCCACTCCCTCCAAAACCTCAAAATTCCAATCAACACAATCTGGAACCACAACACCCTAATTCAGTAGTTAACCTTTCCTCCAAACCTCTCTCCCAATCCGAAACCTCTGTCCTATCCAAAGGCCTCACCTTCAGCCCCACTCCCAGATTCAACCAAACAGCCCTCGTCAAAGATTTACTGTCCTACACTCGTACTCTCTGCTGGAAATATCACTTTGCCACGAAGAAAAATGATCCTAATCCTACTCCTAATGATCCAACTCCCCAAGACACTATCCAAATTGAACCCTGTCTGGAACAGTTCCGTCCTCCATCACAGCGGGACCCACCTCCTCTTCCTCAAAATCACCCCCTCCAAACCTTCCAGGAATTTCTGACTTCCAGCCTTGCCTCTCAATCCTTCATAAAAAACCTTAATCCTACTCCCAACATTACCACTGCTGAAGCCCAAGCTATCCGTGATCTGAAGGCTGACAGTTCCATCGTCATTCTTCCGGCGGACAAGGGTTCCACGACAGTGGTAGTTGATCGTCGGGAGCATGTGGCTGAGGGACCGCGTCAGCTTTCAGACAACACCACATACAAAGTTTGCCAAGGTAATCCCATTCCTGCTGTCCAGGCGGAGCTTCAAGGAATCCTCAGAACCTTAGGCCCCCTACAAAACCTTTCACCTGACTCCATCAACCTCCTGACCCCACCAACACTCCCCCCACCCCTACCTTCTACCTTCTTCCTAAAACTCACAAACCCAATAATCCCGGCCACCCCATTGTAGCTGGTTACCAAGCCCCCACAGAACGTATCTCTGCCTACGTAGATCAACACGTTCAACCCATTACATGCAGTCTCCCATCCTTCATCAAAGATACCAATCACTTTCTCGAACGCCTGGAATCCTTACCCAGTCTGTTACCCCCAGAAACCATCCTTGTAACCATTGATGCCACTTCCTTATACACAAATATTCCGCATGTCCAGGGCCTCGCTGTGATGGAGCACTTCCTTTCACGCCGATCACCTGCCACTCTACCTAAAACCTCTTTCCTCATTACCTTAGCCAGCTTCATCCTGACCCACAACTTCTTCACTTTTGAAGGCCAGACATACCAACAATTAAAGGGAACAGCCATGGGTACCAGGATGGCCCCCTCGTACGCCAACCTATTCATGGGTCGCTTAGAGGAAGCCTTCTTGGTTACCCAGGCCTGCAAACCCAAAGTTTGGTACAGATTTATTGATGATATCTTCATGATCTGGACTCATAGTGAAGAAGAACTCCAGAATTTCCTCTCCAACCTCAACTGCTTTGGTTCCATCAGATTCACCTGGTCCTACTCTAAATCCCAGGCCACTTTCCTTGACGTTGACCTCCATCTGTCCAATGACCAGCTTCACACATCCGTCCACATCAAACCCACCAACAAGCAACAGTACCTCCATTATGACAGCTGCCACCCATTCCACATCAAACGGTCCCTTCCCTACAGCCTAGGTCTTCGTGGCTAACGAATCTGCTCCAGTCCGGAATCCCTGAACCATTACACCAACAACCTGAAAACAGCTTTTGCATCCCGCAACTACCCTCCCAACCTGGTACAGAAGCAAATAACCAGAGCCACTTCCTCATCCCTTCAAACCCAGAACCTCCCACAGAAGAACCACAAAAGTGCCCCACTTGTGACAGGATACTTTCCGGGACTGGATCAGACTCTGAATGTGGCTCTCCAGCAGGGATACGACTTCCTCAAATCCTGCACTGAAATGAGATCCGTCCTTCATGAAATCCTCCCCACTCCACCAAGAGTGTCTTTCTGCCGTCCACCTAATCTTCGTAACCTCTTAGTTCATCCCTATGAAATCCCCAAACCACCTTCCCTACCCTCTGGCTCCTACCCTTGCAACCGCCCCCGGTGTAAAACCTGTCCCATGCACCCTCCCACCACCACCTACTCCAGTCCTGTAACCCGGAAGGTGTACACGATCAAAGGCAGAGCCACGTGTGAAAGCACCCACGTGATTTACCAACTGACCTGCCTACACTGTGAAGCGTTCTATGTGGGAATGACCAGCAACAAACTGTCCATTCGCATGAATGGACACAGGCAGACAGTGTTTGTTGGTAATGAGGATCACCCTGTGGCTAAACATGCCTTGGTGTACGGCCAGCACATCTTGGCACAGTGTTAAACCGTCCGGGTTATCTGGATACTTCCCATTAACACCAACCTGTCAGAACTCCGGAGATGAGAACTTGCCCTTCAGTATATCCTCTCTTCCCGTTATCCGCCAGGCCTCAACCTCCGCTAATTTCAAGTTGCCGCCACTCATACCTCACCTGTCTTTCAACAACTTCTTTGCCTCTTTACTTCCGCCTCAACTGACATCTCTGCCCAAACTCTTTGCCTTTACAAATGTCTGCTTGTGTCTGTGTATGTGCGGATGGATATGTGTGTGTGTGTGTGTGTGTGTGTGTGTGTGTGTGTGTGTGCGAGTGTATACCTGTCCTTTTTTCCCCCTAAGGTAAGTCTTTCCGCTCCCGGGATTGGAATGACTCCTTACCCTCTCCCTTAAAACCCACATCCTTTCCTCTTTCCCTCTCCTTCCCTCTTTCCTGACGAAGCAGCCGTTGGTTGCGAAAGCTAGAATTTTGTGTGTATGTTTGTGTGTCTATCGACCTGCCAGCACTTTCATTTGGTAAGTCACATCATCATATATATAAACATTTTAATTTTCACTGTCCTGAATATAGGTTTGATGGCTTCCATTACAAAATATGCACATTTGAATTCCACAGAGCGATATACAATTTAAGCAGTAGAAGAATGCTGTGTGAAAAGGTGCTACAAAATGAACATATTTTTGAAAACTTGATTTTTTAAAATTTTTGACACCCTATCTCAAATGCTCGAGGAGTGGGAGGGGAGAGGAGGTTGTGCCATTATGAAGTTTTTCCCGGGTTCAGAAATATCACAGATCCGGGATTGTGGAGAGATCAGTTTGTTGATATTGTCACTGTAGAATGTTGCTTGCACCACTGCATCACTATCCAAGTGAAGTCCTCAAAAGTGTTCTGTAAGTTTTGGAAACACATGAATATCAGATGGTACAAAGTCATCCAGTCTGAGCTCTGTCTCACATGTTGAGATCACCACCATCGTTCCCTTCATTACGAGCATGAGCAACCCAACATCACACATTACTGATGTTGATACAATCACCGCCAACACAGCTTACATTCTTCTACAGATTTCAGTTGCAAGTACATTTTCTGTAGTTAGAAACTCATTTATGTTACACAGCTTCTCAAGCACTGACATAGTTATGCTACAAAATGGCATGTTACAGGCTAAAATTCACAGTCCGCCAGCAGCAGAGGGTTGCAACTCATGTCAATGAAGCAGGAAAGCCGATCGAGTAATATACACGATGTGTAATACCTCAACCTATATTGAGAATAGAATAAAAAATTCAGACTCATTACTTTCCAGTATGCTCTAGTAATTATGGCTACATGAATGATTGAGAAGTGTAACTTGTTACTGCAAGAAAGATAAGATCACTGGAGAGCAACCAAGAGCTCAGACTGAGGAAGGTTTGGAAAGGAAATTAGTGATGCCCTCTTCAAGTCAACTATCTAAGCATTTGTCTTGTGCAATTTAGGGAATCTACAGAGTTGGGTGGCTGGACAGGATTGGAACTGCTGTCTTCTCAAATGTAAGTCCAGTGTTTAACTACCACACCACCTCACTCTGGGTGGGTTACTAAAATTGTAATTATTCTTGTTTTTCTATACTCAAAACATTCATTGGGTTCTATGAAGAGTAAAATAGCAGTGTGTTATATGGAAACTATGCAGCCTTAAATATCACGATGGAACTGTGCTGTTGACAAGGTCAACAAGCGCAATAAAATAACTAACTAAAATACTTAAGGAAGATTGCTTTGGAAAACTCATACCTTAGCTGCAAAACTGTAAATACATTTCCTTCTGGTGTAACACGGCGAACAAGGTTGAAATCACCCACGTACAAACTGCCATCAGGGCCACTTGCAAGAGCTACTGGGGTGAGCAAGCGAGCATCCTTTGCAACACCATTGCAATCTGAACACTGGAGTGGTCTCTGCAGTCCTGTTCCCATAACCACTTTCACAGTTCGAGGGTACTGCTTATAATGTAAAGTCGACCCATCTCCTTTTTGTAGAATACCTGCATAAAGTGTAAATACAATGCATGTGAAACCAAACTTTTTCTCTTCAGTTAGTTGTACTTGCCACCTTATCTCAAAGACAAAGACACAGTAACAACATTATATTTATATTAGTATTTTGTCATTAACTCTAAAATTGGCCAATCTTTTCACTAACCAAAGTTAAATGTAATACTGTTCACGAATACTGTAATTTTATTGAGCATATTGTTCAGGATTTTTCCATCAAAGGTTCCATGCCTTGTTCTCCTTTGTATAACATAAAGACTGTTAAAACAAAAAGTTGAAAATAGTGAAATGTAAAAAGAATTTTTGCTACGTCACTGCCTGTTAAGGGAAATAGATATTTTGGAACCTCATTTACTGAAGCATCAATCTGGTTAACAACAGATTGCTGTGCTTTCCAATGACATTCTTCTTCAGATAGTAAGTCAATGGTTGTCTTATTATTTTTCAGAGCTCTGTCACTGGAGTCCACCAACTGTAGTAGAGAGTGAACTTTCAACAATTCCAGTCACTAATGATAGCAAAACATCAGAAAAACAAAAATCCATTGGGCAAAGATCGTAAAAACAATATGAGAAGGCAACAAATGAGGAACCTACCACAAAAACCTCAATGATTTCAAAAAAACAATTTATCAAGAAATTTCTCCCTTTTTATACTCTCTCATGCTGAGAGTACATTATCTTCCATACATCTAATGATAAAATTACAAAATTATACTACACAATAACATCTTACAGTCATCTGTATCACATAAGTTTGTGAACTGCATAACTATAAAGTTAAAATGATTTGACTTAGGAGCTTGGATTGGATTGATATGTTTTTTTTTTTTTTTTTTTAAATTATGTATGAGTTTCAAGTAGAAGAAAGAGTATGGAAAGAAAAGGAATTCAGAAGTGTAAATCTAGCATTATATTGGGAAATTAACCAATGTCAATGGCACACAATCTTATCACTGCAAGGTATACCCTGCCACCCCCACTTTCTCTTGTGACCATATTTCAGTGAGGAAATTGTCTTTAACTATTGGAAATCAAACTGACTATCCGCAAGTTGACTATTACTGTCCCATCACAGTTTAGTGACAACACCTACACAGGTTAAAAAACATCATTAAGAATTTTAAGTCTACACGAGTAAATCTCATTCTTATACCCAACATCATATATTTCCAAGAAAGACAAAAACATTTATTATTGGAATAAAGTGTGTATTTTTATGCACCTTATAAAACAAATCTACTGAGCAATTTGCTAAGAAACTAACCTTCATGAAAATTGTAGTGGTGATGAATGTCAAGGCTCCAACCACCCACATCAGATATGTCAACATCAAAACCCTGCAACATTGCAGTTTGTGTTTCCCAAATTACTGCAGGGCAGCTGGAGTACTGGTAACCTACAGATATTTTGGCTTGAGCAACCCCATATACCTGTCAAAACATAACAGATCCATTTACAATAGAATAAAGTAAATGAAATATGTAGGATATTCATTAAAACTTGTCATTCAAGAGACATAAAGTTATTTTCATATTTATACAGGCACCAATGGGCTCTTGAATTTAAATAAAAAATATCTATACTTAATTGTGATTTTAGAATTTAGTGGTCACTTTTCATTTGGTACATCCAAAGTCATCAATTTAGCTCTTTTTAAACACACTAAAAAATACACAGACAATACCATGGGTAAATATTTTTGCCCAGGGCAGTATAATTTCAGTTGTGAAGTGAATGCCTGAACTGGAAAGCCCCTCCCAAATACACCCACTGGAAACAAAGTGAGACGAAGAGTTTAACTCAGGAACGAAAGATGTATATTTTTATTTCACTGGAGAAAAGCGTAAGAGAAAGGAGAAAAAGGTGTGAAATCAGATGTAGCAGAGCGCAAAAAGGACTTTGGAATGTGAAGCTGATTCAAATGGTTCAAATGGCTCTGAGCACTATGGGACTCAACTGCTGTGGTCATAAGTCCCCTAGAACTTAGAACTACTTAAACCTAACTAACCTAAGGACATCACACAAATCCATGCCCGAGGCAGGATTCGAATCTGCGACCGTAGCGGTCGTGCGGTTTCAGACTGTAGCGCCTTTAACCACTCGGCCACTCCGACCGGCTGTGAAGCTGCTTAGTTACATTATTGTACACATTGTTGCTGTTGTGGTCTTCAGTCCTGAGACTGGTTTGATGCAGCTCTCCATGCTACTCTATCCTGTGCAAGCTTCTTCATCTCCCAGTACCTACTGCAACCTACATCCTTCTGAATCTGCTTAGTATATTCATCTGTTGGCCTCCCTCTACGATTTTTACCCTCCACGCTGCCCTCCAATACTAAATTGGTGATCCCTTGATGCCTCAGAACATGTCCTACCAACCAATCCCTTCTTCTGGTCAAGTTGTGCCACAAACTTCTCTTCTCCCCAATTCTATTCAATACTTCCTCATTAGTTATGTGATCTACCCACCTAATCTTCAGCATTTTTCTGTAGCACCACATTTCAAAAGCTTCTATTCTCTTCTTGTCTAAACTATTTATCGTCCATGTTTCACTTCCATACATGGCTACACTCCATACAAATACTTTAAGAAATGACTTCCTGACACTTAAATCTATACTCGATGGTAACAAATTTCTCTTCTTCAGAAACGCTTTCCTTGCCATTGCCAGTCTACATTTTATATCTTCTACTTCGACCATCATCGGTAATTTTGCTCCCCAAATAGCAAAACTCCTTTACTACTTTAAGTGTCTCACTTCCTAATCTAATTCCCTCAGCATCACCCGACTTAATTCAACTACATTCCATTATCCTCGTTTTGCTTTTGTTGATGTTCATCTTATATCCTCCTTTCAAGGCGCTATCCATTCCATTCAACTGCTCTTCCAAGTCCTTTGCTGTCTCTGACAGAATTGCAATGTCATCGGCGAACCTCAAAGTTTTTATTTCTTCTCCATGGATTTTAATACCTACTCCGAATTTTCTTTTGTTTCCTTTACTACTTGCTCAATATACAGATAGAATAACATCGGGGAGAGGCTACAACCCTGTCTTACTCCCTTCCCAACAACTGCTTCCCTTTCATGTCCCTCGACTCTTATAACTGCCATCTGGTTTCTGTACAAATTATAAATAGCCTTTCGCTCCCTGTATTTTACCCCTGCCACGTTTAGAATTTGAAAGAGAGTATTCCAGTCAACATTGTCAAAAGCTTTCTCTATGTTTACAAATGCTAGAAACGTAGGTTTGCCTTTCCTTAATCTTTCTTCTAAGATAAGTCGTAAGGTCAGTATTGCCTCATGTGTTCCAGTATTTCTACGGAATCCAAACTGATCTTCCCCGAGGTCGGCTTCTACTAGTTTTTCCATTCGTCTGTAAAGAATTCGTGTTAGTATTTTGCAGCTGTGGCTTATTAAACTGATTGTTCGGTAATTTTCACATCTGTCAACACCTGCTTTCTCTGGGATTGGAATTATTATACTCTTCTTGAAGTCTGAGGGTATTTCACCTGTTTCATACATCTTGCTCACCAGATGGTAGAGTTTTGTCAGGACTGGCTCTCCCAAGGCCATCAGTAGTTCCAATGGAATGTTGTCTACTCCGGGGGCCTTGTTTCGACTCAGGTCTTTCAGTGCTGTGTCAAACTCTTCAAGCAGTATCGTATCTCCCATTTCATCTTCATCTACATCCTCTTCCATTTCCATAATATTGTCCTCAAGTACATCGCCCTTGTATAGACCCTCTATATACTCCTTCCACCTTTCTGCTTTCCCTTCTTTGCTTAGAACTGGGTTTAATTTTGCTGTAGGCAGTATCTATCTAACCCCTATACATTAACATCAGAAAATATGACAGAAATGCTCATCTATTATTGCAAAACAACTGGTGTATAATGAGGAAGATTCATTGTAATGCAGCTTATCTGATACTCTAAAATGTCAGTGTCAGTGCTTGCCATCACCAGTTTCTCAATACAACTTTGTTTTCCACATTTAGAGTTATTACTATGTTGAAGAACTATCTTTTGTTTAATTTTCTTCTATGAGAGGTGAACCCTTTTCACTTTGTACACCTTGTATTATTGACTGCAGTAACTTGGACTCCACATCAGGTTCTCAGTTCTTACCCTCCTTCTACTTGTCTTAACTAACTGGGACATAATATGATGAAATGGCTCCAATTGCTACAATCATACTCCTTAAATGTATATATATATTTTCTTTTTCCCATAATGTATATAAGGCATCTAGAGTGTGAAAGAGACTTTGAAATCTCAGCTGTTGAGTTAATGTCTGAAAAAATTATTATTTTATACGTGTATAGATCTGTTGTTGGCAACATAAGTGTTTTTTTCTTAAAAAAAAAAAAAATGGAAAAAAAACTGGACCTTGCTTTATGCAAACTCAAGACAACTGAGAAAAACAGTGGTACTGTGTGGAGATTGTAACACTTTCAGAACCATAGCCTTCACAGGGAAAAGTTCTTAAATATTATAAAAGCCTACAATCTTTGTCTGACTGTTAGCTCCCCAACACATGTAACAAAAACTAGTGTCACTCTCCTTCATCAGGTATGTGTAAACTTGGACAAGTGTACATTAGAAAACTTTGATACCGGCTATAGTGACCACCTTTTGCAATTACTAATATACCTGTAAATCACATTTCATCCTGTGTAGAAAGAAAGCGGGAACTTTTTCTGCAGTCAAAAACTGACAGCAGTCCAGAATTTTTTAGTCATTTCAAAAAATACAAGCTAGTTTTGAAACGTGTCATAAAAAGAGGCAAAAATTAAGGAAAATGACAAATATATTATGAAGCCATCCAATAAGTCCATGTGGAAAGCTGTGCAGGATCTTTCAGGGAAGAAGACAACTCACAAATATATTGTGATATTGTTCGATGGTAAGAATGTCACTGACCCTAGGGAAGTTGCAAACAGCTTCATTTCTTATTATGCAAGTGTTGCTGGAAAATTAGTGAAGGAAAAATTTGGAAATCCACCTAATAAGACATGGAAAGAAATTACATTAATTGAAACAAATAATATATCCATGTTCCTCAGTTCAATAGGCCCAACAGAGCTCCTAAATACCATTCACTCACTAAAGAACAATTATTCAACTAGTATTGATGATATTCCAGATTATATTATAAAAATAACAGCAAGACAAATACTCTCTCCTTTATTAGACATATGCAATTTTTCCTTATCATGTGGTGTCTTTCCACTGCAACTGAAAATGGCAAAAGTAATACCCTTATATAAGAAAGGTGATCAGCAATATGGATAACTATAGGCCTGTCTCTCTACTGTTAGGGTTTTCGAAAATTATTGAAAAAGTGTTCCTTTCACAACTAACTACATTCTTCGACAGGAATATTATTATTTCTGGATGTCAACATGGCTTCAGACCACAGTGATCAACTGAAACAGCCACTTTCAACCTGATAAACCATGTCTTAAATGCAGTGGACAACCACAGAAATATCTCAGACTTATTCCCAGACCTATCAAAACCTTTTGATGTGATTGATCATTCTGTCCTCTTGAGGAAGCTTGAACGGTATGGTGTATGAGGTGTGCCAAATCAGTGGATTAAATCATATTTGGAATATCATTCTCAGGTAACTGTAATTAAGTACATGGAAGGAAATGAACTCCAGGTACACCTTTTGGAGCCATGTGGACTACGTCATGTGTTCCACAGGGCTCTATTTTAGGTCCCCTTCTTTTTTTTGGTATACATTAATGATTTCCCATCACATGTTAGGGATTCTGAACCTGTACCATTTGCAGATGACACCTGTCTATTACTTGAAGGAAGTAAACAAGAAAATCTCACTGCATCTGCAAAAGAAGTGTCTGAAGGGTTTACCAGAAAAAGGCTAATAGTTAATCCCCAAAAAATGGTACTCATGAATTTCCACACAGATCAGAATAAAAATGCGACACAACCCTTAATACGTATAGATAACAAAATCATTAGTGTTGTCAATGAAACTAAATTTCTTGGAATTCATATCCAGGACAACCTCAAATGGAGCACTCGTATCACATCCCTAAATTCAAAACCAGCAAAATTGAGCTATTTAGTAAGAATTCTTGGAAACAATACTAGTGCAGAAACAGTTAGGGCTGTATACTTTGCTCACATACATTCAATACTGAAGTATGGTATCATTTTCTGGGGAAATGTACACCAGGCCAAATCATTAAGGCAATTATAAGAATAATGAAACAAGTGAGCAGCATAAAACCACGCAAACCTTTCTTTAAAGATCTAAAGATCTTACCTATTCCCTGCATTTATATACTGGAAATAGTCATGCACGTTAAAAAAAAGGTATACTGAGAAAAGAAAACCTTTTTCCTCAAAACAAAAGTGTCCATGATTATAGCACCCAGTCAGACAGTGACATACATGTCAATCACTGTAACACTACACTATGCCAAAAAGGTGTATATCATGCAGGAACAAAATTATACAAAAGATTACCAAGATATATAAAATCTCTTCCTGAACTACAGAGCTTTAAAAACTCTGTGACAGCCTACCTTCTGAAAAACTGCTACTATTCAATTTCTCAGTATCTCATGCAAGAAAAAATGTAATTTGTATCTTTAATTGTAGAAATAAGTAAAAAATATACAGTATTTAAAAAAATGTAATTATTAACTGTATAGATCCAATTTGTTATAAAAATTTACATAATTTATGTTTGATGTTTGAAAAACCAATAGATAAAAAGGTTTTCTGTCCAATATCCTGTGTACGATATGTGTACTGAAAAAAGAGATTTATATGGAAAAATAAATATAGTTACATAAAATGACTAAATTCTTGTCCATGGCATATTTCATAAACCTTTATTATTCACTACGTAATTTCCTGATTACTGATGACAATAGTATAATTAGTTCACATGGATATAT
This sequence comes from Schistocerca cancellata, assembly GCF_023864275.1. Lineage (NCBI taxonomy): Eukaryota > Metazoa > Arthropoda > Insecta > Orthoptera > Acrididae > Schistocerca > Schistocerca cancellata. The sequence goes on from NC_064628.1 coordinate 609,037,982, forward strand.
TTTCTTCAAATAAATATTTGTGATTTATTATACATGTAAACCACGTGCAAGTAAATTTTCAGTGCTACTAAAAGTTGTTTGCCTTTATATTCACAAAGGGTATCAGAAAACCCTCATTTTTTGCCTTTCAACAAACACATTACCTTTTACAAAAACTTCATATTTCAATAGTTATTTGTATTCAAACCTTTCAAGTTCTAAAATGGTGCAACCTTAAAAAGTAATTATTTCCAAAATTCGGTACAAAAGTTTTGTAGTCCTGATTTTTCTGTTTGTGAAAGTGTATACTTTCATTTATATCCTGTTAGTTTATTAATTATTCCGTTAGAAAATGTAGACATCAAGATATGTTTTAGTGAACTTTTACATTAAACTGCTCTCCCTTAAAACAGTGCTGATAATTTTGTCATTTGCTAGCTATACAGCTTTTAGTTAAACAAAATTACTTTTCTGACTGTTGTTTCGTTGTGTCCTCTAATTTTGCTTTGTTTTATATTAATAATCAAAATGTATTAATTTAGTATTTTACCAATTTATAGTTTTCTGTAACACATGCATCTATAAATAGGCATCCTGCATGAAGCTTCAGACAGTCAAGCTTGAACAATTAAAGAGTGCAGATACTATATAGTGTTCACACAGTACCCACTAGTCTGAATGAATAAATCTATGGGAGTGAGGGCTGATCAGTGATCTCATAATCAATCTATGTTAAGTCAGTGGTAAGTTCATATCTTGCCACTTTAAAAATTCTGTCAAACCACTCTTAGATTATGTGAAGCGTTGGCCTGTGACGTATTAACTGTATAAATTCATGAATACAAGATGATCATTGAAATTTGCTGTGTGGCAATAAATATCAGGTGATCGTATATTAGTTTTTGAAGTGTTGTGTATGTTATTTAACGGCTGTTCATAGCATCAACGATTACAGGACAACTACAAAAGAGGAAATTCTAGGAGACAAACAATGTGTAAAAATCAAGTTAGGAATACTTCATTCTTGATCTTTTCACTGTTCACACAATACTAATTGGTGGACAAATCCAGCCCATGAGACCGATGAACTCTGCAGCCATTTTCCACTTAATTGTTTCTTAGGTGTTCATTTTTCTATTTGCAGATGCTGCATGTGAGTGATAACTATCTATCCCCATCTCTGTGATTTGTAAACAAGCTACTCTGACTTCCACAATCCCTCTGCAAGGCAGTAACAGTATATTGGTAGATCATCCATAAAAATGAAGCATGCATCAATTCAGATTCTGCAACAATTCAGATTCTGCAAACTATTCAGATTCTGCAACAACATCCATCTCTGCCGAACTCATGATATTTCCTCTTATCTTTATAAGACATGTTAAATATAACCTACTACTCCAACTTTATGCACATCTGACACACGTGAGCAATATTTCAGTACATATGCACCAAGTAGATTCATTTTATAATCAACTTCTTTCATGGAAGAAATAAGTTTCCCAACATAACACTAATGAAAGACAGTTTACCATTTGATTCTTGCACAAATGAACCTGTGTTATGGTCTCATTCCATCAGCATGCGAAATATGAAATATTATTACTCCAAGATAAAACATGACTTATTTCAGGTTTGACTGACTGACCCTGTAATCTAATCCAAGTCCAGTGTGTTTTTCACTTAGAGAAGATCAGAACTGCCATTTTAACTACAGTTAGAGCTAGTTGTTAAGATATAAATGGATATTTTTACAGTTTCCATAAATAGATATGACTATGGGTAACTATCAAAATACAGAAAAAATATATTACTTCAGCCATTATTATTAATAATCTTTACAAGATTCCTCTTATGTTTAGTACTACATGGCATATAAGGCACTGTTGTTTTTTGGATTGCTTAACCCTTAACCAAAACAGAGGAAGCTAAACACATTGGTTTTCTTGTTTCACACTTAATTGGTCTTGATACACATCCTAATATTTTTTGTATTATTGTTGAAGTCATAACACAAAAAGTTACTAATTGATACTCTCAAATTTGAGCTCGAGTTTCTGTCTTGTTTTGTCTGATCACAAAAATTTATTTAGTTTTCTGTAAATAATCACAAAAAGGAGTGAGTGAGGATAAAAATTATCATTGTCTTTGTAATGTAAGTCCTAGCATGAAGGCTTCAAAAACATACCTCATAGAAAAGTTTTCTTTTGACGCACGGTGCCAAAGAGAAGTTCAACTTTCACACAATAAGTAGGTAAAATGTATCATAAAATCACCAAAATTATACGTTCAGCTATTTTATATTCCTGTTAGTCCTGCCTCCAAAAGTCTATGAATTGAGAATTAATTATTATGCAATATGGTACAATAATTGTATATGACAAGTTAAAACTGAATGCTGTCCCAGAAAGGAAGCCAGACTACTGCCTTTCACAGGCAGTGCACTACCTACCAGATGATCTGAACATGTCTCACAGACCAACTCAATGCTTGACCGTGTTATGGGCTCCTCCTTTTTCTTTCCAAACTCTACAGATGCTCACACACAATATGGCAAAGCTAACACCTACACGGCAAGGAGTTCTGGCTTATTCACAGCCTCTGTGCTAGTCACAAGAAATCTTTAGCAGAGTTTTGAATGAATGTGTAGAGACCCAATGAAATGTGACAAGATGAAGTAGTTATACTTGCTCTTTTCAAAGATGTACTGAAAAGTTGAATGATCTAAAAAAAGTCCCTGAAGCTGAAAACTGTTACAACAAATATGTGACAGTTTGTGGTTAATGGTGCTTGTAGTGCTGTTAATATATTTTCAGAATATTGTTGGCCTGAACTCCCTTGCAATGCAAATTAATCCTAAGGTCTTTGGCAACAGTTGTTTATTGAATTCGTTTGTGATGATAAAATTATCTATAAGTATTCAAGTCTAAAATGAGAATGAACCTGACAGTAACTACCAACTTATTTCAATAAAATAAAAATATACCTGTCCATTGTGTTGCCTTCTGCATCAAAACATACCTTTTGTTTGTAAACATTTCTCTTGTTCCAAGCAAATGTGTGTGTGAGATGAGGATCAGCCTCGTAAGTACGGGTGTGAACTGATCCTTCAATTTCTACACGTACATGGACATGGGTAAGGGTTGGAGGAATTGTTGAATGAGTCAGCTGCATTAGGACACGTGACAAATATCCCGGGGCCTGGCTGCTGCGATAGACCAAGTGCAGACCAGATCCTGGAATCCGGATACTCTCCTGAAGAATCTGTAAAAGCAAGATATTGAACCACAATTTGTATAATGGAATATGTATTCCTATAATTTTGAGTTCCTTGACAGAACATGTTGTTCACACATGTTTTCCAATATCCAATAGATTATAAATGAACTGTTTTATGATCTACAACCAAACCAGAGTTGAAAATCTTTTTTTATTTTGGACCACTGATGATGTTTTAAGTCAGTAAAAGAAATACATGTGGTAAAATAAATATGTATTTTTAGTAGGTACATAGATGGACTTAAAATACCTTAAGCAATTCTCATTAGCAGCTATGTACGAACAACAGCATCACCAAATCATCTGCAAACAATCTTAGAAAGTTGACGATATTATCAACCAAACCATTTACATAAAAGGTAAATGGCCTCCTGAATTATCTTGTTTAATTAAGAATTATAACTGTGCTCATTAAGTCCAGAATTTATAATTTTTTATTATTTTTGTTACATATACATAATAAACTTGTATGGTAGATAGTAACTGTACCTAATGCATGACATGAATTTAGCACTTTAAATATTAACTTATCTTTTTATTTACTTTTAAAATTCTGCTCACATTTTTTAGTAGCTTATAAGCACACAACTATTTTCATTGCAGAGGTACGATGATTTTGTGTATCGCAAATCACAAGGGACTTTTCATCTTTTCTATTCAGATATGATGATTACCTACCCAGCTAGCACTCAAGCTTATTTCAAGGTGGATATTGAGTTTACGTTCAGTTGAAAATTCAAGATTGAAAAATCAACCTGTTACACAGCTTGTTTCAAGGTTGGTATTGAGTTTAGGTTCAGTTGAAAATTCAAGATTGAAAAATGAACCTGTTACACAGTTTATATCAAGCTGTAAAAATTTAGCTTGAATTAAAATAATTTTCCCAAGCTTGAAATAAACTGTAATTTCCCTGGAAGGCTGTACAGCAGATGCGCGCGCAGCATAGCTTCCATAGACGTCCACGGGAAGCGCCACAAGCGTTTATAAGCCGTGACGTAAGGGTGTTGTGTGTGACGTCATGACGGCGCGGAGTTTGGTTTGAGTGTGGCTGTCTCCAGTTCTGTTTTATCTTATTTTATTTACTTTTCTGAGCCTTGCTATGTTTACGGCCATTTTACCTTTGTGACGCGCGTTAATGGGTGTGGTTTGTTGACAAGTTTGTTTTATACTAGAAAACAGTTCGGTACGTTAATGTTACAAATGTTAAATATTACGTAACGTAAAGTTACGTTTACGGCCATTTTACCTTTGTGATGCGCGTTAATGGTTGTGGTTCGTTGACAAGTTTGTTTTATACTAGAAAACAGTTCGGTGCGTTAATGTTACAAATGTTAAATATTACGTAACGTAATTAATTAGGTTCAATAAATTCAGATTAATATTTATATAGCTTAAAACAGGCTGTATTCCACGTGTGTAGATACGGCTGGAGCCAAGCTTGATATTTCAAGCTTGAAATATAGCTTGAACTCTGCCAACTTTGATGTTTATTTCAAGCTAGAATCCAGCTAACAGGCTTGAATATTCCAGCTTTGATCAAGCTTATATACTTGAACTTTACAGCTGGAAACAAGTTTGAAACCGGCTTACTGTGCTATCTGGGTATGTGCTGGGGCCAGTTGAGAGGGGGGGCAACAGTGACATCCTTCTATTTGTGGTTGTATCCCATGCTTGAATTAACAATATTCATATTTTTGTATGAAGAACTCATAAGACTACCTTCAGTTTTGATCTTTGTTATACAATGCCTATACATAATGAAGGAAGTAAAGAAAGGCAGTCACACTATTGTTGGGGCGCTGAGCAGCTGACAGGCATGTAAACAAGCTTGAAAAAACAGTTGAATTTTCAAACAATGTCCTACACAACTAAGCAACACAATACATAAGCACAACTACATTTTCCTAGCTGAGCCAGCAATGTTTTCACACTTGTTTATGGGTCTGGCAGCCCATCAATATCTCAACTATATGAAGACTAGTTTCCTTTCTACCCCAGACAGGACTTTTAGTACCATTTTACACAGTATATCATTTAGTAGAATATTTTTTTATCACTAAATTATTATGGAGACAGAATGGCTGGTGAAAACTTACCTTCAGAAGGCAGAATTCCAATTAGGGATGATTGGCACATCTATAAATAGAAAAATATTGCCTTTGTCTATTGGCAGTATCTGGAATTTTGTCTCCCGAAAGTAGTCACTGGCCTGCCATTCAGCCTCTTTGTAAGCTTTTACTTTTACACAATTCCATAGCTGACATCACTAACATAATCCTGTGTGGTGACACTCAACTTTGAGGTAGTTGATTCAGATCCTGGTGGGGGAAGAAATTTTCAGCACCAGTAAGAGCAGAATGCGCAGAACTGTAGAAGTTCTTGATCATCAGACTTTTTCGACAACATCCTGGATTAAATTTCAAATCTTTCCTCAGTGTCCCATGAGTGAGTGCATCGTGCACTTTGATTGTGATCTTTACCATATAGTGGAGATGCTGAGTTGCTGATAGGCACAACAAAAAGACTCACAATTATATCTTTCGCCCATTGAGGCCTTTGTCAACAATAGACACACACACACACACACACAACTGCAGTCTCAGGCAACTGAGTTTTGTGTGTGTGTGTGTGTGTGTGTGTGTGTGTGTGTGTGTGTGTGTGTGTGTGTGTGTGTCTACTGTTGACGAAGGCCTTAATGGCCGAAAGCTTTAATTGTAAGTCTTTTTGTTGTGCCTATCTACAACTCAGCATCTCCACTATCTGGTGAGTACCAATTTTCCTTCTCGTAATATTGTTACATTCCATCCAGGATTTTCCATTGTTTGATCGTGATCTCTTTGTCGGATGAGGCCACTACACTTGGTGTGCCCTTAATGCTATTGAAGAGTAGTAGGCTGTAAGTCAGCACCAAGTTTCACCCACTTCCTTTACCCATAATCATACAACACAAACATGACACCACACTATAATAATAACAATAATAATAAGTTGGCATGGCTCAATGTCCTGGTGCAAGTCTTTCAACTGCACTCCACTTTGGCAACCTGCATGATCCTTACCTACCCCAGAGAGCCTACTGAGATAAGGAAGAAAATCTTTATATCATTCAGAGGCGAAGGTCAGGTTAAATGCAGACTGAAATATTCCATGGTTTAACCAGGATTCAGTCCCATGATCTTTTCATTCCCAGGCATGAGCTTTACTACTGGACCACCAGGCCCAACACACAACACAACAACTGTATCTTCTCTTTTATATTTCATGTACAGTCCCACAGCAAAATTTAGTGCTTCTGCTTCTTGATGTTTTCTGCAGTACACAAATTCCTCAGTAATGAAGTGGCCAGTTTCACTGTGATTTAAGTAGCCTGAAACTTCTTGCTGGCAGACTCATCTTTCACCATTTATTTTATTTTTTTTCCTTTAAAATTAATCTCCAGATCTGTGCAATAATTTACAAATGCCTAAATTTGGAAAACAGTTTGCATGTGTCACAGATGGTGCAAACGTCACTAAATGGCTTACACATCACAGATAAAACAGACAACTGCAACACTGAAGTGACTAGAAATTCAGGCAAGACACCATTAAAACTGGTGGCAAGCATCACAGCATTAACAAAGAGTCATGCCATTGATTTCTTTATGAGCAAAGACTGAACAAATATGTATTTAAGGCATTTTGCATATTAAATTATGCTTGCTGGATGTTTTAGTTATCTCACAGACATATTTTTACAAATTCTTTGATTACTGAGTCCTGAAAGATTACAGCTAGGGTAAGGCTCTTAAAACTTTTTTGCCCATTATGATGTTATGTGGGTATTGAAAATTGACTTGTTGAACTGAAGAGGATGAGTGTACAGCTTTTATTTGATACAGTGGGACAAAAAAGCACTATACCAAACATAAATTCTGCAGTCACAACAATGTTTCCTGGAAATTCGAACTGGTTTTTAAAAAATATCTATTAATGGAAAATACCATCTGTTTTTCCCATTTTCTTGTTTTATTCCTGTTCTTATGAGTGGTTGTGGATTTTTGTGCAAAAAGCCTTTTGAATATAATGTATGAAATGGAAAATAGACTGTAAACATACCAATTTTACATGGTAACATGATATTAAAGCCTGAGACTATGCACACCTTGTTTCCTCTAAGGTCACCTACAGATTCAAATCTACATGGGTAGTTTTTCAGCAAATTAAATGCCCCATAGAATAATGCGCTATACAATGAACTAGTATATCTAGAAACAAAAAAAATATTCTATGTTCTTCCAGCACCATGGTGATTAATATTCCTGTGTTTCCTACTAACATATTCCAACAATTACATTAATTCCACAATAGATATGTTGTCAACATGCCCTGAGCAATATCGTGCACCATATAGTGATCAAGAATTAGTCTTTTTGTAGTCTTCCTACATAATTTATGATAATAAGTTGCACAGCTTTTATTGAAAAGGTCCTCATTAATTTACTTCCTATCCTGTCCTTTGATTTATTTTAACACAGTTCTCAGTTCAAGTATAAATAATGTAAAAAATAACACACAAACCTTAGTTTTTAATTACCCTGAAAATGGCTGAGCAGTAAGCAGCTGTGAATTTCATCCATAGCGTACTGAACATCCTGCAATGTTCTGGAATCTCGCTGAATATGCAACTCATCAAAATCTTGTCTTACTTGTTCTCTACCTCCTCCTGTGCCTTTCTATTAGTTTGTAAACTCTCCTGTCTTTTTCTCTTTACATTATTCCCATTTTTCAGCCCCTATTTTTCCAAAATTTTGCTGACACTCATGTAATTTATGTTTCTATTTTTTCTGTTACTGTTTTTATAACTCTTAACCATTATCAAACTGCTTCCTAAAGCACAGGATTAATTCCAATGTTACATCAGTTTGCTGGTCTATTTCTTGTGTCCAGAGCTACAATGACTTAACTTTTGCACCTTTTGCATTTCAGTCTTCTTTCCTTTTATTGGTAACAAATTCTTTAAATTTCTTAAAGGGCTTTATTTTACTACTGACCACCTGTAGCTGTCTCACTTTCTTTAACTGCTAAATAACAGCTACTGATAATTGTCAGTTCTCATATGCCTAGTTCCTTGTTTGTATGTCCCAACCTTTAAACTAGTGCCTTACCTGAGTTTCTGCAAAAACTAAACTTCTTCCAGGAATGCCACCAACTTTCTCTGGCATCCAGGTTGACATAACAACCGGTCGCAACAACTCATGGTCATGGTCCAGGCATGGTTCCCGTTGCGCAATATTTGAAAACAGTGGCATACTGCTGAGAGGTACACCTGTCCAACAGCAATGGAGTGTTAATATGAACAGCAATTACATAATTATGCATAAATTAAAAAGCCTAATGTCATAAGAACTGCAAAAGAAACATTTAACAAGTCAAGAACAACTGAATTAGAGACATCTACCAAGTAGTGTACAGCTTCCTTCACATAACGCTGATGATGTAGCACACTGCAGATATAATCATGGAACGGACTCCCCTTGACACTGAAAGTACTGGAGAACCATACTCGTCAACACCTAGATATGTTATTGAGATTGATAACAGTAGGGACAAAGGTGAAGATGTCCTGCTTCACTGAGTTACAGCTGAGTCCAGCAGGACTGAAGACAGGTGATATAGGGGCAAATAAACAGATGAACGTGATGGAACAGTATGTTTCCATATGGTCACTGATGAAGCATGATGGTGGACATATCAGAGGCATCATTTCATCTATTGTAAATGTCAGCAACACTCCCACTTTTTTTCTGAACTGTGCTCTGTTGGCAACAGAAATGCCTCACCTCATATGGTTGTAGTATCCCCTTGGGGTCCAATGTTACAAAACGCAGATGTATATAACAAGCTGCCACCTGTCCTGGCCACTGGCAACACCTCTGAAGATATGCAAGGTGAACAGTATGACCGCAAACATACACACAACGTGTTTGTTGTCAACCCCATCTTCCACAGACAACACAGTAATATGTGGTGCCTGCTCTGGCACTAGAGGCACTGCAATTAATGCTGCCATTGCAGACAATGGCTATCATGCTACTTATCATGTGCCTGCCCATCTCACAGAAGTATTCTTCCACTGGGCACCTATAAAGAATGCCAACCAGTCACTGAGAGCCAATTCATACCAGGAGACCCACTGGGCCATAGTGCCAACTGCAATCACCAGAGGTCGCACTGCCCAGTGTTTTCATACGCTCAGAGTCACATCTGAGTTTTTACTCGGGATGCTGTCCGAGTTCACAATATGAGCCACTGACATCTTTGTTCTGAGTCATGTCCCAAGTTTTCACTCGGCACCTCCTTCAAGTTCTTCACCATAGCCATCAAAGCCTTTACTCCGAGTTATGCCTGAGCAATAGCTCTCTGTCTTGTCTGGGTACCCCATGCTGGGCTCAACATTTGCTGCCCTGTACCCCATCTGTGCGCAACTTACTGTCACTCCCTGATTATGTTGACTGTGTCACTGGTCTGTCCAGTGAAGCCATCTGTCCACATCAGCCATATCTACCTCTGACCCGCTACTAGCTTCCACCTCCCTGGGATCTCTCCTCTGGACTTTCCTTGAGGCCTACCACTCTCCACTGATATCATATGGTCCTACCAAAATCATCCTTTAAGAATTCTCTTACTGTGACTATCAAAGGATTGGAACACAGTAGTGTGTATTCAAGTATGAATGACTGTTCTGTTGTATTCAGGCTGAGCATAAAAGAAGTGCATTTATTTCTTACTTCCTGGGATGCATTATTTGGCATGGCTCCCTTGGCCATGACACAAAAGTGGTCAGCAACATTTTCTATATTGTGAGTAACTGATAGTGATGTTACTCTTCCTCTGCCTGTGCTCTGTAATGTTTAGTGAGTTCAGTTTCACATGTAGCTCATTGCTTTCTATATCCCATGGACCAAAGAAGTTGTAGATGGCACAGCTGATCACCAGTTGTTGTTGCCTAGCACTGAATTGGCAAGTAGCTGATCACCAGTTGTTGTTGCCTAGCACTGAATTGGCAAGTAATTTGCAGTACTTGTTTTACCATTTCTCTATAGCAAATTGGAATATTTGTGGTGACCTTGTCACTAAGATTATGCTATCCATAGCAGCCAACACTGGCTGTGGCATTTCCCCCTAAATGCTGGTACTCACAGTGTCACATGAAAAATCCAGTGTCTTTTTGATTTTGAAGACATGACCACATGAAGAATACTTCATGTGGTAGGCACCCATGATTTGATTGTGATCAAATGTTTTGATACTGTACATCTTGGCATGACACATGAAATTATTTCATTCACAATACAGATAGGAGTGCTTTCTCTTGAGCACAATAGCTATGTCTAATTCAGATGCTCATGAATATAAATGTCCCAAAATAGCCACTTACAGAAATGTAAGTCACAAGAAGCACTGCAAATGAACGCCACAACTGAGAAAAAGAAGATACCATTTCACTGATTAACATTGCCACTATGAAGTTCAGCAACCAGAAATGGAAGTACAATGATGTGGCATATAAGTTTGTTATGTTAATGAAATGGAGGGAGGAGGGTATTACAACTGAATATTCCACTAACATTGGAGCCATTTGATATGGAACACTTGCCCAGTTGGACACACCGTCAGGTGGCTTGCGGAGTATGGATGTAGATGTAGATGTACTGTGAAGAAAGTAATTTGTCATGGGTTTGTTAAGAGAAATATTCCAGCACTCACTTGAAATGTTTTATGGAACTCATAGCAAACTTTTAAAATGGTCTGACAGGGATTCCTCCCAAATATAAGTCTAGTGTCTTAACCCCAGTTAGCCTGCTAAGTGATCTTCTTGCAAAAAACAGACCACCTCTAAATGAACACCCATATCAAAGAAGAAGAGTGCTGAAAATGAAGAAAACAAGTTAAAGTTACTGAAACTGACAAGTTTAAAGAGAAGATATACTGCCTGAAATAAAGCTGTGAGGGCATGTCATGAGTCGTGCTTGGATAGCCCAGTTGGCCCACAAAAGGCAATGGTCCCAGGTTGGAGACCCAGCCTGCCACACATTTTTAATCTGCCAGGAAGTTTCAACAAGTTTAAAATGTTGGAGGTTTCAAGAGCACAAAGATATACCAAAAGAAACACAGACAGCATTAGTGAGAAAGAGGAAATTAACAGTAATGGAAACCAACTTCCACTTTCCATTCTTCCTTTTAATTTATGGTATTGCAATAACAAACAGTTCATTAAGTAATGAATACAGGTTCAGTTATTAAAACAAAGTACATATGGAAAGCAATCTATCAAGGCCTTCTTCTATCACAGCCTCATTTCAGTTTAGGGAAACGTTGGATAAGATAATTGGAGTAGACTCTGAATATGCCAACTACATGCCCAGAAATTTACTACTGCATCACCTCTTGTGGTGTGGAGTAAATAAGCATAAAAATGAAAGGACAGAAAGAGCAGAAACTTGGGAGCAGAGGAGAAACTTGTACATGTAAATACAAGCAAAGTGTGAGATATATACTTTTTGTCCAAAATGTCCCTTACAGATTACAAGAAATAACTGTTCAGTATAGCACCAGCCTACCTATGAGTATGTCTCCTGCTTTATAAAGATTATTCTTTCTTTGTTATCATAACATTTGTAAATCATATGTATAGCTTAATCAATATCTCCAACACAATAGTTTACATTTATTCAATAGCTTACAATTTTTGTGTTCTCTTAACCACTTCCTCAAAATATTATTTGTAAAATGCACAACCGTAAAGTTGTTATAATACAATTACAGAAACATTTTTTATTTAATTGAAAAATTTAGGTTAGTAATTAATTATATTTACTGCTTCACATACAAAAGAAGTGATGAACAACATGAAAACAGCACTGAGCATAACATGTTATTCATTTGGTGAACAAATATATGAAGGCACAAAATTGGAGAGAGACTGATGGAACAGATGTGTTCATTTTTGTGTGAACTGAGCAAGCATCCTTAGACAGCTGATAATCATGTACAACTTTCAATGAAGCTGTGAAACTTACAAACTTTAAATTTGTAAGTATTCTGCAGAAACATACAGGTCGTGATAAATGCTTAAATGTGTACAATGACAAATTTGTCAGTCTCCGGAACTGATCAGTACAGTTTTAGATGAAGGCTCCCCTGCTTCACATATAGCCATCTATTTCAGAGGAAAACTGAAGACATTGTATCTCAATAGACCAATACACTATAGTATTTTTGTGGCTCTCTACCTCATTTTGTGGAGTCAACATCATCCCCAGTGTATGAATTGATTCATTGTTAATGACAACATTGAGTTAAGAATTGACACCAGCTTCTGAATGTAAGATCTCCCATGAAAACTGAAATGAAAACTTAAGAGGCAGAATTTCAGTAATACGTGCAGCTTCCAACAGCATACACCATGACCGCAGTCAAGAGCCAGCACATACTTCACTTGAAAACTGAGTAAAGATTTGTGCATCCCATATTAAATTTGATTGTGATCTCTCAACAGTTAATATGATCCAACCATTGTTTGAAAGTACTTACTGTCTTTCTAACTGGCAGAGTATGCAAGAATAAGAAAATGTGAACTGAATATTGAACATCTGAGAGTCTTCCTCAAGTAATCGAGATACCTATTTGGAGGAATGGCCGTAAATTAAGGATTCAGTGATGTTTATGTCAAAGGCTTTAAAGATACACATGTCAGCTGCCTATGTTTCGTTTAAAGCTGTATCTGGGGGTCAGAAAACATCCATAATACATTTCAGTGATTGCAGCGCAGATAACTTTCCCAAAATTGTAATTTTTGTCATATTTAGAAACTTTGTTGAAACAGAAGTGCTTGAAATAGCTGAACATGATATAACTATGGCTATTTCCTCAACTGCACGATGAACCAGAAAACTTTATTTGGAAACAAGATGGTACATTTCTAACTATGTTAGGAAATGATTAGAATATGCCCAAAACCTTCATTTTATCCAATATGATGCTTAAGGAGTTCCTTCTTTTGGGGTTTGTGAAGGGGCATTTGTATGTGCCTCACATACCGTATTTACTCGAATCTAAGCCGCACTCGAATCTAAGCCGCACCTGAAAAATGAGACTCGAAATCAAGGGAAAAAAAAATTTCCCGAATTTAAGCCGCACCTGAAATTTGAGACTCGAAATTCAAGGTGAGAGAAAAGTTTTAGGCCACACCTCCAAATCGAAACAAAGTTGGTCCATTGTAATATGAGACACAATTTAGGTCGAACGAATGACAATACAGCTACAGTAGTTTGGTTCGAGTCGTAAGCTTAGCAGTTAAGCTTTACCACGTAGCTATTGCTATGCGTCAGGCGCTCCGTCCATATTTATACGGGTACCCTTCCTTTTTCACGTGCTTCGTCTGATTTGAATCGATTGCTTATTTTGCTTTGATCTGATAAGTGCCGTTTTCTTTGTTATAGGTATTTGCGTCACTCTTAAGCTGAAAATGCATTACTGCACTGTGTCATGCATTGTTTGTCGCATTCTGATAGTGCGTGGTTACGGCCTGTCGCGGCTCGCGGCATGGCTTGCTTTCATGCGCGCTACCGCCGCTTACAATTAAAAAAAAAAGCAAAGAAAGAGAGGAATCATCTCATTAGCGAAACAATGGCAAGAGACTGCTATTTGTTGTTACTTACACTGCTGCTTTCTTTGATAATGATCAACAAGAATCAAATAATAGACTGCGTATGATAGAACATGTTCTGAACGAGAGTTAGGCGAAAAATTTTCTCCGTTTGAAAATCTTTGCGGCCGCTTCTTTATTACATCAAATTCTGCACAGAAATTAGAGTCATCTTAGATTTAAAAATCTAGTCACTTGCCATGCTTCATTTCAGACTGTATCATTATTAGGCATAAGAATAATACGAATATAAACATGACACGATAGGTATATTCTTCCGCGTTTGCTGTTGTCTCACTCTAGTTTCGTAGTTTATTAGGCAGACAGGATTTAAATGAGATAGCAGCAAACACAAAAGAATACATGGCAAAATGTTTATATTAGTATTATTATTATGGTGAAGAGAATACTGTATGTGATTCAAATTTCATCAGGTTCCTATTAGCAACCATCTCTTCTCACAGATAGGAAAAAATTCAGAACGTAGAGTTGGCCATATTGACAAACATCCCAAACAGTCTTGCCAGTCTGATTTTCGTAGTACACTGAAATTGTGCTACATTCGAAGATGAACAATACGGAATTTGTATTTACTTCGTTGGATAATGTATGAAAATGCAGTGGTCGAAACTCGCGGCGGAGAAAAAAAGCTCGTCTTCCACTTTTTTTAAAAATTTATTTACTGGCGCAGAGGTTTTGGCACCAGTATTTATCTTTGTGCCTACAAAGCATGCTTGTGTCGCGCTACATATATTCGACGGCAGAAGTTAGTTGTGGCGGCACGTTCCAACATTTTTCATAACTTCCGCTTGCTTTGCACTCAATTCTAAGCCGCAGGCGGTTTTTTGGATTACGAAAACCGGAAAAAAAGTGCGGCTTAGATTCGAGTAAATACGGTACCTACTGACCTAACTGCCTCAATCAATTAATCACTTACTAAAAATATGTTGATCAAGGTATGAAGAAATCATCTACTGAAATCATACTGTCATGTGAAATATGATGCTCATATTTAAGTCTATTTGACATTTTAAGCAACATTTAGCTTTAGTAAACATTGTTGTTGTTCCATTAAGTTTCGGGAATGCAGCCGCATGAATTCTACTTCTTCTTCTAATATTTCGGCTGTGTACCTTTCAGCCATCTTCAGAGAGAGCCGTACAACTGACGCTCCAGCGCTTGCACCATATTGTACGTCTTTGCCGCCGATCAACATCACTGGTGCCTTGTTTATCTGTGGCCGCATGCGCAGTGGCGCGGTCCGCGAGTTTAAAAGGATGGTGCAAGCGCTGGAGCGTCAGTCGTACGGCTCTCTCTGAAGATGGCTGAAAGGTACACAACCGAAATATTAGAAGAAGAAGTAGAATTCATGCGGCTGCATTCCCGAAACTTAATGGAGCAGTCTTTGCGCCGCGAAAACCTGAAGATTCACATTGTTGTTGTTGTTGTTGTGGTCTTCAGTCCTGAGACTGGTTTGATGCAGCTCTCCATGCTACTCTAGCCTGTGCAAGCTTCTTCATCTCCCAGTACCTACTGCAGCCTACATCCTTCTGAATCTTCTTAGTGTATTCATCTCTTGGTCTCCCTCTATGATTTTTACCCTCCACGCTGCCTTCCAATACTAAATTGGTGATCCCTTGATGCCGCAGAACATGTCCTACCAACCAATCCCTTCTTCTAGTCAAGTTGTGCCACAAGCTCCTCTTCTCCACAATTCTATTCAATACCTCTCATTAGTTATGTGGTCTACCAATCTAATCTTCAGCATTCTTCTGTAGCACCACATTTCGAAAGCTTCTATTCTCTTCTTGTCTAAACTATTTATCGTCCACGTTTCACTTCCATACATGGCTACACTCCATACAAATACTTTCAGAAACGACTTCCTGACATTTAAATCTATACTCGATGTTAACAAATTTTTCTTCTTCAGAAACGCTTTCCTTGCCATTGCCACTCTACATTTTATATCCTCTCTATTTTGACCATCACCAGTTATTTTGCTCCCCAAATAGCAAAACTCCTTTACTACTTTAAGTCAGTAAACATTAACAAATATTATTTAATTTTAGAACCTCAACATTCATTCTTCTTCTTCTTAATTTTGAACACAATATACATTAGAAAAAAATTGAGAGGTAATTCAAAATATAATTTAGTAGGACAGATAAACAATTCACCCACCAAGTGCCAGCACGAGAAAACAAATAAAATATATGCAAACTCTTAAGCTTTAAGAGCCAATGGTTCCTTCTTCTGGCAGAAAGGTTGAAGTGAAAGGAAGAGGGATGAAGGAAAGGGATTGGTGAGGTTTGCGAAATGAGGAGGGTTATTGTAAAGTTGCTCGGAACCACAAGTCAAGGGAGGTTTACCAGATGGGATGAAAAGGAAAGACTGATTGTTGGTGCCTGCACCAAACGCTATCTGAAGGTGTAAAATCTCATCTGGTACAGGCACCAGCAATCAATCTTTTCTTCTCATCCCATGTGGTAAGTCTCCCCTAATCCAGGATTCTGGGTGACTTTCCGTAATGTACTGGTTGTTACCTATCTCGTTTATTAGATAACTGAAAAATTTTGGAATCTTACGCGGTATATTGTGGTAGGACCACACTCTCACCACGTGTTTTTGAATGAGAATAATACGAGTAGTTCCAGCACAATTTCAGCAAGACTTATTTATTAGTAGCTGCTAAAAGATTACACACTGCAGATCTCGTTTGTCTAGGGGTTCTCGAAGTTTTGTCTGCAAAATAATCATTCCAACAAGCATGGCCTGGGTTTTCTTCTCGTTTGAAATAAACACTACCGGATCTGAAATACTTTCAGCTAAAAATTATATTTATTCATACTTTTTATTTAGTAACTACACCATTTTCACTATGAACATTGATACTCTAAATACATTATACTGTACTGGTCACATAAACACGTCCATCTCCCTCCAATACCGACAAAGAAGTGGCGAGCTAGCCAACACGTGCCCGGAAGTTGCAGACATTCCTGCATTCCAGATTCTTTGGTCTACTGACCTCAATAAACTCCAAAGATACATATAAATAAATACATATAAATATACAACATTTAACATCTCAAATGAATCCATTATTTATCATAAAAGAAAATATTCATAATTAAATAAATTAAACACATTTTCTGGCAACATAATGAAGTTACCTTAGCTCTTTACTGTGGGCATCGTATTTTTCGCATGAGATAAACTGTATCCCCGACAGTTAATTACATTACAGTAACTATCCCCATTTCCTAAATCTCATCATTCCTTTTCCTCCATCCCTCTTGCTTTCCCTTCAACCCTTCTGCCAGAATAATGAGCCACTGACTCCAAAAGCTTACCACATTTCCATATCTTTTATACGTATTTTGTCACATCACCAGTTGGTGTGTAGATTTTTTAACTATTCTGTTATACCTTCAAACTGAGAAATAACTGTACTTCTAAGTGTGATTTACATCCCAGAAAAATATGTGCAAAGGTAATGAAGTGAAAAGTATCTGAATGTATCTATATATTCCTGTAACAAGTAAAGTGGTTCCACATGGTCAGTATCTTTGTAAAAGTTATCAATAGATGAACAAAACTACTACTACTACTGCTGCTACTAATATTACTACTACATTAAAATATTGCAATATACTATTCTGAGAGAGAGGGAGTGGGAGAGGAAGACAGTCATACAGAAAGGGGAGGGGTGGAGTGATTTTCCACCACAGTGGGTTTACAACAGTAGATATTAATTAATTTCTTACAGACAAAAAATAACATTTACAGAGTTTTGCTTGAAATCTTACCCATTCCAAGAGCAAGAGAGCCTGCATTTTCAGAATATATATCTGTGTCATCACTTAGCTGCATAGTCACAGGTGGCAAAACAACAATTTGGTTCCATGGCACAAAAACCGTCCTTGTTAGAGGTCTAAAGGGACTTCGCTGAAACTGCAGTGTTACTGCACCTCCACCGTTAACCAAGACATCAAACCTGTCAAATAAGAACAAGAAATTTAAATTCTGTTAAAAAGTTTAACTATTTATGTAGCCAAGTTCTGCTGTATACAGGAACTGGCAAATTTATTTTGATTTAACTTTCCATTCTGATGCCCTACCTGCAGCCGCAGTCATCAGATACCCAAAGGAGGTAAGTCCTGTTTGCCACCTGTCTCCAGGTTGTGGAAACTATTTTCTGTGTGTGTAATCATATTTTAACTGTTTGTTTATATTATATCCAGAGGCAGAAAGAGGGGACCAGTCCAGCATTTACCTACATGACTACAGCAAACTGTGCAGATTTGACCTGTACTCACTCACCATCCTGTCTCACAAATTAGTGTGCTGTGAGTTACGCTATACTATCAGGTAAAGCAGACCAGACACTACCACTTCATAATTATCAGTATCTTTGGTGCTACCCTTGCTTCCCTGTTGTGCGGTATAGTGTTTGTGTCATAGCAGCTTTTATGGTCGTGGAGTTATGAATGGTTGAAGTGGCTGCCACCACGTCATGGTGGTCACCAGAACATCTTGTATCTCTTTTGCATCAATGTATTTTATGAGAGAAATAATTTGAAATTCTCATGCTTTTATAAATATTCTAAAATGTTAAAGAAAGTTTTCAAATGTTCTAGAATATTCTCGAATGTTCTAGAATACAAGCTAGAAATGGCACACATCAATTTGACCAATGAGTTGTGCAACAGAGTACAGACAGAGGAAAAACTCATTAAAAATTTGTATCTGCTTACAGAAAGGAACTACATAGGCAGTGAATGGTGATGTTAGGGAACAGTTTTAGCAACAAAATGACATAGTTCAACAAATAAATCAGAGAATACCTGGATAAGAAAAGAATATTTGAAGCTGCTGATACAATGATGAATCAAGACAAAAAAGTAAAATCCCAAATTCACTCAGTGTTACATGTATGCCCTTGCTAAGAGAGTTCTAAACAACTTCATAGAAGTGGAAATATTAACTGGGAAAGAGAAAGGCAAGTCAGTATTAATACTATGAATTCTATTCATTTCAACTAACTTACCATTCAGCCCTAAATGATTCCAATCTCTGGTACAATTAGCCCATAGTATGACTATCAATAAAGCACAAGGACAAACATTTTAATGCAGTGGAGCGAATTTGAAAGAACCATGTTTCTCATCTGGACAACTAACTGTATGTAGCATGTTTATATGGTGGAGTGCCACAAAACTTTTCCATCTTTGCTCCCGAAACCAAAACATCTAATCAGTTCATACAAATTTACTGTGGATAAGCTAGATGCTACACAAATGAGAAGATTAACTGCACTTTTTTTGCAACTGAGAAAAGAACTGGAAAAAAGGACCAAGTAAAGCAGGTTCTTTTCAGCTAGTTTAAAATATAATGTAATAAGACTAAATTGACAGTTTATAGTACATATTTAATTACCATACTTTATCATATCTGGAAAAGTGTAAATTAGTAATGGCAACTGAAAGGTTACTTTCATACCAAGTTCTGTAGATTCCATTATGCAGCAAAACCTTAATGAATATGGATAGGATATGAGAAAATTATACATTCAAACACCACAATAATAAATAATCATCAATAATGTTAAACAGCTTATGTCATTAAAACATGAGATAATATCTTCTGTACATATATAATATTTTAGCTGATATAAATGTGCTATTTAATCATCAAAAGTTGTCATTTTTCTTTTTGTTATACAGTTCATTTGCTATTTATCCATACTGTTTAGCTCATATATTCTGAAAATGGATTTTGAACGTATATTTTTTGGTCATTTGCTTCAAACTGTCATATGTACAACTCATTGTTACTTCCAGTTATTAGCTTGGTGCATAAGTTTCTAGCAGCCTTGTTTTGCATTTTGGTGTTCCAGTTACTATGGATTTATTATCAACTGTCATTTTTTATTTGTAGTTCACTATTGTTATTTGAGCTTACATATTGTCACTTTGTCATTTGGAGATAGTAAGCGGAGCTGTGGATGCTAGAAAATGGAGTGCCAAGTGGATAAATTGAAACACATCTGATATACTCTTCTGTTGGAGTTCAATAGAGCAGTGACAGCAGTGCGGGCAGCTAGAAACATTTGCACTGTGTATGAGGATAATGTCACTGGAAAGTGCACAGCAACAAAATAGTTTTCTCATTTTAAGGAGAGTTAGTGACTCTCCATGTTCAGGAAGTCCTTCGGAGTTTGATGAAGATCATTTGGACGCATTAATAAAAATGTGATCATTCTGCCATTGTCTAACATTTGTATGCAATGGGAAGGTTCAAAAAACAGTGCGTGGGTACTGCATACTCTAAGCCAAAATCACAAAAATCAGCAGGTGGCCACACGTGCATCTCTGCTTTCTCATCATCACTGGTGACAAGAAACGAGGTCTTTCTAATAACATAAGATTGACCCCAGAAAAGCAGCAACTCCTTGTACAAAGACCTGCACGCAACCATAAAGGATAATTTTATGCATCTGGTGGAACAGTGACAGCGTGATGTACTATGAATTGCTTTCCTAAGGTGTAACCATCACTACTGACATTTACTGTCAACAACTGAGATGTCTTGCAGACACAATCCAAGAATAACAAAAATGAGGACTGCATGAAGTGATGCTATTTCATAATAATGCCTGCCTGCATTCTGCTAGACTGACAAAAGAACACTAAACAGGAGGTGGGTTGGGTACTCTTTCCACATCCACCTTATTCGCCTGATCTTCACCCCCTGATTTTCACCTTTCCCGCTCTCTATTGAAAACTCTTCAAGAAACTTCCTTTCAAGATAAAAATGTGTTTGAACACTGTTTGAGATTTTCTTCGCCTCAAAATCATGTGACTTCTACTGTCACAGAACTGAAAAGTTACCCCAGTCGACAGACAGTTGTAAATAGTGAAGGAGAATGTATTACAAAGGGCTGTGATGTTTCAGCACTTTACATGAAAGTGGGTCAGTTAGAGAGGCTTTTTAACACTCTCTATGAAAATGTAATCTGTTTTCTTCCAACACCCACTACTTCTAAATTTCCTACATAATATATACTGCAATAGATCGTAAAGTAATTCAACATGATTGACTGTGAAAACATCACTACTTCTCAAGTTGTTTCAATGTACACAAATGCACTACAGTCATTTGAGTAAAAATTTGAAGCAATTTGTGTATCAACATTACCAGATCATTTCAAATCAGCCTAATAATGGCAACTTCATCAAGAAGATAATGTATGAATGATCCTGATGTGTTTTGTTATTTGTGGTTCTCTGACTACTCTCAAAAGCATGAGAGAGAACATAACCTCATTTGTCAAAAAAGTATACCTATCTTATTTCAGTATAAAGTTAGGAGACCAGCACAAAACTTTTGCATCACGTACTGTTTGTCATACATGAGTTGTAGGTTTGACGAAATGGATACAAGGCAAAAAGAAATCTTTACTGTTTGGGATTCAAATGACATGGAGAGAACAAGAAAACTATGTAGATGATTACTATTTTTGTGTGATAAAAGTTGGTTGGCTAACAAGAACAGTATGAAATCAACATGAAATCTGAAATCAGCCATAAGGCCCATACCACATGGTCCTGACATTCCAAGCCTGAACCCTCCACTACTTTTGAATCGTCATCATCATCATCGAGTGAAACTTCAGATCCTGATAATAACTGCACACTCTCAAAACGATAACCAGAGCAGTTCACACAAGAAGAACTGAATGACTTGGTAAGAGATGTGGGAGATCTGGGTCTCTCAAAAGAAGCAACATACATTTTAGTGTCTTCTCTAAAGAAAAACATTTGCTTATTTTGGGCACAACATCTACTGGTTTCAATCAAGACAATCATAATTTTATGACTATTTCGTAACAGAAGGCTCTCTTATTTCTTGTTTATAGTAAGATCACTGAAGGTGTGTTATCAAGGTGTGGTGTTCCTAGAAACCAATGAATGGAGGCTACATATAGATTCTAACAAAAGAAGCTTCAAGACCATTTGTCAAGAAAGTTAGTCAAAGCATTGCCTAAAGATGGTGACTGTTTTAAGTATATAAGTCCCTTTTTTTTCTTTTTTTTTTTTTTCTTCTGCCCGAGTCGAAAAGGAATATTTGTGGGACCAAATATTAGAAGTTTGATGAAAGATGAAGTATTTGAAGCACGATTGGTTTGGGCAGGATTTAAGAATGTGGCTGACAATTTCTTTGGGAATAGGAAACACCCAGATTTCGAAGTCAAGGTGAAAAATATGTTGATAGCTCAGAAACATTTAGGATTAAATTTGATCCATTTTTTCATAGCCATCTTGAATTCTTCCAACACAATTGTGGAAATGATAGTGAAGAACATGGAGAAAGAGCTCATAAAGACATGAAAGAAATACAATCATGTTATCACGGCAGGTGGGATGAAGGGATGATGGCTGACTATTGTTGGTCTCTAAAGAGATAATATGGAGGTAAAGCACAGAAGAAAAGCTTGAAGACAAAATTTTGGTATGAAGAGGAAGCAGTACTGAAATAGTGCAGTGTCTCTACAAGACTTGGAATATACTTAACTTAAATTGTGATTATGTCTATTAACCAATGTGTGATGTTTGATTTTGTTTACTGCATACATTTGTAAACACTTTACATTTAACTAGTATAGCTGTAAGTGTCTTTATTACTATATTTAAGTGTCTTAATATTCTAAAAATATGACATTTTCTGGTACCATTATTACAGTTTCTCATATGTGATAGCCTAAATCTTACTTCATATTCTTCAACACAGGCCAGCAATTAATAAAAAACACCCTTCAGGATTAGACGACTTGAACAAAAATTTGATTTTGCAGCCCTGTGATACTGATGTGTATCTGTTTCATTATTAAACATATCGAAAACAAACTACAAACTTATACACCAACCTAATATTTTCCAAAACCTCTGCATACAAACCTCTCAACTGTGATCGCATACCATAAGTCCAATGTGACCTCAAGCAGCTTCTCAGGGCTTTGGGTCCATTCCAAAATCTGACACCTGAATCCATCTCCCTCCCCACACCGCAAGCCCATGCATTCCTGCCTTTTACCAATTCTGTAAACTCCATAAACCTAAACTCCACAGGTCTTCCTACTGGTTTTCCCATTGTTGATGGGTACAATGCAACCACATACAGGACCTCTGCCTTTGTTGACAAGCATCTACAAAGTATTGTCCATAACCTCCTGTACTACATTCAAGACACAACTGACTTCCTTCACAGCATCTCCAGTTCCTCTCTCCATGCCACCACACTTCTTGTTGGTCACTGTGGATGCAGTATCCTTGTTCACCAAATCCCCCATGCCCACAGCTGCAGAACATCCTCCTGATACCAGATCCACTATATTTTTCCTAATTCTCTTAGCCAATCACATCCTTATCCACAATTACACTCTAAAAAATGACATACCACAAAGGAACTATCTGAATGGGATGGAAATTGGTGGATGTGAAGTACATGTACATAGAAACAAATAATTGCAACTTCTTAAAAACTGGATGATTTATTTAAGAGAAACAGCTTCACAAATTGAACAAGTCAGTAACACATTGGTCCACCTCTGGTCTTCATGCAAGCAGTTATTCAGCTTGGCATTGCTTGATAGAGTTATTGGATGTCCTCCTGAGGGCCAAATTCTGCCTGCCTGGTATGTCAGAGCATCAAAATCCTGAGATGGTTGGAGAGCCGCACCCACAATGCGCCACATGTTCTCAATTGGCTGGCCAAGGTAGGATTTGGGAAGCACAAAGTATGGGTGGGTATTATCTTACTGAATTGTAAGCCCAGAATGGCTTGCTATGAAGGGCAATAAAACGAAGCATATAATATTGCCGATTTACTGCTGCATAACTCCTAAAACCACCTAGTTCACCCACATTTACACTTTGAGTCATTGTATCTCGGTGAGAGACAAAGCAGTAGGTTCACACATTTTTATCCAGTAGTGTCATATGATGTAATGTTCTGGGATGACTCATATTTAGAAAAGGAAGTCTTCATTACTCAAAAATGTGCTGTAAGAATAACATTTTGTGCTCACACACAATCACATTGCAGACATCTGTTACAGAAGGTAACTGACTTCTGCTTCACAATATATTTCTCCTGTCATGAAGGTTGTTGCAAATAATCCACTGCAGTTTAAAAAGAACAATGATGTGGATCCATCAGCAGCTGATCATGTTTTACAAAACAGGAATTTATCATCTCATATCCTAGTAGGATAAATATCTTAACATGTGTGGTGATTACTTTTCATGGTACAATTACATAGTCTTGTTGTGGCAGTTGTTCATTTTTCATTTGACAGCCCCTCAAAATACTAGAATACTAATCAATAATTCAATATTTGTTTTATGCTTTTTGCACAAAAGTAGAGAATAAAAAAATTTGAAAAATGCATGAAATGTTTTGTCAACTGATTTTTCTAAAAGTAAGAAATGGGATAGATTAGAGAAATATTCGACCTGCCTCATTTGCTGTATATGAGAATCATCCAGAGGCTCATAAAATGTTTGTCTAATCTACTTTATTCCTTGGTTTTAGGTACATTATTTCACAAAACATTTGTAAATTATTTTTTTTCAATTTTTTATTATAATGTGAATATAATAGAGGGAAACATTCCACGTGGGAAAAATATATTTAAAAAGAAAGATGATGAGACTTACCAAACAAAAGCGCTGGCAGGTCGATAGACACACAAACAAACACAAACATACACACAAAATTCTAGCTTTCGCAACCAACGGTTGCCTCGTCAGGAAAGAGGGAAGGAGAAGGAAAGGCAAAAGGATATGGGTTTTAAGGGAGAGGATAAGGAGTCATTCCAATCCCGGGAGCGGAAAGACTTACCTTAGGGGGAAAAAAGGACAGGTATACACTCGCACACACACACATATCCATCCACACATACACAGACACAAGCAGACATTTGTAAAGGCAACTTTACATATGTCTGCTTGTGTCTGTGTATGTATGGATGGATATGTGTGTGTGTGTGTGAGTGTATACCTGTCCTTTTTTTCCCCCTAAGGTAAGTCTTTCCGCTCCCGGGATTGGAATGACTCCTTATCCTCTCCCTTAAAACCCATATCCTTTTGTCTTTCCTTCTCCTTCCCTCTTTCCTGACGAGGCAACCGTTGGTTGCGAAAGCTAGAATTTTGTGTGTATGTTTGTGTTTGTTTGTGTGTCTATCGACCTGCCAGCGCTTTTGTTTGGTAAGTCTCATCATCTTTCTTTTATTATAATGTGTAAGAAAAGATGGTGGGTATGAATTATTAAGACATAATTGTTTAACAAAACTTGTAGAAGGTTAGCAGGTAGCAATATTTATAAATGCATATGTAATGTGAATGTTAAATGACTCGTTCCACATCATTACAATTAATCATACACATGATCCAACTAACTAACAGAAATGAAAATTGTAAATTTTATTTTTGTGACAGTTGTTGATTGGTATGGCACAAAACAGTTTCAGTTAATGGCTAATAAGTAGTGGGAATATTTCTGGATATGTGCATAGATGTTGTATTTGGGATTTTAAGTGTACATCTTGTTTTTTTTTTTTTTATAAATGCATGTAATGACTTATCTGTCAAATGCGTCTTGTTCTTTCAGCGAATTTAAAAATGGGCATCATATATGAAAGAAAATACACACACAGCTATTGACGGGGTCACATACCAACAGCCTGAAAATGCTTGAAGTGTTACACCTTTATGGTACCTTGTGTGTTGCTTTTCAGACAGCCCTCCTCCACAGGTGAACCACCAATGAAAATAGCATATCACAGAATGTGATTACTATTACCATGATGTGGATATAAAACTATCACCATTGTGGTTACTTGGCATTTATTTATGACACAAATAACAATTGCTGAGGAATCTGAACTGGTGGAAACAAGAAGAAAGATGTCTAACATCTCATAAAAATTTACTTATGAAATAGTATGTAATACATTCTTCCATCTCGTGTGTATAGTTTACAAAGGAACCATACAGATAAAATTAGACAAATGAAAAATTGGACAGAGGTATACTATCAGGGAATCTTTCTGCACTCCATCCTTTACTGTAATGGGAAGAAATATTACATACAAGATGTTCCACAAACGGGTTTACACTGCATGAATGTTAATAACTGAGAAGATAATAATGATAACCTCATCCAATTCTAATAATATGGTGCTCTCATGATTAGTGTGGGTAGCTATTCATTTAATTACTTTTGAATGCATTATGGGAACAGCAGTGATCAATGTCTTGTAAATAATTACTATTAAAAACAGTCTTGATCATGATTTATTTAACAAGGTGACCGGTTTCGACCACTACTGTGGTCATCTTCAGACCATTGAGTAGGAACCCCTTTCTCCAACAGAAAGGGGTTCCTACTCAATGGTCTGAAGATGACCACAGTAGTGGTCGAAACCGGTCACCTTGTTAAATAAATCGTGATCAAGACTGTTTTTAATAGTAATTAGCTATTCATTTGTTTTTCTTTGTTTATTTTCAGTTGCCAGTAACTACAAGTAAGATGGTTGGAAACTTGTCCTTGAAGCAAACAAAGTGGATTTTAAGGCATTATTAGAAATGTGAAAACATAAAAGAAGTGCAGAAACGATGGCAAGCAGACTTTGATACTGTGCCACAGTCACATGTAACAATACTGAAATCGTGCAACAACTTTGAGAGGGAGAGAAGTATGCATGACCTGGAGAAGGAATGGTACATCATGAAGAAATCAGTAGTGGACAAAAGAGGGGTGCCTGCAGTGGTATAAGCTTTCACAGGATCCCCAGGAAATACATTCAGCACACTGCACGTGAATCAGATGTACGCAAATCAAGCATTCAGTGCATTTTCAAGCAAGCAAAATGAAAACCCAACATTCCCAGGTTGCTTTACACAACTAATGAGGATTATCTGGATAGATGCTTCAAATTTTGTGAATGGATTTGTGATAGTGAACAGGTGGCAGCTGTCACTGCTGTGCTTGGCCTGATGAGACAAAGTTTAAATTAAATGGAACCACCAGTCACCATAAGTGTGTGTACTGGGCAAGAGATAATCCCCATGTTAAGGAAGAACAAGATGTTAAGCTTCCTGT
The DNA here is from genome assembly GCF_023864275.1 of Schistocerca cancellata. Classification (NCBI taxonomy): domain Eukaryota; kingdom Metazoa; phylum Arthropoda; class Insecta; order Orthoptera; family Acrididae; genus Schistocerca; species Schistocerca cancellata. The sequence continues at coordinate 609,065,099 of NC_064628.1, forward strand.
GTTATCAGTGTGGTGTGGTTTGGCTTACCATTGTGATGTATGACAATTGCTAGATGAAACACTTGTTGAGTTGTGGATAGGCCAAAGAGGAAGAGTTGAGTTTTCACCCGGATCTCCTGATTTATGTTGTTAGATTTCTTTCTGTGGGGAACTCTGAAGGACAACATCTACACTACAATGCCATGTACATTGGATGCCATCAGAGAGATGACTGTGACTGTCTTTGAATCCATTCTACTGGCAACCATAAAACTTTTGGCAATCTGTTCCACAGTACTTTATTGCTGCTGATGGAGGACATACTGAACATCTTCAACAGTAAAACATCATCAGTAATGTCAAGACCATCTATGTGACTTAAAAATTCATAGTTTTTGTTACTTTTGTTTGAGTCATTAAAGTTCAGACACTGTAAACCCCTTTGTGGAGCATCCTGTATATTACAATGAACGGTAAGGAGTATAAGTGTAGATACAATTATAAATGTTATGATTTCAATTAGGTAATTTCAATAAAACCTCAGCAGCATCATTTCAAATAAACTATACCCAAATATTTTGCATTCCTTATTCTCTGAAACGAGGAAATATGTTTAATTATGCACGAAGGAAACTGTTCTGTAATCACATGTGGAAATTTAACAGAATAAACTTCTACTCGGCAAGAACAGTCAGTTACATTGGAGCACATTTTTCTCAGTATTTTAGTTATGATGAAGGATATGAAGTGAATGGAAGTAGTATTTTACACACAATACACCAGAGGTTTGTGATCATTTTTCATATAAAGCAGAAGTATGTTTCTACAGATTGTAATAGTTATTCACTCCCCCCCCCCCCCCCCCTCTCTCTCTCTCTCTCTCTACAGTGACTATACAGATGAGACTGCTGAAATTGATAGAGATATGGTCTAAAGCAGACTGCCAATATACATATGGAGTGATCACGAAGTTGCCATCTGAGGGCAATGATGCAGTGTATATGCAATATTAGCATGGCTCCAAGGCAGGTATATCAGTACTAACATGTAGCCAAGGGATCAGTGTGGCATTCGCATTTTGCTGACATGCGTGCAGTAACTGCGGAAATGTGAACTATGGCTACATCATTACCAAATGTGTCTAAACAGAAACAATATGCTACTATGCTTTTTTTGGCTGCTGATGACAAACGCTGGTATACATCCATCAGAGAATGAAGAATGTGTATGAGACACCACATGTGTTGAATACTGTGGTTGTGCCAAGTTCCATGCTGGGTGCTCCTGCCTCATGATAATGCATGTCCCCATTTTGCAAATTTCATAACGTAGAAGTTACGCCAACTCAAGTAGGAAACACCCACCCTACAATCCTGATCTCTTCCCATGTGATTATCATGCCTTCAGTCAGTCAAAAAAGGCTTTGAAGAGTCAACAATTCCTGTCAGACAAGGATATGAAGCAAGCAGTTATGGATTTCTTCACACAGTATGACACATTGTTTTACCAAACTGGTATCTTAACCCTTTAACTGCTCTGGACGTGTTAACAAGCATGCCTTTGTACCTGTCCGTGTGCTCTGAACGTGTCTAGGTGTGACACCAGTCCTTCTACCTGATACTCTGAACGTGTCTACATGTAGACAGAGCACAGAGCATTCAGAGCACACAGGGACAGGTACAAAGGCGCGCGCATTGACACGTACAGAGCAGTTAAAGGGTTAAACCTGGTGCATCAGTGGGATGATTGTCACAGTGTTCACAGTGATTTTGCCTAATTGGCATACCAATTCAGGACTTTACAGCCTTCAAATGGGAACTTTTTGATCACCCATTATATTTCATAATATTTTGAGTGAGTAGCGAAGCTTGAACAATGACGTTTGCAGACACAAGATGAATGACTGACCATTTCTGTATCCTGACCCTAATGTGGGACAAAATTTGGAGTATAGAGATTTGGAGAAAATGTACAAGTGTCATGACACCTCTAAAATACCATAAGAGAGAAAACAATGTGAAAAATTTATCTCATTTGTCGTGTGAACACTGATTCTACGTAGGTCACCATGTATTTCAACCAGAAATAGTGTGCATCTTAATGGTATGTTTTTTAGTTTCAAGGCAAGTTGACAATTTCATTTTTGCGTGCAATTTTTGAAAACAGATGTAGTGGTCTTATTGGGGGGGGGGGGGGGCTCGAAGCATAATATGTTTTTGAGTTTTTGCTGACCTGCAATGTAATGCTTTGTTTCTGAGGGAGCTGTGTCAAACCGTTTTGCAACAGAATAAGAAAAAGGCCTCCGCTACAGCAGAATGGAAGAGTTGAAATGCAAGTTTTTTAATAGCTGGTACTGTGGTTGTGGGCATATAACATTAAAGAGTAAAGTTATGCATGAACTGCTTGGTCTTTGACAAGATCACTGCAAGAAATATTGCTACCAATTGCATATTATATTCTTACTGTTCATTTACCACAACAAATACTTTTTTCACTATAGCTGCATGACCTCAAAAGCTTATGCATTATGAAATCATGAGAAGAATGAAGAAATATGCTACCATTATTGATTGGAGGATAATTCAAAGAGAGATACTTCTGAGATCAAAGCACGTTAACTGCTTTGTCAGTTATCTTTATGATTCTACAAGTATTTACACCACAGTGTATTATCATGCCAGAGATGCTGTTTTATATTACATTAAACAAATCATTAAATTTTACAAGTTCCTCCCAGTAAAAGTTGCTGTACTGTGATACTGTTCATTTACCACACAACATCAATAACTTTATGCAGAAAATGTGCAGATCAGTTAAATGTCTGTAAGTTTAATTGCTTTATTACCTTGTTACAATTCATCTTAAGAAACATTATGAATTTCTATATTCTACACACCAATACTTATTTCGTAATATTAGACTCCAATATGCATCATACAATTCATAACTGATATCTGATATGTATACTTAAGTTTTATGTTAGAATTATATCTTAAATATTGAGCAAAAAAGTACTGTTCAATATTCTCAAGGAAAGGTCTCAGTCATGCATCAGAATATTTTAGATTTTCTCGGAGGAGGAGGAGGAGGAGGAGGAGGATGAGGAGAAGATTAGTGTTTAACATTCCATTGACAATAGGATGGAGAAGGAGATCAGCCATGCCCTTTTGAAGAAACCATCCTGCCATTTGCTTTCAGCAATTTACGGAAATCATGGAAAACCTAAATCAGGATGGTCAGATATGGGTTTGGATCATCATCTTCCCGAAATGCAAGGCCAGTGTGCTAACTACTGTGCTACCCTGCTCAGTAGTTTTCTCGTCTTCATTTTAATTGCTTGTGAAGCAAATGGATAAAACAATAATGTCAGCTTCCTGTAATAAGGGAAGGTTGAGCAGGAATTAGCAGCCTGAGGCAATTATAGCTTTGCAGATGGAGACAAGCATCACTGAAGAAGGATGGCAAACTAAAATTACCAGGCTTTTTTCAAAGAACTCTTCTTCTTATTCATTTTAGTTGAATTAAATATCACAGAAATGCTCAGTCTGGAAGTGGAGGTAGTAATTTTAACACAGCTACACATGAATGCAAGTCCAGTGCTTAACAGTACACCATATTGCTTCATACAAAAGTTGAAGGGCATGGACAGTTGATTTAAAAATGGGCAACGATCATGACAGTATCTGGGAACTGGCTCACACAGCTACAATAATTTATACGAGAAAGAGAAATGGGCAAGATCTCGGTTATTTTAGAAGTGCTCTGTTGGAACATGTTGCCAACATTATCATATTTGATAAAAACATTAGTATTATGTGCAGCTTCATTTTTAAATTTTTACATACTACACACAAGAATAGTTATACACAATCATAATTTACATAACATTTTTATTTGTTTCCCTTTCAGTCAATAAAATATGATTAGTCCACAAAACATTCTCATAAATTATGCAAGTTTGTGTATGATAAAAATATGTTGTTATTTGATAGGTAATAACGTGGATTCATTCGGTACTTACCAACCACCAGCTCTTGTAAGCGTAAATCCAAATCTAGAGTCACGATCAACACTGACTCTAATTCCAACTATCCCTAAACCTTGTGGTGTTACTACCTGTCCTCTCATGACAGAAACTCTCCTATTTGCAAGGGAGCAGAAAATAAATATATAAGCAAAACGTAGAGGAGCACAAAATAATGTTAAAAACACAAAACAAACTAACTTTGATAATGAACTCTGAATGTTTTTTGTTACTGCTCTGATCATTTAAGTGATTAATACATAGCTTCCCACATAAATAAACTGTTATTTACTCTGATAACAAGCTTTTCCTTTTACCATATCACAGAACGTCACAATTTTGATGGCTGAAATGCCTCTGAAGTACAGCTTTCTTCCTAGTGTATTTAAACATGGTTGTGTATAACCTTATAGGCAACAAACAGAACTTTTAGCACTTTATATTGATATTTGTTTTCTCAGCAACTACCAACTGGTACAAATAACTAAGATAATAACTATTTAATATGTTTCAAAAGTTGATTTTCATGTCAGTAAACTCACCAGTTTCATACCATAGAATCTGGAAACAAGTCTTGATAAAAATCTAATGTAGAAGCGCATGCTGCACAAACACAAAATGAGTACAGACACATTTACCTCACATTTATGTTTAGACAAACGTGTCTATTACTTCACAGTAACAATTATTAGTTTCTTTATTCTCTCTCTGAAATAACATCTTAGATGCTAATAAATGTGATATTCATAATCCAAACTGCTGATACAAATGAACAACTACTAAAATAAATTACAAATAATATTAAAAATAAAAATGAATGTTTATGCTGTATGCAATTTAAAAAGAGAACCTGGGATAGGAGCAAGATCATCAGAGTTAACAGACAAGAATAATGTACACATTTTGCCACTCTAAACTACTGCTTTTAATGTTTAAAGATTGGAACTTGCTCCCTAATCCATATGTGGATCTAACCATTCAACTGGTTTAATTAAGCATATTTCTCCACCTTCTCCTTCCACAGTTTTCTCATCCCATCTTTCACCAAGTCTCAAGTTGGGGACTGAACCTCTCAACACGAACTTGGTTATCGCCAATCATCTTATTTCAACTTAAGCTAGTTTCTTTCCTCTCCTCAATTCTGTTCCACAGTTTCTGTATCCTGACTTTTTCTGATTCCCTTCCGCTCTAAATTTCTGTCATCTTCTACTTTCCTTTTTTGATACCTCATACATTACATGTTTATATAGATTTACTTTACTTCATTTCTCAGCTTTCCATCAACGCATCTGTGACTTATTCAAAAATATTACGTTTATTAAGTCACCTATCTATTGCTTTATGTTCAGTATTAGTGATCTAAGCTTTAAATCTTCATTATTATAGCTTTTGTTATTTCCATTTTTTTTATCTAGCATTTGAAGTGACTCCTTCATCTATGCTAGTTTCTGTAACTTCTTTCTGGCACCTCCTTGGCTTTCATTCCTATGAAGATATTCTTTGTAATCAAAAAGCATGAGGTACTTGTTTTCTCTGTCAGTGAGTTAGTCAAAATGATTTTGGTATTTCCAGTTAGTAAGCTGTTGTCTAGTATAAAATAAAGATACAGACAATCAATATATAACTAATTTGTATAATGTATTTTGAAGATATGTGCAGAGTGGACAGATATCTGAATTTCCATTGTGTTAGCCACTGACACTGTAAGCTGTGTGCATAATTAAAATAGGATAAATGCGATAACCAGTTACACATTTAGTCCTCAATTAGAATCTGATGTTTGCTAGTGTGCAGTGTTACTAACACTATACACTTGGCTAGTTTCATTCATATCTTACTCTGTATTTTTCAAAGAAATGTATTATCTTTACAATAATATAGCTTGAATATAATAGAGGGAAACATTCCACGTGGGAAAAATATATCTAAAAACAAAGATGATGTGACTTACCAAACGAAAGTGCTGGCAGGTCGATAGACACACAAACAAACACACAAAATTCAAGCTTTCGCAACCAACGGTTGCTTCGTCAGGAAAGAGGGAAGGAGAGGGAAAGACGAAAGGATGTGGGTTTTAAGGGAGAGGGTAAGGAGTCATTCCAATCCCAGGAGTGGAAAGACTTACCGTAAGGGAAAAAAAGGACAGGTATACACTCGCACACACACCCATATCCAACCACACATACACAGACACAAGCAGACATTTGTAAAGGCAAAGAGTAAAAGTATAACATAAAAAACACTTAACAGCACCAAAATTTGTCGAGATATTGAGATACCACTTTTATTCTAGTAAACTCTTTGCCTTTACAAATGTCTGCTTGTGTCTGTGTATGTGTGGTTGGATATGGGTGTGTGTGTGAGTGTATACCTATCCTTTTTTCCCCTTAAGGTAAGTCTTTCCGCTCCTGGGATTGGAATGACTCCTTACCCTCTCCCTTAAAACCCACATCCTTTCGTCTTTCCCTCTCCTTCCCTCTTTCCTGACGAAGCAACCGTTGGTTGCGAAAGCTTGAATTTTGTGTGTATGTTTGTATGTCTATCGACCTGCCAGCACTTTCGTTCGGTAAGTCACATCATCTTTGTTTTTAGATATACAATAATATAGCTTTATATACAGTTATGAACTAATCGTTTCTTACCAATGGAAAACAGGTATTAATTCTAGATTTAATATGATGCTATTATTTCTTTACTGACAGAATATTCAATTTCTTTTTCTACTATTTTTCTATTTATCATCATTACATTAATCTAAAATTCAGGATTGAAACAATAAAGAAAAATGAGGAAAGTCAAACCCACCTGTAACTGACTGATGTATAACATAAAAAACACTTAACAGCACCATAATTTGTCGAGATATTGAGATACCACTTTTATTCTAGTTTAAGTAAAAAAAACACTCCACAGATCAACAGCCATAGGTGTATGGTGTGTTTCAATGAATGTGTGTGTTTACTTAAAAGTATGAATGGAATGAAGTGGTAGCTCAACACCTTTCAATCTCTGTGCCATTGTGTGTTTCTATGTGCCATGCATCAGCTACTGACGAGATGACGTTTTACCTCAAATCAGTTCACTGGAGTTAGAGTATTTAATTCTGAAATCTGTTGTATGACATTAATGCAAAGAAGGGTAGTTAAACATTACTTACAGCCTGTTTTTACACAGCTCTTAAGCACCCTTAACAGTCTTATGCACCCTCAAAATACGTTATATGCTTCCAGAATTAATATTTGTGTGTAACTACCATGAAGAGACACAAGTTTCTTTACTGACATGATAAAAATTATGGCAACTGACTCTGGTGTCATAACTTCACATAAGTTCAGAACTGATATAATTTGGTCTTTCCATGAAATGAGTAATGTTGGTAGTGTCACAAACAAACTTTAATAACTGTAAAACATCATTAAATGGATTTACAATCCAAAATGTTGTGTGATCAGGTCAGTAACTTCAAACATTCAGAAAATTTAGTGTCTCAATACTTTAGAAGCTAGTATTATTCATAATAATAAGGAGAGATATCTGCAGTAGACTACTCACTATAAAAATTGATACTATTCACTCCTATGACAAATTTGGCCACCATGACATTTACTTTGAATCATCATCATCTCCATTGTTGATATTTTGCATTTAACTTTATAGTGAACATAACTGCACAAATCTCTCATATAATATATCACCTATTATCATGCATTTGCAATAACGACAAAAACAGATGAAAAATAATTTATAAAAGAGAGAAAGATAAAAAGCAATTAAAAAATCTAAAATAGTGCATTTGTGCAACACACAAAGATAAAAGGAAAGTAACATTAAGACAAATATAGCATAAAATGGATTACACAAAACATTTTTAAATTAACATATATTTGTAATTTTAACTACTTCATAATAAGGTATAATTGAAAAATTTTCCAGACACGTAACACTGGCTGCTTTAGCCATGACAGGAGAAAAACAATTTTAACTGCAAAATTTCCTTATGAGAATGTAAAACTCAAACACCTATTTTTGCACTTTTAGAGCTGGAAAGCAACAAGACTCATAAGTGACAGACTTATTATACAGTGAAAGTATATGTAACTTAGCTCATGCACCTTTGAACAAGAGAAATGTGAATTTGTATGGGAAGAAAGATAAGAGAACAATGTCCACACTGACACGATGAGAGTATTATGAAAGCAAATCTGTCATCAAAGTTACAATAAGAAATTTACCGTGTTGCTGTTAATCAAAGATAAAAATGATTGTATAATCAATAGCCACCACATAGTTATAGGATTAAGTAACTGATTAAGGATGAATGGGAGGAAAGATTAGTGTTTAATGTCCCATTGACTACGAGGTCAATTAGAGACAGGCATGGTGGATGAACAGTAAGAAGACAAAGAAAATACTGCTGCGAGGTGAACAAATAACTTCACGGTATTTTCAATTAAATAGCTACAAAACAAATAACTGGATATACTATGGATAAGGGACAACCTTGATGAACACACAAATTTCACTACAGTGTGACTATAGTAGGTTAGCAGATCTGTGCAAAATCACAAAGAATTGTCAAAATGGCACTTAGAAGATGGCACAATGAAAGAATAATAAGAACTGTAAACACAATGATAAAGGAACTGCTGCAGGATAGAAGACACACAAAAAATGCATGACATGAGACTACATGAAAATAAATTAAAATAAGTGTGAAGCACAACTGGGTAATGGGTAAAGAAGAATGTACACACAAAGAGGGGACTGCATCAAAGGGGCAAAAGAAAGACAAAAGAGGAAAAAACAGGAGGGTAATACCAGAGGAGGAAGCAGGGCTTATTTCAAGAAGTCATATACTGCAGAAATCTATTCATAATAACAACAGGCTCCCAAATTCTGTTGCACCACATTTTATTATCCAAACAGCATGATGGATTTAAAAAGATACTTTACTGTGACACTGCACTTCTAAATGCTATTATACATAACATTCATCCTGCAGTTAAAGATATATAATAAATGAAAACTGGCATGGCCATAATTTTGTAATAAAATCTGAGACAAGCACAATATATACTACATTTTGCAGGAAGTGCATTATTGGACCTACATTGATACTGCTGTTGTTATATATATGATATCCCTTATAAACCACAGTTGTTGGTGACCTGAATGCTACTTTTTACAGCTGCTCAACAAACATGTACCTAAATGATTTCTTTCAAAATTACTTAAATGGTTTTCAAAAGTGTAGCTGAAGCCTCTTTTAAACTTACTCTTTTATCTAATCTTAAGTTAAGCATTACTTTCTATTCTGAAACAAATTTATAATCTGAAATCATAAAATTGTATTTGCACTTCCCATTACTGATTTATTTTCATTACACCAATAATCAACAGTGCATTTCATACTTTGATAATGGTGGTAAAGGGCAAAAAAATAAGGATGGCATCACATATACTGAATTATGTACACTGACAAATATCACATGGTTATAAACATGGGACTCCTACACTATTTAACGAAAAAAAATTACAGCAAATTACTGGGAAAATATCCTGCATTACAGAATTTTCCAAGACTCTTAAAAATGTTTTTCTCCTGTCAAAATAATTGTGTTGGATTGGTATCACATTTTACACTTGCAGCCTGATCTTGTAGCATAAAGATACTGTAGTATTATGAAGAGAATTATCACAAAACTCATTTCACTGAACACAAACAGCAAATTTTAAAGTATCCTTCAAGTTTGTATGCTATGTACCATAACCTGTGGTGGCTCACCTCAGATCCTGAAACACTTACTTTCTTTTTCTGTGGACCACTCATGTTATAAAGGAGATTATGTAAAAATTATATGAATAATCACTATAATTTCCCATCACCTGCGGGCACACATGGCAAATACAGAAATGTAACATCTGGAAATTTTTACTGTTTTATCTTCTAGAAGCTTCAGATGTGCAGCTCCATGGTGGCAGCATTTGTGAGAAAAAATCTTGGTGAATCATGTTGGTTAAGATTATTTTGTCTCGAGTAAATGCATTGCACCAATGTTATATCGACACAAATTATGCAAAGTGTATTAGAATTTCAGAATTAATCTAGTGCAAACAAGGATGTATTACTGATAATATATGAATGTCTAAAACTGGACTTACAATTCTCTTACACTGTGGGACATTCATATCAAAGCAAAGCAATCTCTCTCTCTCTCTTTTTTTTTTTTTTTTGTTCAAATGCCAAATCCATAACCTAACTGTTTCCCACATTCTTATCCTGCCATCATTTTGGTCCTGTCGTATTTTTTTATAGGCATAAATTTCTGCCTTTCATTTATTCTTCTGTGAAATATTAAAGTTAATACAGTTTTTGCATAGGAAACATTGTTTGGGCATGTTTTTAAGGAAAAGAACTTGCTAAATATAGGCTTGAACTGTGTGTCATGATAATGGGTCAGTACATTACTAACTGTAACAACCAAAAGAACACCCAGCAGTTATTAATACTGCTACAAGCTATGGTGCACGTAATAGTTAGCATCACTGTTTGATGTGCCGTGGGTTGCTGTTTCAAGCCTGACCACCATGAATTATTTGTTATTTCATTTTATTGTTTCTGGACTGTTCTTATAATATCTTATATTTGTAACGTTTGTATAAATAACAGCACTGTGGAATATTTGATGGTTGTGTAAATAATGCAGTGACACGTGCGCATATTTTCAAAAGATCGTGCGTGCAGTAGTGCTATGTCATCTGCAGAGAGTGCCTCAGACATGTGTGTGTGTGTGTGTGTGTGTGTGTGTGTGTGTGTGTGTGTGCGTGTGTGTGTGGCAGAGCCTACCATGGGCCCCTGTCTATTTAAGGCTAGCTGAGCTGCACTGGTCTCAGTTCTCTATGTGTATTGCTATAGCTCTTTGCATACGTTATTGGTTCCTGCTGAATGTTACTTAAATACTGTGTTCAAGTTGTTAATGCTTCTGTTTAATAAAGATGTGTTATGTTGGCTGCAGTAAAAAACGTGCTTTTAGTTCTAAGTGTTGTACTTCAATGACAACCTTGCCATTGTATTTGCACTTGATTGTGGTTTCCATGCACATTGTATGATGGAGAAGACAGGTACTTTGAAACATCTGCATCACCATAGCTCTAGTTAGGCAACATAAAAGCCTTTGTCTACATGGGCACGAATCAAAATACAAATAGTACATCATTCCTACGATCCATATATTCAGGAGGCAAATGGTTTCCAAAACAGCGGTAAGTCAGCTGCTTATTTGGCATCCATCAGCATTTCCTGGGGTCACTTGTCAGTACCTGACAAAATGGCTGAAGAGATTCAATTGAGTTATCAAATAGAACAGATAGGATGACATGTAATGTAAATGTGTGTTTTTACTTTGATGTCACAGTGAAGCAGTGTTTCGAGAACAACAAAGAGAAGCTCAATAATGGGACAAATTCCAGGCATAGTGGAAGAACAACTGAACAGTTACAATGCCAAAGAGAAACAACACAGTCATACATACAGAATGTACTGGCCCTATGCCACATCATGTATTTTAACATGACACAAGCTGTTAAAATATTAGAAATAATGAAATAAGTCACAGAAAATATGTATCAAACTCTTTTGGGAAAGGATGTCACAATGGCAGAGGAATTCATCAAGTAATGTCAGGGAATTGACGAACTGTTAACACAAAATAGAATGATAAAAAAGTTTGACTGACTGCTGAATGGGGTCCCTATGGCAGTTGTGGAAGACCACCATGACCTCTCCTCTCTCATACATCAGATAGAAAGAGTACCGCTGTCAGAAATGTCAGACCAAGTACGTAAGATACGAGGGGTGTTTGAAAAGTCCGTGTAAAAATAAAAACTACTTAATGTTTGGGGTATATCTTTTTTATTTTTTGGCATAGTCTCCTTTTATACTTATACACTTCATCCAATGCTGTTCTAATTTGTTGATCCCTTCTGAATAATAGGAATTGTCCAAGTTGCAAAATAGCTATTAGTTGCTGCAATCACCTCCTCGTTTGAATAAAATCTTTGTCCCGCCAGCCATTTCTTTAAATTGGGGAACAAATAGTAGTCTGAAGGAGCCAAGTCTGGAGAACAGGGTGGATGTGAAACGAATTGGAATCCTATTTCCATTAATTTTGCGACCCCAACTGCTGAGGTGTGTGCTGGTGCACTGTCGTGATGGAAAAGGACTTTTTGTAGTCCAATTGCTGGCGTTGTTCTTGCAGTTCGAATTGCCGGCATTTTTCTTGCAGTTCGGTTTTCAAACAGTCCAATAACGATGAATAATATGCACCTGTAATAGTTTTACCCTTTGCCAGACAGTTTATGAGGATCATCCCTTGCAAATCCCAAAAGACAGTCGCCATAACCTTTCCGGCCGAAGGAGTGGTCTACGCCTTTTTCAGTGCAGATTCTCCCTTGGTAACACATTGTTTACATTGTTGTTTGGTCTCAGGAGTATAGTAATGTATCCATGTTTCATCTGAAGTGATGAAATGACACTTAAAGTCCTGCAGGTTCTTCCTCAACCGCTGCAAACCACCCTTGCAACCCTTCACATGATACTGTTTTTGGTCAAGCGTGATCAATCATGGAATCCATCTTGCGGATAGCTTTCTTATGTCCAAATGTTTACGCAAAATATTATGTACCTGTTCATTCGAGATGCCCACAGCAATAGCAGTCTCATGCACCTTAACTCTTCTGTCATCCATCACCATATCATGGATTTTATCAATGATTTCTGGGGTCGTAACCTCCACAGGGCGTCCAGAGCATTCAGCATCACTTGTGCCCATATGGCCACTCCAAAAATTTTGAAACCACTTATAAACTGTTCTAATCAAAGGTGCAGAGTCAGTGTAATGTTTATCAAGCTTCTCTTTAGTCTCCTGAGGCGTTTTGCCTTTCATAAAGTAATGTTTAATCACCACACGAAATACTTTTTCATCCATTTTTTGATAAGCACTCGACTTCCTTGATTCACACGAATGCTAAACATGACCTTGAGACGTGCGGGTGGTGCCATCTCTCGGACTTTGCACTGACTTTTCAAACACCCCTCGTGTAGCAGCCTTTAATGCCAACCCAAAACGTCGGGGGGTAATACAGAATGTTGATAAAGCGCAGTGTTGGTCTTTAGCACCACTCTCTACCACCAGCCAAACGAGCCAGTAAGATTGGAATTGGCCAATTCACACTATGCTCCCACCATCAAACCGGTGCCTGATTGAGGCAAGTAAAACAAGCTCCTCCACCAAATCAAATGCCCCTCAGAGGAACAGACGTTTGGAGGACAGAGGGCAATATGCTGGTCTGTTTTCACTGTAGATGCCCTGGACACATTGTGCACTATTCTAGAGAAAGAAAATGAGTGTGTGATGACTATTATGCCACAAGACATCAGTCATCACAATAATCTTGTTCATGTCAGTCAACTGCAGATGATTATTGTCAACCTGTGCACCAAAGAACATTGGCATACCCGGGATGAGGTTGCTTCTCCACACACCATGGCCATTCCCTGGCACATATTAGCTGCTCACCAAGCCACCAAATACAGGAAAACTATGGGAGGCAACTATCAATGGAGGTAAGGCTGCCACAGATGAAAATCCTCTATGGACAACAGTTACAAGGATGACAAGAAATCTGATCAACATCATCACTGATGGCCAACCAGTCCAGACATTACTTGACTCAGGCACTTCTTTTTGTGTAATAATGGATGCCTATCAACTTCAGTTAAAGAAGACAATACAAAAGCGATTGTGCTGAAAAAGTCACAAATGGGAAGCACGAGATGTCCAGCTGATAGGAACCTGTGTTGCAAGAATAGCTATCAATGATAGATCACAGTCCTTTGAATTTGTCATTTTAACAGAGTGCAGTCATAATGTTACTCTCTGATAGAACTTCTTGCAAATATCACAAGGCATCATGGACTGTGGAAGAACAGAGTTCCAGACTGATGAAGTAATTCCAACAAACACACATAATAAAGATTGGTCTGAGCAGTTGCTTCTTGTAGAAGATGATGTTAACCCGCCACCGTCAACGAAACAAGTTTCAGCAATCAATTGAGCTGCTCAGTTAAACTGTGAAGCTTCTGCTGAATTGAAAAAGCTACTTGGGCTCACAAACAAAACCTACGTGTTAACGACAATCATACCCATTGCAGGTGGTCAAGGAGAATTTTGGATCATTAATTGTCACAAGCAGTAGGGACATTCCAACTATCCCAGGAAGGAAAGCTTAATATCATTAATGAAGAAATCATGCTTTGCTACCACTAAAACACAGGGAAGGAAGCTGCTCTCCAACTGCCAATAGGATCTGGCACGGTAAAACATCGTATCAGCTCTGGGGATCACCACCAATTCAGCCAGTTCACATATAGTGTCACTGGCTAAATGATGAATAATCTGGGAGGAAGTGGAGAAGATGCTGTAAGAGGACATCATGGAACCTTCAGAAAGTCCTTGGTTCCCTCCTGTACTACCTGTGAAGAAGAAGGATGGCACATGGCATTTCCGCATTGACTACTGACTACTGAACAAAATTATGAAAAAGAATGTCTGTCCACTGTTTTGCACTGATGATACACCAGACTGCTTGAAAGGAGTAAAGTATTTCTCAGTTATGGCCATGCAGACAGGCTATTTTTAAACTGCAATTGAAGAGGCTGACTGAGAAAAGACTGCCTTCATAGCTCTCAACAGCCTGTAGGAGTTTAAAGTTATCCAGTCTGGACTGTGTAATGCTCCAGCCAAGGACAACAAGCTGTGAATCTTAAATGGATGATACGTCAAATGACATCTGAAGAACATCTAAGTCACCTGACAACTATGTTGAACTGTTTACAGACTGCACTTCTCCATTTGAATTAGGAAAAAAGCCTCCTCTTTGCCTAAGAAATAAATCTTTGGGCAATTAGAGAATGGGGAGGGAGTTCATCTGGATCCAGAGAGAAGAACAGAAGTCAGAGATTTTCTGAGTCTTCAGCATATTCATGATGTGAGAAGTTTTCTCAGAATGTGCTCGTACTACCACTTGTTCACGAAGGAGCCAAACATAAGAACACTGACTGCCTCTCAATTAATTCTTTGTTGGAACACAGCAGCATGAATAAAATATTATTCATCAATGCATTAAATGCCATTGCTATTGAACAGGGGGAAAAATCAAGCACTGCTGAAAACCATTGAAGCCCTGAAGAAGGAGGAATCAGCCAAAGGGGAATTCCAAATAATAAATGGAGAACTGTACAAGAGGAACTATTATCCAATGGGGCAGAAATGGTTGCACCCTAGGTCAACTACAGTCAGCTATCCTATTTCTACAACACTCCAACATTTGGTCAACTGACATCCTTGAGACTAGACAGAATCATACACAAGTAACACTGGCTAGGTCTCTACTGATCAATTAGAAACTATGTGAGCCATTGTAAGGAATGCTGATGATGGGGATGGAAGCATGTGCCTCAATTATCTCCAGAGCATCTGGCAACATTCTAGTCTGCAGCAGCATCATTCCATCAAATTAGAATAAACATCTTGAGGAAGTTGCTGTAGGTGACAAATCAGAACTGATGGATAGTAGTCAGCACTCACTACCTCACCAGACAAGCAATCACCAAAGCTGTGAAATCATTCAGAAGCTCAGAGAACTCCAACTGACGACCTCTGATCAAGGAAAAGTATTCTATTCAGCCTAGTATCAGTGATCATTTCACACTATGACATCATCCACAGGACGGCAACTGCCTACCACCCACAGACAAATGGCTTCACAGAACACTTCAATAAGGCGCTGGCAGAAATGTTCTCAGTGTACATTGACAACCAGAGAGACTGGGATAAAATACTGCCTATCATGACATTTGCTTACAACACAGTGAAGCAAGATGCTACAAGCTTCACACCATTCTTTCAGCTCCACAAACGCAATGCCAAAACAACAATGGGTTTATACAGAATCCCATTTCAAATGGACGATAATCAGGAAGTTACATGAAACACCTCATTACTAGGACTGATGAAGCAAGACAGAAAGCTTGCACACAGAACCTGGACACCCAGCACAGTGCTACAGTGCCCAGCACCAACTGTGAGATACAGCCCAGGAGACTCAGTTCGGATTTTTACAGCTGTGCAGAAAGCAGGGCAACCAGAACTGTTACTAAAGGGTTACTCTGGGCTGCACTGTATACTTTGTTCCTTGTAGGACCTTATGTTTGAAGTCAAGTATTGTGACCCTTCATCAAAAAGATAAAAGTGCAGGGACGTCATCAATGTCCTCCTGAAGCTTGAGAGGCACTGCCTTCAATGCTCACCACAGTGAAGAGGATGTAGCAACATGATGATCCGCCAGTGTCACCATACAGAGGACAATTGACAAGTTCTACATTTAATGGGCTGTATTCAGTTGCAATGCAAATTTTTGAAATGACGGGTGGCTATTTCTCAGGCAGAGGCAGTAATACTGCAAGCTATGGCCTGTCAATTCAAACTCAGCCACCATAAGTTATTTGTTATTTCATATTTCTTGTTTCTGAAATGTTCTTGAAATATTTTATGCCTGTATTGTTTATATATTCCAGAATATTCAGTGTTTGTGTAAATACCAGACTTCAGGAATATTCAATTACTGTATAAATAGCTGCCCTCTCCCTGCAGGAGTTCAGTTCTGTTCTGGTAGTATGTTGGCGTCAGTAATAAATATGCCTCCCGTTCTCAGTGTTGTGATTCATCAATGATGCTGTATTCATGATTGTACTTAATTGTGGTTTCAGTGTCACATTGTGTAACTTATGCTGTTTCAGAAGATATTTTCTCTAACTCTTTCTCTCTTTCATGATTTAATAATTACATTTTGTGGATCAGTTCAACAGCTGATGAAAGTTCATGTACTGTTAGAGAATCAGAGAAATTGTTAAATATTCCCCTTATCCTTTGAATGTCAAGTTGTTTTAATATGTCTGAAAAGTCACTAATGTATTTTCTTGATATATTCTGTAAAAGAAAAGTCTTGAAGCAATATATCAGATTTTTAGAACACAGATCAAGTTAAAAATGAGGAGGCTGTTTTTGTTATATTCTGTAAAAATGACATACATTTGTTAAGACAAGGCTGCAATTGTAAACTATTAGCTATGTTCAGTATTTCAATTATACCTTGGCAGAAAGAATTGAAAAAAATTATTGCAAAGAATTTCAAGCATATAAAAAACTGGTAAATAAAAATAAAAAAATAAAAACATATACTTGTGTAGGAAAAATTGAAGAATTGTAAATGCAATAAATAAGCACTATTTTATAATGATTTTAAGAGTTTTACTGAGTGTTGGAAGAATGGGGTCAAGTGAAGGAACAGTAAAGGACTGCAATGAAAGATCTAGGAAAGAAGGCATGGGCACAAATATGAAGTGGCAGACAAATGAAGGGAGAGGTTAACAGAGCAACAATGATAGACGCAGACAAGGGACAAGGGACATAGTGGGGCATAAATATACACAGGTTTCAAAATTTTGTTATGTTAGTCTACAAATTTTGGTGACTCTGAACATAATGAAACAATGAAACACACACATAACACGTTACAATAAAAGAACAGAAACAACATAAAGCTCAAAAAAGTACTGGACTGACATGACAGTGCAACGTCACACCAACACATAGACAAAAAACACAGCAGGAAGATCAATGATGAGACTGATCAAATGTGTTGCAACTGTACAGTTATCAATTGTTGAAAACTTTCGGGATTGTAGTTTAGTTTTCAGGAGTCTTATATTCCTACACTTATTTGTCATCACAATGGTCATAAAACTGATTTTCATCATAGTGACTGATGAAGATTCATACAGTCAGTCACAGTGTGTGAATATTCTGACTGAAGGCAAATAATACTGAACTATATCTCGATCAAGTGAACACTCTGCAGCTTTGTAACCATAAACTATTCTTCTTCTTTCTTTTCTTTTACTTCTGTTTTTTTTTTTATCATAAGATTACAAACATGCAAATTGTATTAAAATTAATGTAAATTAGGAAACATTCCTATAACAGATATCTTGTCATTCACCTTCAATAAACAACATCTGATCTGCATAGGAGTCTCCATCAAGACCAAGGTAACTAAGATGAAAATTTTACTCTGTAGTGGAATATATGCAATGAAACTTTCTGACAGATTAAAACATTATGCCAGAATCTGAATAGACCTCAGATCTTTGCCTTTTGGGTAGTAATGAACCTTTCAAGCTGTGCATGGTAGTTCCTTAGCCAAACAATTGGAACATCAATCACAATACTGAATTAAAGAAGAATACCAACACTGAAATATGTTAAGAAACACTGTTGGTCACAGAAACATACACAGAGCACAATGCTGAAATACAAATGATGTTACAACAAGAACACATTATTATAAACTTTAGAGAGGAAGCTATAAATTATTAATGGACGGCATCACTTGTTTTCAAATTATTTTAACATCATTATCAGCTTTTACTGCAGATTAGTCATATGTGCAGTATCTACTGTACTCACAGAAAGAAATGGTAAATGTGAAAGCAAAAGAAACTTTAAACACTCTTTCAAGTGTTGCCCTCAATGAACACAAACACAATCTCACCTCTTAAACTGAGTGCAAGTGTCTCCTTTCCACAAATTTATTTTCTCTGAAACAGATTGATGGAAACTAATTCCTACACTGCATTTCTTTCATGTCTTTTCTGATTTATTGTAATTGATGGTGCAATTACAACAGAGAATTTGACAGTTGTTACAGATCAAATGACAATGGGGTTCAGACATCAGAAAGGAAGCTAGTACCACTACTAAATCAAACATAATTTTGTGGTGCTTCAAGAAATTACTGCAACTGACAAACATGACAATTGCAAAACTACAATAACAATGCCACAATGAAATTAGATTAATTATTTTTATTACTGGTGTTGCATTTGAAAAAGAAATAAAAGATTTTTCTGCTTGATCCAAAAAAAAATTATGGGCAAGTACATACACTATGCTGTGGATTGTGCACACACAAGTACAAATGATGACAACCCTTCAATCAGAAGGGAAATGCTAATAGTTCAGAAATATTTCAGGAAGACTGGCTTCAAAAGCAATATAAGATCAGTTTATTAAACCTGCAATATGAGTATTGAGGATGTGATTAAATTTCTCAGGTTCCAGAACTATCCAAAGGAAGGAGGTGAGACAGTGAAGCACTGAGTTAGTCCTTGAGGCAGGCTTGAGTGGCTCAAAGAATGTTGTCCCAAAAGGCAGAGTTCTGCACTCAAGTTCAAGTCCAGTTTTAACTTGTCTCTCAACAAAAAAAACCTTCAGTTATATTAAACATTTCTTACTACAGCAGTAGTATTAATGATACTACCCACTGCAAAACCTTTGAGGTTCCTCATACACTCTCAAATATTTTAGTCCTAAAATTGTATTTTCACAGATCTAAACCTCTTCTTAAAACAATTTTAAATACAGTTAATTTAGTGTCAGTTTCCCCCACAAATAAGCCAGTTACCAACCCAGTTTCTTAGTATAGATTCATGAATTTATATTTATCTTCCAAAATTCAGAGGAAAGTTCTTTTCTCAATTTTTGTTTGTTCTTACACACTTAGCAAACAATGTCACATATTTTATAGTTTATAATATTTCATGTCCTGAATACCTAATAGTTTAAAGCTTAACTGATTTGAAATAAGTACAGTATCTACTACACTTTCTATTCAGATGTTGATATTTACAAAAAAATATTCTTTTAACAACTGTACTTGATAACACTATCTCTCACAACATTCTACAGTGATAATATTAGCATAAATATTTTTTGTAATGGCTCCTTTAAAACAATTGAAAATTGCTGTGTAATTACTTCCTACTTGTTTAATTTTGGGTTTCATTGACCAGTTGTGTAAAGAAATTGAAATAATATGTGAGTCTGCTGTAAGGGTTGCAACTGGCCAATTTAGTTGGTTGGGGAAGTTACACTGAGAAAATATGTAAACTTAAACTGGAATCAATGAGAAAAAACAGTGTTCTCCTTACAAAATGGATAAATCAATTCATTTAATTACCATAAGGACAACATAAAATACACTACAGCATGAGTACCAAAGCATAGGCCTATACAACCACATTCTTGCCTTCATTTATACATGGCACAAGAATTGAAGAGTTCATTAATTTCATGAAGTGGTTTTCTATACTGGAGATTGGCTTATGGGGTCAAATTGTAGCTTTCAATAAAAAAATTTTATGTCTGAATAGAAAAGGGACTTGTCTCAGTTATGTAGACCTGTGGAAAGGAAAATCACAACTAACAGTGAATATATCAGAGTATGAATTAATCAAACAAGAATAAAACACTAATAAAAACATGAGAAATGGTTGTATTTGAAATTATGAGTAGGCACAAGTTACAAATACTCTGCGTGACAGCAATTAATGTGGTTTGAAAGAATTTTTAAACTGATTCAGAATGAAAATAATCCAGGACAACAGAGGAGGAGAAATACTGTTTGTGGGTTCCTATTCAGAGAAGCAGAAAAGACTAAATTGTGTGAAGGAGTAGGAAATATTGGTTAAAAATAAAATAATAGTTATGAATAATGAGTATATGCAGTAGAGCTGGAAAAGTAACAACAAAAAGTACCAAATGACTGAGCTTGTGAAGCAACAATGTAGTGTTGTTGGATGGGTCATTTATTAGGGTATTCTCCATGAAAGGGAAAAATCTATTTCCAAGAAGTTCAGAGCTTAGTATCTTGTGAACATAAAAGTTCTCATTAGAGATACAGATATGCTCAGATTTAACTAGGATTTGAGGACAGCATTAAACGGATAGTGGTCTTGTTCAAAAAATCCAGATCTGAAGTGATCTGGGACACCACAGAAGATCTACATCAGCATGGATAGAGACAAGATGCCTACTTCCCCAGGATATAAGTCCATTCCCAACCACTGTAGCACTTTGGCAATTATCTATGATCTGTCTAATATGTCAAGAAGTAGTTAAAAGTATATTAATTAAAATATCATGGGAGAAATTATGTAACACATAAAGAGTTGTTTTTCTAAAAATGAGAAGTAGCTGTAACAGTACTAGAGAATGCCAGAGAAGTGCAGAAAAGATGATAGTCAGTATGAGAGTAAATAAGTAACTGGAGTAAGTTTTTTTTCCATTTACATCATTTTAAGCTCCATTTCTTTCAAATTATTTCTATTTTGTATTCACATATTTTCATCAGCTTTTACACAATTGTTCAAAATAGTACTGGGCCCCATTATCAGATGTACCTTCAGCTGCCATATTTAATTTTCCATCATATGTTTAAATTTGTGAAATACTATCCTTTGGCTCCAGTTTTTAGCTATAGTAAGCAACAAACACATGGTCTAGTTTGTACAGTGGACATAATATTTACATTAGCCTTGTGAAGGTGAATTATAATCAGATCAGTAATGATCAGTGTGCAGTGGCACTTTCATACAGCAAAACCCAATCATTATCACCTCATTTCTATGAGTTTCCTCCTGATAGCATCTTACTAGCAGTGAAGTGTATCCATGTTACGTTCCTTTGTTACAGTCTGGCCCTTTGGGACAAATTTACAGTATGGAATAAATTAATAAAGAATTAAATCTCTGAAAGCAAGACACATCTCTGTTTCTCTCATTGTTATGGGTTTTGCTCCTTTAGAGGGGTTTTTGACATCCACTGAATTTGTGTATAAGATGCATAGGAAACATCTTGTTTCATAATTAGGTGTGAAGTTTTTATCTACAAGTCCCATTACAACGAGCTCATTCACAAGTGACATTCAAGCTTCCTTCTGCCCAGAGAGAAGCATTTTTGAAACCATATGTGAACAAACCATCTTGTAAAATCTTGCAACCTCCAATATGTGACATACTAGTTTAAGGTAAAATGTCATTGATTCATCTATGGTCTGCCTCATGTCATCAATGGTGCATGTGGGTGAGTAACTGTGGCAATGCATATATGACCTTCAGCAAAGTGATTGTAACACTGGCAGAATTGTGATTCTTTCATTGGCTCAATTTTCTTGGTTTGTGCCAATAACTGCAGAGTCTTAGCTAGTGACATCCATAACAATATATGGATCCTTATGCTCATGAGTGTTTGGTACATAACAGCCCGAAATCTGTTGGTGTGCTAGTATAGTCTTAAAATATATATGTGATTACTCAGCTGACAAACTGTGCAGTACTTTCCATCATACGTTTGTCTTTTCGGCAAGTTATGCCTGTATAAAAATTGCATAATTCCTGCTGACACTCATGATGCCACCAACTCAGAATTGAAATCAAGAACATTTTATTACTGCTGCGGAGTGTGCCACATCTCTTAAGTTTAGCTTTAAATGTGGTAGACTTTACTCAAAATCAGGCAATGGCAGTCCATGAAATAAGATAGGACTTTATTATGAAAAACTTGTGTAAAGGGTAAAGCAGAATATAGAGGAGCTATAAACTGGCACTTAAAAAAATGGAAAAGATAAAGTTCACGAGTATGTTGACAAAGTGTTTTTGTTTCCTACAAGGGATCACTAAAGCAAATGCATATTAGAGGAACAATATCTGTAGGTGCACGAAGAAGAGAATTTACTTCACAAAGCTGTTATAATCACCAGAAGGCTGGTCATTACCTATGTCCAGGAGACACAACTCCCAGTAACGCCATAAAAACTTAACACAGAATACAACAAAATCAGGACAATGCAACCACACACCTATAAAAGACTCATGTGTGGTGCACAGACACACATAACAGAAAACAGTGTTCACTAGCTTTTGAGCTGTGGCTCTTTTTCTAATAGAGTACACACATTCACTAACACAAACACATAGATCACACAAATAATGTAGAATACAGTATTCCTAGCTTTTGGTCTGAGTAACATGACCCCCCTCCCCCCTCCCCCTTCCAACTTCACCCAATCAATAGGTATTTCCTCCATGAAGAAGAAATCTATTTTTCTTAAATCTAGGAGCATTATGTTTCATTTTAAATATTTCTTACGGCAGTGCTGGGAACTGCACTTCCTGAAGGGTAAGTCTTAGCCACCCTTTCCGTTTCTGTGTGAACATTACGCCATGTATACAGATATTTATGCTTGTTAGAAACAGGCTTTTTCCAAGGGGTGTAATATGAAATAAATTTAAGAGGTGAAATCATTATATCTGAAGTGTAATTTTAACAATTTTCGTTCTCAATCAATGGTCCATCCATATGACTTATTTTGGGTAAATATTTAATGTAATATACAATGATAGTGGAGACGCAGTCACTCCTTTTTAAAGTTGCATACTCAATTTGTTCGACAAAGCTGCAGAAGCATTCACTGTTAAGAAAGTGATGCAGTGACAAATATTTTAGTTATACAGCATAATACACCTGGACGATAGATAGTAAACACTTTCTCTCACTGGTGATGATAAAATATTAATAATATTAGCATGGTATACCAAAATTAAAGTTCACTGGTATCTTACAGACAAATATATTAGATCCAGTACTGTAACCTTACTACAATACATTCCATCACTTCCTCTGTAAAGGAATAAGTGATAAATAACGTACTGCTAAAACAGTAGGCTGTTATCAGAGCACTGAAATGTCTACCACTTATTTTATTTATTAGCCTAAAATTTGTGAAGAATATACATGACAAAAGTTTTCAACAATTAACTGTACTGACATAAATTATGTAGCAGTGAAGTTGCATTGGATGTGAAGTTCTGAATTTCAATTTTAAATCTTTTATTTTTGTTTTTTAATTAACAATTTTGTTCCATTTCATTGCTTTACAAGAATTTTCTGCAATCCATCATTGTATTTCTCTTAAATACACACATTCAAAAATGCTTTCGGTTCGCAATATTAGTTGCAACAGCAGGAAATCAAAGACATTATGTCTCTGTCGATGACATGGATACCATAAACAACAATTTCAGATATGACTTACGCTCATAAGTAAATTAAAGTTGCTAATGATAGATAACAGAACAGATCTGGTATCAGACACAAATGTGAAGCAACCAGTACATCAGAAAATGTAACATTATGAATTTATGAATTTTATATTCAAATTTTGTGCAAATCAAATAGAGTACTAAGAAAGAGAAAATATGAATTCTCTTCAAATTAAGCTTAACAAATACATGTTAGAACATATCTACTCACTGACAATGTGCAGATTCTGGGGTGAAGTCATAGCAATTAAGAACATTTCTGATAAAAATACAGCAATAGTGAAAAAAAAAGAAAGAAAAACAGAGAGCCTATATCTGTTACTGCTGAAATCCGTCACTGTGCACCCATGTGTACTAGAGTTACTTACAAAAAAACTTTTAACTTCAGCACCCTATTACATCCCAGCACTGAGTCTAAAAAAGATATGCCAGCATACTGTCTCCTCCCCTCCCGTTGTGTTTGGTCTGGGCAGACATCACAAGACATCCGTTCAAGTTGATCGTTTACTCAGTGTTTTTGTTACAGAGGGTAAGCAGCTCTCTGACCGAACACGCTGAGCTACCGTGCCGGCTACTGTTAGATGAAGTTCTTCATACAGTGCAATACCTTGCCAGTAATACAATACAAACTGTGTACTTTAACATTAGAATGTAGTTCATACTGGGTAGTATGGTTAAGTTATCACTGAAGTTCCAATGTTTTCCATTTAATAAGCAAATGCCATCTAATGACTTTATTACATGCTGCTGATGACAAACTCTTCTTTCTGTTCCTTACTTTAGAAGGAAAATGTTTATATTACTCATGTCACATCTGTTAATTTATCCATCACAAATTTATGTGGCTGAAGCATAATGTTTGATATTTGAATACAACAAATGACTGGTGGAACTGCAGGGTCAATTTTTTTCTGATACACATCTGGGCCACAGTGCACCTAAACTTCTATCCTACCTTATACCACTCTGTCAGGATGTTTCAGCAGACAAGAGCACAGATTTCTGGAGTAGAACAATTTTTGATGGTCCAGAAGAATCATGATTGTTACTTCATGGAAAATTTAACAGTCCATAACATAATAGCATTACTACTACTCTTCATGAATTCCATCTCTCTCTTGTCTACCATGAACCCATAAATACAGAATATTTCACACATGATGCAAATGTGTTTTGTGTCATGCTGGAACCAATAGTGGGGAGGTGTAGCTCCATCTCATTCTTGTAATTTTTTCAGGTGGCATATCAGTTTTGGTCAAACTAGACAAGCTCGAAGTGGCCTTGTAAAACAGTCTGAAAAATTGTTGTGCCATATAGAATTTCAGGGTGCTGTGTCTGCAACGCCTTGTCACCCTGCTGTGCACATCCTTGAACATAACCCTACAAAATAATGGTTGTGCATTGACTGTTAAAGAGGTGTTTTTGAAGATAGGAGCTGTCCTCTTTAACATTGTCATAAACAAAATGGATGTATGTGCTCTTACATGGCCCTGCACAAAATCACCGTTGGCCTTCTCATTACTTGTTACTTCTCACTGCAGTACACTGTTCACCTACTTATCAGAATCTATGGTTTGTTGGGCAACGATTGTTCCGGTAATCTATCACTTCACTTACAGCACACTACACACCTCTTTTCACATCATTAAGAGGCTCAATATAACTAATAGGAACTTTCAGAACTCATGTACGCAGATAAATGCAGTTGTGTTTTAACAGAGGGGGGGGGGGACAGTATTTATCAACACCTCCCCACCATGCAAAGACTGCAACAGCCAGTTGCAATACTGACACCAAGAAACAGAGCATCAGTAATATTATTAATACTACTTTTTAAGATTTCAGTTTAAGCTTGTGTACAGCTCTATTAGCAAATGCTACGGACACACTAGTCTGAAGAGCTAAATAGTGCAAATGATTATCTTGGTCTACTTTGCAAGACCACTTCTAGTTTGCTAAATCATTACACCACTTGCTAACATCCAAGGAGCAAGTCAGAGGTTGGGCTGAATGTGACAATTGGAGTCTGCCTCCCTCCTACTGGTTTCCACTTGATGCGATACATACCACTTGTGTTATACATGAAACACCCTATATTTATTGATTATTACTTGAACTTTTTTCTAGCACCCTGTTTTCAAGATCAACTGTCACATCCCTTTCATATTTTATATTCCATCCTACACTTCCATTTGCTGGCTGGAATTTCTTCTCCTTCTTCCCTTGTCCAATTAGGTTTTTTGGATAGATAAGACTTCATTGTAGCACACCACAGCAGTCCTCTCATCAACACCAGTGAGATTATTATAAGGAGCACTGACCTTTTTCATAGTACTCTTTTCCACTATTAAAATGTAGGTAAAATGTCAGCAACAAGGTAAGAGAGAACAGTATCACAAGTAAACTGTAATTACCAAAATACAGATTAAAAAAATGATAGTTCTTAAAGTCATTTCAAGACTTTTTCTGAGTTTCAGTCAGGAACTGATGTGTGGCTGAAACCAAAGCCCAAAAGGAAAACTTCAGTAACATCCATAAGCTTCTTCTTGACCTCTAGTCCTAAAGTTAGAAGTCATCGTACTCCAGGAAAATAGCACATCTCTATCATAATCATTCATACCAAGAAATATTCAGTGATCAGTCACGTAAAAGATTAACTGTGTACACTGTTTATTTAGCTTTTTTGTACTTGGATCTTGGTATCTGTAAGCAGCATGCACACTGTTTCCACTGTGTAAGATTTGACCAAAGGCAGAGTTTTATAATCCAGAAACCAAATTGAAAGTTTACATGTTAAATATTTCCCTGTTTGCAGAGATCTTGAGCTCCTTCACCTTGTTTAGACCAGCATAGAATCTTTCTCTCTTAAATCTGCCTTGAATTGCTTAATTTTCAACAGTGATGGCAATTTTCTCCCCCTAGAGGCTTTTGAAACTTATTTCTATCTTTGTTTATTTTCCATAGGTACTGGAATGTGAGCTTTTCCTTAATTACAGAATGTACATATTGCCACCTCGGCTGCTTTTTTTCATTCCAATCACTGTAACTGCTTATGGCTAACAGGGGTATTGAATCTATACAAAAGTAGCATCAGATTACAGATAAGACACTACACCAACTAAAGTGTGAAAGCCTGCTTAGAAGATTCATGAACCACCTTTAAATAAGGGATCTGGCAATAAGCATATGCATATGCTGAAATTCATATGTACTGAAGGTTTTGTTTAGCATGAATGACAGGTGGTATGTTTTTGGAGAGCCAGTCAGTTTAATGATTCTAATACACAGTATTTTTGTATCTACCAGGTGCTCTGAGTGGTAGTCTTATATATGACTGGAACCAGCACATATAAAGATTATCAGGTCACTAACGGAAAACACTGTGTATAAAAGTGGAATCACCTTGTTGACATGATATCGACAAACATAACTAAATATGTAATTAGTTTAAACACCAGGATAGTATAACAACAATATGAAAAGGATAGATTGCTACTCTCCACATGCAGGAGGCACTGAGTCACAGACTATTACTTGTCTTTTCACAGTTTCTGTCTGGGGCTCAATACCTCCTCTATGTGGTGGGTAGCAATCTATTCTTTTCATATCGTTCTTATAACTAAATATTTTTAAGGTTATAGAGGAGATGGTGGTGGAAGTAAAGCTGTGAGTGCTTGAATATTTCAATTAGAACAGCACTTTCCCCTGAAAGGGAAAGGTTCCATGCATCAGTCCCAGTCACATTTTTAATCTGCCTGGATGTTTCATTATCTTCAATGAATGATTACTTACTTTTAAACATGATAAACACAGAGAGAAAAGGGCTTCACTGATATATTATGAAAAAATGTTATGAGTTGTTGCAGTCTATCAATGTACCAATTAGAACTTTGGTAGTTCCTATTTCAAAATGGAACCTTTATAACATGGTTATCTTCAATCGTAGATTGAAAACTGATGGTACAAATGAAGCAATGGCTATAATGTACTTTGCAGTTTATTATCTACGTTCAGCACTCTGTGCACAAGTGCTCATTTTAACTTCATTTCTTATTATGAATGTATCAAAAAATTCACTTTTTTACACACTATTTAATAGATAATTTTTGTAATTCTCTTAACAGACTGAACTACTTCATAAATTCTGATCTGCTGCCAAAGTAACCTTTGATGGTCTGCCTCATAAATTAACCTTCTCACTCACAAGTGACCATAAGCTGTTTCAGTTAGCAAGCAGAAAGGGAAGGAAGCTCAATAAATTCCAGCAGACATGATTAATGACATAATTCACATTTTTCATCTATATCTACAGCTACATATATTCTCCATGAGATCTGTAGCATGGGTGGAGGGCTGGGTGTGTACTCTGTATCCATAGTAAAGAGTGGAGAGAAAAATGACTGTCTACATGTCTCAGTATCCACCTTAATCTCTCATATCTTATCTACATAGTCCATGTGTGTGATACTGATGGAGGCCACAGAATTGTAGCTGTACTCATTAGGTTATTTTAACCCACAGAGTTGAGCAAGAACAGCAGCTTTCTTTCAGTTTCCATTTATGTTCACTGGCCACTTCCATTAACTTCTGTATGGATTGTACTGACCTGTTTCCATCCTAGCAAAGTATTTCTTGGTTCCTTTACTATCGGCTATCATGACTACTTGATAAAAATTCCAAATGCCGGAGAGCTACTCTTAAATTGGTTTCACTTGCATTTTGTTTATGAATTCTTCACTAATTCTCAACAAATCATGGGCTTCCATTTGCCTTCCCACTACTCATTGAATGTTTTCATCCTCAGTATTAACTATAGATATTTAAATGGTGTGACAGTCTCGAGATAAATTTAATCTACATTTACAAGATACCCACCATTCATTACATCAATTGAAATATCGTGTAAGTTATTCAGTTTTTCATCATTTGAAATAATGTGTAAGTTATTCAGTTTTTCGTATGGATCTCCAGTGACAATAATTTCCTGAAGACAAAGCAGGATCAGTGAACAATATGGGATTGCTGCTCACCATTTAAGAGAACACTGAAGTCTTTCTTATGAACTCCTGACATTAATTTCATTACTGGTGAATATTCACCATCCAGTACAATGTATTGCATTCTATCAGTCAAAAATTTTTAGAGCCAATTAAATACTTATGAATATACAGGGTGTTTGAAAAAGAACTCCCTAGTTTTAAGTATAAATTTAATGGGGAAATTAATGAAAAATTACATCAAAGAGTACATATCATGAAAGAGAATTCCTTCAAGTTTTGTTTGATGTTAGTAAACTTCAATGTGAGATCTGTTTGTTGCCCTACACACATAGGGATGTTATTTCATTACTCGCCACATATTCATTAACATTTCAGGTGTAAGTATCCCAACCGCTGTGATGATTCTTTCCTGTAAATCATTGATATGTCTGATCTTTTCACCATACACAACATTTTTTATGTAGCCCCAAAAGAAAAAACTTCAGTGGGGTTGAGTCTGGCTTCAGCCCTGCCTATCCACCTTCCTGGAAAGCGAGTGTCAAGAGCCGCTCACACATGGTTACTGTAATGAGGTGGGGTGACATCTTGTTGGAAAACACAAGCCCCTTTTCTGCCTCAATATTGTCCATTTGGCAAAAGACGTACTCTGTCAACATGTCACAGTAAAGGTCCCCGTTTACTGTTTTTTCTACAAAAATCAAAGGACCAATCACCCGAACTTCCATCAAATTGCATCAGACATTAACTTTGGTAGAGGCACATTGATGCTGAATAACTTCATGTGGATGCTCTGCCCCCCTCCCCCCAAATTCTGCAGTTAATACAATTAACTGTTCCACTGACATGAAATGCAGCCTCATCACAAAAGAGAACCTTTTTTGAAAAATTGACATCATCAATTCAGTGTAGAAATTCAACAACAACCTCATACCTTTTGATTTTACCAGTAGGTTTTATTTCATGCACCAGTCGCAATTTGTAGGCATGCAACTTATGTCTTGTATGTACAACATCATACACAGTACCTTTAGGCACTCCTAATTGTAGACTAAATCTGGCCAATGACTTCTTTGGGCTTTGGACACACAAAACATGGATCTGTTCAACAACATCTTCAGAAGTTCTCGGTCTACCTGGTGATTTTGCTTTTAAAACACTAGTGGTTTCCATGAAAGACTTTAGCCAATGATGGATAGATTTTGCCGTACGTGGTTCACCAACATACTGATGCCTAAAATTACGTTGCACTGTTATAGCTGACTCTGTTTCCACAAGCCAAATAACACACTGCGTTTTCTGTTGTGGAGTACACATTACTGCGGAGTTGTTCTGCACTGCACTGCACGTACGCCTGGACTGAACTGAGGGAATACAGGAAAAACACAACACTGGTGCCGTTTCAAGGTCAAGCAGACCTACCAACTGAAGTGGAGCCAAAATTGGAGAGCTGATGAACCAAACACCACAAACTAGAATAGTGTATGTCACTTTGTACAGATTCTAGGACACGTTAAAACTAGGGAGTTCTTTTTCAAACACACAGTATTATGTATGATTGTATCTTGGTTATCAGACAACAATGTGGTACAGGGTTCAATACATTTCACAAATCTAAGAAGATGGACTGTACCTATTTACTTCCGCTTTGTGTGAAACAAGCTCTATATTAAACTTAAGTTGTATTTTTTTAACCCATGCTGATTTTTTGAGAGAAGTTTCTCTTCCTTTGGGAACAACAATGCTAAAGATAAGAATATACTCTAGGACACAGCAACAAAGTGACACTGGGGACAGTGATTTGTGATTCATTTACCATTTTATCAACAGAGGTCATGTGCGATCTTTTCCAGTACTGTCCTATGTTACATTGTTCATGCAGGACGATTGAAAACAGGATACTAGCCAGACTTTAATATGAAATTAAAGTTGCATTATAATTCTTTTGTTATTAGTTTAATAGAATGAATGGAAAAATGTACTGAATTTTATGTTGTCCCAACAATGATGAAAAACATTATAATGAGATCTGACCACAATGGTACAAATATTTTCAAACACTAATAGATTACAGAAGTGAATTTTGTGGGCATTCCGAGTTACTGATATTCATTAGTGAAGACAATACTTCCAACACACTTAGGCTGAAAAGTGTAAAATGAGAAACAAAATTTGCAAATGATATTCATTAATTTCACCTTCAGAAATAAAGTTTCTTCTTTAGTATATTTTTGAGGACTGAACATGAGAAACAAAGAAGAAAAGAGTTTAAGAATCCAGAAGATTTTTAGTTATATTTAACTGGAAAAAATCCAAAAGAATAGCCACTTTCTGAACAATATAAAAGTACATTTTCATACAGTATATGTATAATGGAAGAATTTTACAACCAAAATTATAGAAGTAAGCAATAAGTTATGTGGAACTAATATATGAGTAGATAAATTATGACCCTAGTATCCTTTGCCTTTATGATTATCAACAGTATTAAAAATACTGCAAATGATATGAAATACATACTGTAGAGATCCAAATACACAGCATGCACTGTATCATTGCATTTCATGGATGCTTCACATTTGCAATAACGATGCATTTTAACTAGTATTTTTCAGATTCTTTGCCAACTGTCATGATTACAAATTGATGTCCTCGCAGTGAGCTGAACTTGCCATTACACAGACCAACTGTCATATCTGAAATTATTTTTAATCAAGCCATGGTCAAAGTCAAAAGCCATAATTCTGAACACTGACTCCAACAATAGCATTTATTTTGTTCCACCTGTCATCAGTACAAAATTTCTTTGCTATATCAATGTCAGTTCAGATGTAAATCTAGTTTTAAATAAAATATGAAAAATATGCCAAGCAGCATTAACAGGAAGAAAAGTATAAAAAATATGAATGGTTTAAATCATACAAAAATATGAAAAATACATAGCAGCATTAAAATTGTGTTATAAAATAAAACTGAAATAAATATTAACAAATACATTTTTGAATGTGTGTGAAAACTCAAAGGTAAGAAGATAGTACGTGTAAGAAGAGGAATTTAATATGTAGAAAAATACTCTTGGTTGTTATATTCAACTTTACAAAATATTTTTCTATCATTCTTGATTTTTTTTATAATGAACAGTAAAGTAAGAACATCTGGGACCAACTTACCGCGGTGTAAATGAATTCCAGAACTGACTACAATGTAGGGGAGTAATGAGAAGAAGAGGACGTTACGACGTAAGCAAATTACCAAAAAAGAAACAAACAAATACAAATCAAGCATTTGTGAATTAAAATACAACAATTTATTAAACATGAGATTTTTACTAGTGATTGCCTGATATGAAGGAGTACTAAAATTGATTAATGTAGATATAATCTTAAAGGCTAGAGCTTTAGAGATCACAGGACATTAACAGTAACTGAATATTACCTAGTACTCTATTATTGAAATAATTAACAGCCTTCCAGAAATATTAAGCAAATGTTCATGACAGTTATGGTTTTTGTAAGATAGTGTGTGTGTGTGTGTGTGTGTGTGTGAGAGAGAGAGAGAGAGAGAGAGAGAGAGAGAGAGAGAGAGAGAGAGAGAGAGAGAGACCAAGTACGAGGATGTAAATGATGACTTATGAGAAAGACATTTTAGGAGTAACAAGAATGAAATCAAAACTAGCAAAACTGCTTTTTTCCTTTCAAGATTGCATTATCACAAGTTTGTGTGAAATGGTAAAGTCCAAATGTCATTTTTTTGGGGTAGGTTCAATTTACCTGCAATGCTACTGAATGATATATTTGTTATTTTTTAATGTCTTGTCATCAGAAATTTTTGGACAAAGTTAAAACACTAAGTGAACCTAACCCTATTATAATACTTTTTAATTGCTTGGAATCTTAAAATAGTGCATGTGCAATGCTATTCAAATGTCCAAAATTTACTAACTAACAATTAGCTCACTGGATTATACTGTCAAGCACAGGACAACACAGCTTGATGATTAGAAACTAATTTGCCAGCTCATGTTAGAATATAGTAAGAGGCAATTGATATGTGAACTAGCAAAAAGTTCTTGTCTTGAATCTGAATTTCATAAAGTCAGTGAAGCCACAGGATAAACAATTAACTGTGTAGCCAAGGGGAAAAAAGAGAACAAAGTAATGAAAAATACCAGTGTGCTTTCTGCAATAGGAATAAAATACTTATTCTGCCAATTTCACAATTTCTGTTTGATCTTGAGTCAGGTTTTTATTGCCTGTGTGGGTGTAGGTGTGTCGGGTGGGGCGGGGGGGGGGGGGGGGGGGGATTGGGGGGGGGGGGTTAACTGTCCCCATCATTAAGGATTTGGGCATCACAGATAGCAAAATGGGATACATCTACATCACATGGCTGAAATCAGGTTAATGATTAGTTCCTGTGCACAGTCTTCCACTCCTCGTGATATGTCACCACCAGCACAAGCAAAGTTTTGGGATGGGTTGGTCTGGCACTATTGTGCCCCGCAGTGAATATTTTAAATATTTTACAGGAGTGGAGACCAACTAGTATGTTGGCTGTGGAATACTCTTATTGCAAGGTAAAGTATTATTGAAACTCATGAAGAGGTAAGAAACACCTATGGCCCATACATAAATACATACAGCAAAACAAAAATGTGAAAGACTTTGTCCTTGTATCTATAAGCTGTCAATCAAACATTGGTACTAATTTTTTTACTATAGCATAGCGCCATCACCATGATGCATAAAAGCCAGATAATTTTGTGCTTCAGACTCTCTATAGGTATAACTTCTTCATCTGTTAATTTAATACCAAATTGTGGCTCAACAGACTTTTGGTTTGCTCCCAGCTATTAATTCCTCTGCCCAGTGATTTCTAACAATTATGTTAAACATGCATGCTAATGAGCCACATTCTTAAATATGACATAAACAAATTGGGATAACATTTCACATTATATTGCTGCTTACAAACCTCATAGAAGTATGTTTTCATTCTCTTGCTTATTCCCTGTGAGCTAAACATGCAACTGTCTGGCTGAAGTGGTTCACAGACAAACTTTCATCAATATTTTTCTCATTGTTTAAAAGTTATAATACAATCATAGAATTACAACTTGAGTCCTCTACATTTTGTTTCCTTTATTTGATTGACCAATTTATAACCAAAAAACGTGTAATGCCTTGTGTTGGAACATTTGTATGTGCCTTAGGCCTCAGACAAAGAAAGAGACTAATAATAATAATAAATCAAGAGATCTGTTTACAGATTCAGGATTCTCTGGTAATGAATAACACACTTGTGTATCCATTTTTTGCTACCAGTTTTATTTATAGTTCCTTTAATTTTCAATTGTGATTTAACGCATCAAAAAATTCTGAGAGAGAAACGACACAATTATAATTATTCTTAAAGTATTGAGGAACCAAAATATGGTACTGGATTTTTCCCTGCTGTCATTTTGAGAGAAGCTTTAATTTACTCAAAATAGTAGCAACAGTTAAAAAGATTTCGAGTTTTAAGCAGGCCATTCTTACTTCCTTGTAAGGGCATAGGACTGCTTTGCCAATGGTTGGGGCTACACCAGAATGTGAAACTTCTCTCAGCAGAAGACATGATCGGTTCCCTTTGTCACCACAGGTAGCCTTCCACCCCTTCCTCTCCACACACCTTGTAACAGTCCTACTTCCCAGGGTGTGAATTGATAGGCTGTGTTACACTCAGTGGTATTAATCTTTGGCCAGAGGGCATCACTGGTGGCCTGGCGGCTGAGCCGGTTGTGGGACTCTGAGGCTGGCTAAGGAGCAGAGCAGGCAGCAGGGTCACAATTTCACTCAGCGTTGGCTCAAGTGTCCTCATATTCTGGATCCATGATTTTGCTGCCACAACCCTTCCTGATGCGTGTGAGGCATGCTGGCCATAGCACCTTGGATTGATCAGAATGGAACTGGCAGCAGCAAGTAGTAAGCCATCTGCTGCTTACTGATGTAGCAGCATTCTTGTGAGCAATAGCTAGCAGGAAAGGAGTTCTACCATTGGGAGAAGGCAGCTCTCACATCGGCATCAACTTGCTTTATCTTGCAACTTGCCAGATTTTATTATGGGTGAGCACGTTTTGAAACTTCCCTGGTGATTAACGCCATTGTGGTCCTGGTGCAAGGAAGTTTGCTATGCAACCAATTCTTTCAATCTCTTCAGTTGTTTTAACTGATAGTGCTGTGTACTCTGCTCTTTGTGTTAATGGCTAGTGTAGATCTGATTTTAGGGGTTGAACAAGCATGTTTTAGGTAGTAAACTGTGTGGAGTGCAACTCAGCCTCCTTAGTATTTTTGGTTTTTGTAATGATGTTTTAAAGAAATGTTCTCTTTTAAATTTTGTGGTTTACAAAACAATTCTGCAATGTATTCCCCATTTGTGCTTTATTTGAATGGGATGCTTATTCATGGTAATTTGCAAAAGAAATTTGGGAAATAATTCTGTTCACTTCTGGTGTCTTGATGAGAGGTGCCTTTTGCTTGTCATGGTAGCTCGAGGTCCAGCAAGCCCTAACTGTTGTTTATAAGGCGAAGTGGGTTCACGTGCAATGGGGGTTGGCATTTACCTCACTTGTTAAAGAACTTGATTTTTACTAAGTTATTAATTTTGATGTTGCTTGAATGCCTATTTATTCTTTATTTAATTGTTGACTCTGGAGTATTACACTAATTCAGCCTGTGTCCCCTAGTTCAAGTGCAAGTGCACTTAAACAATATACATCATCTTGTTAAAATCAAGGTTAAGTTTTTAAATTTCTTGTCAAGTGTTAAGTTTTTGGTTCTTGTTCAAGCACAAGTATTATTCAATAAATCTCGGACACCTTGCTGTCAAATTTTGGTGTGTATCCATTTGTATCATATGATTTTGTTGGTAATTACCTTGAGGTATGCGTTTTGTTTGCCGCTTTGAACATACGTGTGCCATTGGAAATTACTGGGAATTGACTGCATTCAGTTTAAATTTAACTATTTTGGAGAAGAGGGATCCTTGTGCTTAATGGCAGCATCTAGAGTGTGAATTTGATCAGTAGTTATTACGTGCACTTTAATGTTATTTTATGTAAGCGTTTTAGAATGAGATTGCGTCTCAGTTCCTTGACCAGTCTAGCATGTGAAGTGTCCCAATTAGCTGGTAGTATTGGAACTGAAACTTATTGTGTTTGACTTCTATTGACATTTTTCATTTTATTGTTAACTTCTACAAACGTGTCATGGAACTTAGTTACTGTAATAAAGTGTACTTAAAATTTATTTTAAAATGAACATAGAGAGTCTTAACCGCAAGAAACCTTAATTTTTGTTGCCACCCGTTTTGGTCAATTACTGACCAGTCTTCAGACCTCATGCCATGATGTTAGGTAGTTGCGGAGAATGGAGCAGGCATTACAAACAGAGCAGTTGATGTTTGTGGATTTCATAACACCTGCTCTGTTCTTCGTTGTCCACCTCCTACCATCATGGTAGGAGGTGGTGGAGAACTGGTCTGATAGCAATCCAAGAGAAATCAGAATAGCGACAACATTACTCAGAGCCTGTTTATAGGCTTGAGTTATTATTTAGAAGATTAATGTACAAATGCACAGTAAGCCATTTTCATGTAAGAAGTGCACTATAAATACAGTTAGAGTTATCAGATAGTATTTTTTCACACTTGGCATCTAGTGATGGCAAATGGTACACCCACAAGGGAAATTGCTTCAAACGATATTATTCTTTCTAGTTTCTCTAATATGCCCATAGCTCAATGCCACAATACATATTCTTATTACTAATTTATCATTACCTCTTGTCTTGTTTTATCAACAGGAGACTCCTATTTACGTTTTCTGATATCAGAAAGTTAGAGCAACATTTGCCAGCTCATATTAAAATGCAACTGTACTTGCAGCATGCTTTTATTTTATAACTTTACACATCTCTAAAATATCATAAATGAACCTGTGGTTCCTTCTGTGATAAAAAAGTGACTACTGTGACTGGAATCTACTCAACACTCTACATTAAACATTATGAAGACAGCATTACACACCTAAACAGTCCTTCATCAAGTGAAAAATTTTGGGACTAGTGACTTATGTACGAAACTGTGGAAACCTTCATATAATAAAAACTCCAAGAATCAGCTACACACTAATAAATATTTGCTTTTTGATACTGAAGTTTGTGGTATATAAATTTGGAAATATACTCTGTAACTTTCAAAGGTGTCTGTCACATTCACAATGAAATACTCAATCTGTTGGTATTGTACTGTGTCACAAAACATAACATGAGTGATAATTACAAATAAAAATTTTTAGTGAAGGAGATGCTACAAAATGTGGGATAGTTTTTAAAATAAGGAGTCATAAAAATGAAGATTTGGAAAACTTGTTAAAGAGTCTATAACTAACTTTTTGGCTGGTTATCATTTAGGAACTGTCTGCTTTTGCAAATTATTGAGGTATAACCAATTGCTCCTCACATCAGGCAAATTTAACTTTGAACTA
Source organism: Schistocerca cancellata (assembly GCF_023864275.1). Taxonomy (NCBI): domain Eukaryota; kingdom Metazoa; phylum Arthropoda; class Insecta; order Orthoptera; family Acrididae; genus Schistocerca; species Schistocerca cancellata. The sequence continues at coordinate 609,102,682 of NC_064628.1, forward strand.
TTTCACAATGGTCCTACATAATTAGTTTCCACACACAATATGAGTTGACACTTTGCCATCAATAAAAACTACAACATGTTTTTCAGAAATGCTTGATTGTATTGAATCCATTTAACAAACAGAAAAATACAAGACTCCACAAACACTGATCTGATACACAAACACACAATCATAAACAAAGACATTCACACACAAACACAGACTGAGAAAAAAATTATACAAATGACAGTATCTACATGACAGACACAAGTAGTTCACTGACTGAAAAGAACACAAATCAAGAGACAAATGATTTAGACACGTACACAACTTACTACAACAAACAGTGGTTCAGGCAGAACATGGAAACTACTTTCAGAGTCACTTTATAGCATTTCTTTTATGTGAATAAATTCTTCTAATTGAGAACACTGGTGGCATTTATGAATGTTGTTGGCTCTATGAGCACACGGTTTTGTTTATTCATGTGTGATAAATTGAAGATCACTTGTGTCTACCATATAAATTTCTTAAAATTACATAACTGCATTTAAGTTCATAGTAGTCCTCTTAGACGGTATAGCTCTAAATGTATATAAAATAATTTGATTTCACAATTATGTAACTAGACTGTTGTTTGGATCTACTTGCCAGTAACAGTCAACAGGGTGAAATCAGAAAATTTCAAAACTGTTGTTGGTTTGTTTCTTTTTTTTATCTGCATACAACACATAAATCTTAAGATTATTTCCATCTAGTTCTCAGATATAGCTATGAAGGCCTGTTTCATTTGTCACTATCGTATGAAAATTAGATAAATTATTGCCTGTTTGACTTATAGAATTTTTTTAATTGGTCCACTTTTATTATAAGCACAAATTGTACAAGAGACATTGTACATATTGTGGACTATGCTCAGCTGACAAAAGAGATCTTCAGGTACTTGTTAGTTCTGTTGTTTAGCAACAGATTGTTTCTTTGTACATATTCTTCATTGATAACTGCATTTGTAACAGTTTCAAACTGGAATAAGAAGCATTTAAAGGGAAACACAAGCCAAAATGCTTGTAATATATATTATGATCAAATATGTTTAAAAATGTAGGCTGAAATGTCCATTTCGCAATGCACCATTCTTAATTTTGTGTACAAGCTGATTCTCAGATGACAATAAGTAACATGAATGAAACCATAATTGAAAGAACAGTTAGGCCTATATATGTTAATTGCAATATGTAACTTTTTCATAATGGAACCAAGTAGGAACATGTTTCATACTAGTGATAATGAATATTTATGCTTCAGGAACAAACAACTTTTGGAGTTAAAAATTTTTGAAAGATAGAATACTGAATGCATGTCTGAGCATTCAGTGCCAGTTTGGAAGCTATAAATTTCATACATGGTATGACCGATACTGCATTTCACTGTGAAAAGATATGATGTCAGTTTCTTTGAAAATCAAGCAACAATCTGAACAGCAATATGTATGATTTTATGTCAAATAATCTTCATATATGGAACTTCAAAAACATTATTTATTTAAGTATGGAATTTAATTAGCTCTCACAAAATGGAAAATTAATTATTGGAAACCAAATAGTGTATGCAATATGATTTAAAGCAGCATTCTGAAATCAAACAGCTGCCATTCAAATGGTACAAGCATTTTCTTTGGAGAAACTTGAGTTTGACCCACCGTAGGGTTGGATGTAAGAATGGAGCTCATTACTCCTCATCATGTATGTAAGACTGATTGTGATCATAAAGGTGTGTCAATTCCATATTAACATCAAAAAGCGCAAACATCGACAGATTGCACTTTCATTCTCATGTGATTTCCTATCACTGTGTGACATACAGCATCAGTATTAAATCCATGATGAGAGAGGTAACTAATTGTTGGTATACAACAACAAAAAATCAAGTTTCTGATTGTTAGAGTTCCATGTATATCATTAAAGAGTTTTTGGATGAAATTGGAGAGTGGCTGAATATTATGCATTATATTCAAGGAAGAATAATGTTCAGTCAACTTTCCTTTCTGTACTGAAATAGCAGCACACATATCATTAAAAACAGATGCTGAAGGGCACCATAAAATGCATAGCTCTTGGAACAGACAATACAACCAAACAGTAAAATAGTGTCAAACATAATTATGTCCTGACAAGGAATGCAAAAATTACTCTCATTATATCTGTGACAGCGCAAGGATATAGACTGAAACATTGCTATTAAAGAGTAATGCTGGAAGATGTGAAAAAACAACATGAGATAATTTAGCACCTTGTAAGAAGAACAGAATTTAATCCAAATCAGCACAAATGTATAAATGAAATGTGGGAGATGAAATCAGAAAAAGACTAGAATGTTTTTAACAGATAAGAATATAGTTAATTTTTGCTTTCAGCAAGTGAGGATCAGAAGCAGAATAAATGTCACGAACTCTCAAAAATATTGTACCAAAGCATTTACACACGTCAAACTCGTATGTAACTTTTGTTGTCTGACAACAAAGAAAGCTTCATTTATGTTGTAAGTGACAACTGTCTATGGCTGTCCAACGAAAAGAGCATTCTGAAGACTCTGTCCATTGTCTGGGTAGACTAATTGTGGAGTATTGGTTGCTTCGTTCTTCTTCATACAGATTTTCAGTATTTATTTACATGGTCTTCTAATCTAAGACACACACAGTTAAGAATTAATATTGAATTTCCTTTTTTAAACCTTATGGGCAGCTAAAATCATGAGTGGGAGCAATTTATAAAGAAAAAAAGATTTGAAATTTACTTTCTTAAGTAGTTCATATTTTATCAATAACATTGATAGACGCTACAGTCTGGAACTGTGCGACCGCTATGGTCGCTGGTTCGAATCCTGCCTTGGGCACGGATGTGTGTGATGTCCTTAGGTTAGTTAGGTTTAAGTAGTTCTAAGTTCTAGGGGACTGATGACCTCAGTAGTTAAATCCCATAGTGCTCATAGCCATTTGAATCATTTTTTGAACACTGATAGATCACGTAGTGAGGTGTTAATCTGAATATGCCACTGGAAGGCAGCAAAATTTTATGATATGGTATGTGCACAATGGTCTAGCACTGGGACAAAATTCTTTTAAGTGGATCTAAGTTCAGTAATCAAACAAACTGATTAAAAACTAACATATAAACATGAAATAGCATGGGAGCAATCCCTGAAGTATATCATCTCAGACGCTCATAAAGAAATTCTTTGTATAAAGGGATCCAATCTTTAACAAATATCTTGATTGGTATTAATATTCATGTGACTGCTGAAAAGAACATTTCAGTACATTTTCCAACAAAATTCATATTTGAGTAGGTTGTCTTATGACTTTGTATCCAACAATGTAAATGTATCATTGATGTGGCCATCAGTCATTAAGATTCATATACTTCTTGTTTAAATGCACTTTCCATTAGATATGGAAATAAAATCTGAAGTACCATAGTGAAGGTACAGCATACTGAAGAATCTATTTTGGAAACGAGATTCAGATTCTTTTTGTCTCTGGAGACAGAACATTTCCCAGGAAATTAATTTGTTGGGAAACTCTTCCCTTCGCTGTACCAGTGAAGCTTGAATGTGTATATCTGATGCACTATTCTGACAAAAGTAGCAAGTAATAACAGTTTTTATCCAAGTTCCAGTTAAGAGTCCTATTAGTTCAAATGATTACCTTAACATAAACACTGAGACAAACACACAAAAAGTTAGTTTGGTAATGATAAAGGGGAAAACACTAGACAAAACACACAATGTTGAGGGTATTATTAAGTCTTGATATGAAAGGAAACCAAAAGAAATCAATGCTCATTTCTCAAGTACTTGAAAAAAAATTTGTTGGAGTCAATAGCGAAAAACAACTGGAATGTAAGTGGATATTTTCATTTCAGCTAAACACAAATAGCAAATAAAAATTTGTGCAGTCAGTTATCAGAATAATGTTTAGTTCCTGTGCTACATGATCTGATTATTACAACCTCATCTCTCACTAATATCTTATTGCATTTGTATACATCGATATATACAAAAAACCCTGGCTAAAATTTTGCTTGGTAATTAATCCAATATTCATAAATGCGACAGAACATTTTTGAAACTAAATCAAAAAGCTTACAACTTGTGAATTAAATATTTTGTTTTGTGACAGATTCTGTAAAAGTTCATATATACTCCACAATTTCCCTGTATTTATCTTGAAACCCCACTTGTGCAATAGTTTTGTCTTTTCATTGAGATGCTGGTTTATCACTTTTAGAGGCATTACATCAAATTCTGATCCACTATATTATGCTTTAACAGAGGAAGAAAATGGTTCCCCATATCAAGACTTAACTGGAAAGAGGATCAGGAGAAGGAATAACATGAAGTGGTACTGATTCAAGATGGGACTAACGTGTTTCTTGTCAACTGTTATGACAAAATAAAGAAAAGAAAATAGCTACTGAATAAAGATAAACAAAAATTGAAAAGCTACTGGAGGAAAGGTTAATGTCAGTAGTTGAAAGAAACATAACACATCTTTCAAATAAAAGGCTTAAGTTCTCAATGAAACAAAGATGGAATTATTTATTGTTAGATGTTCCACACACAACAAAAAAGATTAAGATTTTCAATATTATTACCATCTATCATATGAATAACTTCTACAGTTATGTAACAACTGTAGGAAGGAAATGATCTTGTCTTTGTTCACAAAGTAACCCTGAAACATTGTTATTGATAAGAACATGATAAGAAACACTAGAACTTCATCATTATTCACAGCCAGTTACTGAAAGTGAAATTTCTTGGTTTCTTGTCTTGTTTGGCCAAGATCATTCTAGGCCATGAAGCCTTTATATCGGGCACCCTATAACTTACAGCTGTGCTTTCTTAAAACGCTCAAAAACAACTACACACTACTGTTTAATTGTGCCTCCTCCTCTTTTTTTTACAAGAGATTCATAAAGTAATAGTTCATTTATCTCACAAAAAATGTTTGTCATGAAAAACAATGTGTCTGTGTGAAAGAATTACTATCAAGAAAGTACTTCAAATTTCCATCTTTGTTTCTACACTTTATTTGTATGTGCTTATGTTAACAGTAATGAATAACAAAATCAAACAAAAGATTTACAAAAGCTGTGAATGAGATAGACTTTTCCCTACCTTTCACTGTATTCATCAATATGGGCATAGCTCTGAACACTGTTTTCTTCAATGAGAAATTTGACTCTCTGATAGAACGAAGCTGTAACAGACGGTGGCTGTTTCCGCAATAACACCTCAACGGGATCACTTGATGCTATACACATTATGTGATCTGAGCAAGAAGGATGTGAGCAGCACTCACTATCTGAGCAATCAACCATTCCATCTGTAAAAGAAGAAACAGTTGCTCTCCAAGCCCTCATGTTGATAACATGGTGATCAGATAGTTACTTACCTACCACACATTTTGTTTACTTAAAATGTTCCAACACCAAAATCTGCATCAGAATAAAACAACATATACATAAACAGTTCAGATTGTTAATAATTACTTCAATTGGTAACTAGTTTTCTCTACGTGTTCCCCCACAATTTACAGTGTTTACTATTATGAAAACAGAGTGTGGCAATTATGAAGATATCTGAGATTAGTGAACAGAATAGAACAAGTTAGATTAATTAAATTCACTCCATTTCACTGATGCTTTCTCTTAGTTTTAATTCAGAACTTAACTTGACATCCATAATCCTTATATGAGAGTACTCTCATCTAGCATTAGCCTAGCTGTTTGCATGACTGTTTAAAGGGGTTAAATAGTTTCATTTTTGCTATGTATTACATCATTCAAACAAGTTGCAGAGATAAATAAAACAACACATTAATTATTTATCACAAGATGTCATAACTATACAAACATGGTAGTAAATATTGAACACAGCAATTGAACTGAATAGCATGATTCCTTCAATAGAACAATATGACATTTAATCTGGACTCATACTGTAGGTGGCAATTCAAATTCACTTACTTAAGATCAATTCAAGCACAAATGCTTCAGGTTTGGTTTCATGTTCAGAGTTCGTATAGTTCACAAGTATTGATCTTCAGTATTAGATTCTCAACCATGGGATATTTGGAACTGCTTCAAACCTATTTGTAGTATGGGGCAAATCTTGATAAGAAATGAATTGAAAGGTAAAGCTTGGGACAATCACGGATGAGTTGTGCATAGATCTGAAAAGAATCTCTCACTGAACTTGATGGAAAAGTGCACAAACTGAAGAATGAGACATGAAAGTAAGAACCGCATCATCATGATGACATCTGTTACATTGAGTGCATAATTTTGGCTGATGGAAAATGAATAGTGTGAGTTAAAAAAAAAAAGCCATTATAACATAGCAATAAGCAGCTTAAATAGGAAAGCGTGTTGGATGATTAGTGTTCACCTTACATCAATGATATGGCCATTAAATAAATGAGCACAAGCTCGGATTGAACAACTATGACTTTCAAAGAAACCATCCCAGTATTTACCATTAACACATAAATCTTGATGACCAGGCAGGACTTCAATTCTGTTCCTCCCAAATGAAAGTGAAGTGTCTTAATCAATGCACCAATTCACTTGTAACTGAAATGGTGAGCAGTTCTTTAACTGGTTGGCTTGAAGAGGCTTTATAATACAGAGGTCCTCTCAAACTTCTAGTCAAAATTATTTAATAGCAGAGGATCCTAACCCAAGTATTTTGAGATAAGGAACTAATGGCTGGAAATGAACATTTAGTGGTTTATTAAAATAAGGGTTATAGCCAGTTAATGTCAACAACACCGGAATCAACATGTTTATTTCTACGTTCTGCAAAATTTTGCTACTCCTCCTCAAATATTCCTGTTATCTGTTATACAGTGAGATGGTCAGTGACAACCCTACCAAACAGTCCCTCTTCAGCTCCTGTTGGATTTTCAGACACCAACTGCTTAATGTAACCCCAAAGATAAAAAGAATATTGTGTGTTTTATATGCTGCTCTCTATAGTATAAACAAAGTTCTGTTCTTGTGTAAAATTTTGCAACTTAATGCTTCATCATCCAAACTGGTAACACCTGTAAACAAGACTCACTTTTATCATAACATTAAAGTGATATGAATTCCAGCTGTCATAACTAACCACTTAATTTCATTTACTGCAATCATCACTTGGTTATTCAAACATCTAATGAAGTAGTCATGTCATGTGTATATTCTATACTCATACAGTGTCACATTATTACACCTTCATATACTGAAAGCTGTACCTCTTCTTATCAGTTGAACGAAGGGCACAATGTGATGAGGTAATATAAGATGATAACGTGTAAAACACACCACCTTCATCAAATAAAGCTCGAGAGTGAGGGATACAGTTCAGTATTAAGAACTGTATTTCAATTGGTCTTTCAGTATTCAGAGTTGTATATCAAAAGGCAGGAGTTACGTTTCATTTCCTTTCATACCATTAGTGTTGATTTAACATGATTTAGCAGACCGAGAAAATCTTGCTACTGGTCTATGAAACGTAGTAAACTTCACTACATACAACTGTGAGCACAGATTAGGTGCACAATTTTGCTATTTAGCCTGTCGTTTGGGTATATATAAGGGTCAGTCAAATCAAAATGAGACAGATGGACAAAAAGAAAGTAAACTCTTTACTATTGCAAAAGTAATCACTATAACTTGTAATACATTTATCCCACTGTGAGACAAGATGGTCAATGCCTCCATGGAAAAATTTGTGGTTGCCTACAGAAACATGATTGTATCTAGGCATTCACCTATTTGTCCCAAGCAAATCGATGGCCATAACTGCCTTTCTTCAGGGCTCCAAAAATATTTATGTGACACAGGAAGAGATTCTGACTGTATGGGTGATGTATAAGGACTTCCCAGCAAAATTGCTGCAGCATAGTCAGAACAACTCCAGCAATATGAAGGCAGGCATTATGCCACCACAGAAAGATGTCATCCGTCAACATTATTGGGTATATGGACTTGAATGTGTGCTTCAGTTTTTGCAAAGAATCCCTGTACCACTGTGTGTTACTTATGGTGCCATATTCCAGAAAGTCATTGAGCAGTTGGCCCTTGCAATCACAGGTAAAGGTTGTCATGACTTCTCCAGAGCTGGCTGTTACGTCGATTACACTGGAGAAGTTTTGCTGGAATGCCCTCACCCATCCTCTGTACAATCCTGATCTCTCCCCATGCAATTACCATATTTCTGGAGCCCTGAAGAAAGACTTTTGTGGCCGTCAATTTGCTTCAGATGAAGAGGTGCGTGCCTACATACAATCGTGGTCCTGTAGGCTACCACAAACATTTTTTTCATGAAAACAATGATGTCTTGTCTCCTAGTGTGATAAATTTATTAACAGTTATGACAATTACTTTAGAAATAATAAACAGTTTACTTACTTTTTCCATCTGTCCCGTTTTCATCTTACTGTCCCTTATAAATAAATGAAACTACTTGGGATGTAAGCATGCTGGTGTAAAGGACAGTAAAAAATGTTTTAACCAACTAATGATACCTTACTCTACATCTCAGCAGACATGTACTTAATTTGTACAGTATATTTTCTAGCATCACTACATTACAACATGAATATGATTACCCATTTACTCATTTATTTGATATTTACTACAGTAAAATGCAAACAGAAGAGAATTACATGCCACAATTGTGTTGACTCCTTCACAGACCGAATCAGACAACAGCTATCTTCTCTGCTTTCTCTTATTCACAAATGTTTCAAATCACTATGAAAAGTATCACAAATGCTGGAATACTCAAGTGTTTTTTACTTGCGCTGCTTAAGCACAAAAAATATTTCATGTAAATTTTAAAGTTCCCTGAACATAGAACAAACCTTTCTTTGTTCAAGTTTGTTTCATGTAATAAAATATTTTGGTAGGATCTAGAATAAACTACAATTTCTGTACATATTTTGGAGAAATAAATGAATTCAAAATTTGATTTCACCTTCATCATTGTCAATTTCATCATTACATTCCATTTCGAGTCGAATGCTGCAGTCATAACCCGCCCATCCATCTGAACACATACAGCGATATTCTCCATCTTCCAGGGAACAAGTACCATGGCGATTACAAGCACTTTTGCAACCAGCTGTCAACAAAAGACAATCATTACTTTTTTGTGTTTGTTAATATTGTTGCATTAACTTTACGATAGATGTTTCAGTGAAACAACATTACAATGATTAGACTTACTGTCAAATATATATTATGTCAAATAATGCATAGCCTTTTAAAATAAGTATGTGACAAGGATGAAATTGTTTTTAGCAGGGGGAACTTGTACTTCATATTGCATGGAATACAATGATACAGTAATGATGGATATGATGTTATGATAATAGTGAGTTGTGCTAAAGTGATTCTTTACAGCACTGCAATAATATCACAAATAATTACTCAAATACTGTAAAATTATTTTTGGAAAAAGTTGTTGTATAAATCAGCAACTCTTCTGCAAATATTATTGTCACCAAAACCACAAACAACTGATGTTATAGATGAGCCAACATTATCTACTATCAGTTTAAATGTTACTTCACATTGAAAGTAATTGACAAGGTGTTCAACTGCTATATGACATCAAAAGTGAATAACAAAGGCATCTGTCCATTACTGGTGCTCAAAACTCGTCTCTCTATATAAAAGGCAATGAAGGCAATGACCTGACTGACAGACAGACTGACTGTCTCATCATTGTCCAGCCCAAATCACTAAGGACAGAAAATTGAAATTTGAAGGAGGTGTGAATCTTATACGAAGGTGTCATGTAAGATGGGATTTTTCAAAATTCCAACCCTATGGGGATAAAAAAGGGGATGAAGTGATTTTTTAAAAAACATCACTATTAAGGCAGTTTTGAAGCTAGAGCTAAGAAAACTGGTATTTGGTCTCTCAGTCAGAATTAAACAAAACCTGTTTCAGAATATTTGGAAATTTGATCCTATGAGTGTGAAACAATGGGTGAAAGTTTTTTTTTTTTTTTAATAAATCATTATTAAAGAACTACTAAGTATTTTTAAAGCTATGTCTATGAACACTGTTGATTGACTTCTTGGTTACAAATAAAAAAAAGTGTTTTTCAGCATTTTGGAAATTAAAACCCTAAAGAAGTGAAACTGGGGATGAGATTTTTTATGAAAATATTTTATCTACAAAAATTTAAGTCTGTCTTCTCAGTTAGAAATTAAAAAAAAAAAAAATTACAGGTTTCACTGTATATGGAAATTAAGCCCCTAAGGGGGTGAAACATTTTATGAAAATATTTCTTCGGGTAAGCATTTTTAAAGGTAAATCTTTGAAAATTGGTGTGACTTCTTGGTTAGAGATGAAAACTGTTTTTAGAAATTCAACCACTGAAGGTGTGAAAGAGGATCGGAGTGATTCACTCAGTCTTCACTGCCCTGTCCAAACTTCTGAAGATAGAAACTTGAAGTTCAGAGAGGGTGTGGATCTTATACTGTAGGCATTGTTTAAGGAACCATTCCACTCATAAGGGGGTGAAATAGGGGATCAAAGGTTTTTTGAAAGTAGGTTACTATTACAGGAATTTGAAGCTAGAACAACGAAAAGTGGTACTTGGTTTCTCAGTCAGAAAATAAAAAAAACTTGTGTTTCAGCACTTTTGAAAATTCAGCCACTAAGGGGATAAAATAGCTGGTGAAAGTTTTTTTGAAAACAAATAATTACTAAAGAACTACTACAGGATTTTTAAGACTACATTTATGACAGATGGTATTTGACTCCTCAGTTAGAAATAAAAAAAAAAAAGGTTTCAGTGTTTCTGGAAATTCAAACCCTAAGAGATTGCAATAAGGGATGAAAATTTTTCAGAAAATATTTTGTTACTTTAAATAAATTTTACAGCTAAATTCATGAAAACTGGTATTTTAGTTCTAGGTTAGATATAAGGAAATATTTGTTACGGGATGGAAGTTGCTAGGGAAATATCCCCACAAGAATGCAAAAGGCATGGTTAATCAAACTTTGGACTCCTACCAGAATCGCTTTTTTGGTCAGAAGTACATTCAGGAAAGACCATGCTTAAATGGCCTTAATTAGTGTGAAAAGCTTAGAAGGTGTTGCAATTTGTGAACAACATAAAAATTTCATTAAATAAAAACAAAAAATCTCTGTAGACCATATAGGCTATGCAAGCTAAGCAACATGAGCTAAGCTAGTATATATACAAAAGGCAATGTCTCAACTGACTGATGCACGGATCAGTGTTCCGTCTGCACCAGTGAGGTGTGTGCATTACTTCCGCTGTACGCTATGCATACTAGGTCGAAGAGAGCCAAATATTGTCATAACGCAGCGCTGTGTGTCAAGTGTGCTGGGGAGCACAACAGGACACCTGTGATAACAGTAGAGAACTTCTGCTGACTTGCAATCAGCAAGGCAGACCCCATGTCACCAGATGACATGGCTGCCTGACTTTTTCAAGTCACAGCCGTGCCAAAGGTCGTGAGGTGGCCACGGCCATGCTGACACTGTGGAGAAGATGATGATGACAGGCACAGACCAGCCTGGCACAGGTGAGGGACAGCGCAGAAGCAACTCCCCGCCCTTCGACATCCTTGGAGATGACTGTCCAGAGGGAAGGCCAGGCTGTAGCTTGTGCCACTGAGACGGACCCACAGTGGCTCTCAAAGCTGTCTAGGGGGCAGAGAGGTTCACCTTCACAGCCACCCTGGTTGCAGAGGAGGAGGAGGCCGTTAGGCATCTGCATACAGCGTTCACCACAGGCCTACGTTCAACAATAGGGGAGCCAACGCCAACAACTGCTCCTGCACCTACACAGAGGAGTGCCGCCAACAAGCAGAAGATTCCCAGGGTGCCTGTCCCTGTGACTACCTCAGCAGCAGCCACAGAAGAACAGCACTATGAAGACATCCATCATCCCTGCAGCAACGACAGCGATACTGAAAGCATCCAGTGCCAATGCTGAAGAGAGGACACAGCACTCATTGCCACTGCATGGAAGGCTGGCACAGACATCCTGCCAGAAACAGTCGAACCGGTGGCCGTGCTTGACAAGCAACTGCAGCAGAACTGTACCTTGCAGTAAACAGAAGATGCTGGACATCAGAGAGCTGCTACTGGCCAACAACATCCAGATGCTGCACCAAGTCACCACTGACACTGACACCACTGACACTACACGAAGGAAGTGGCTACTCGGGTAGCAGAGTACTTGTGGTGTGCACATGGCGGTTTTTTAGGCTAGGCAGAAGTGCAAGGTGTCCTGATGAACAGTCACCAGTCGACGTGCAGGCAGGGAAATCAGGACACACTCAGTGTAAAGACACTTCAGCTATAAAGATATCAGCAGTAAATTTACAGAGTGTTCGGAATAAAGTTCCTGAATTTACTGCCCTCCAGGAAGCATGTGGCGCACAAGTTATTCTCGGGACTGAGACCTGGCTGCACCCTGAGATAGGAAGTTCTGAAATATTTTGTGAGGGTTGGAAAGTGTATCGGAAAGACAGATGAGACACCGTACGAGGTGGTGTCTTCATTGCAGTTGACAAAAATATTGTGTCTACTGAGGTCGACGTAGAGTGTGATTATGAAGTTATCTGGACACGTTTAACAGGGCTAGGAGAAATAAAGTTAATTGTTGGGTGTTATTACCGGCCACCAGGTTCCACCATGACAGTTCTAGAATCATTCAAAGGGAGTCTACACTCTGTATCACAGAAGTACTCGGATCATGCTATATTAGTCAGAGGCGACTTCAACCTACCTAGTATAGACTGGGATGTCTATGGATTCATTACAGGTGGTACAGACAAGCCGTCGTGTGAATTACTTTTGAACACATTATCCGAAAACTGTCTTGAGCAGCTAAATCAACAGCCAACGCGTAATGGAAATATTTTAGATCTGGTAGCCACGAACAGACCAGACCTCATCGATGGTGTCAGTGTTGAGACAGGGATTAGTGATCATGATGTTGTCATTATGACTATGGTTACAAAAGTTAAAAAGTCAGTCAAGAAGGCTAGGAGAGTATTCTTACCAGAAAGAGCAGATAAGCGGTTGTTAGCATCCTACTTAGTAAATGAATCGACTTCATTTACTTCCAGTACGATAGATGTGGAAAAATTATGGGCAAATTTTAAGCACATTGTAAATCACACATTGCCAAAAAAGTGGGTTACAGATGGAAAAGACCCACCGTGGTTTAACAGCGCAATTCGGAGAATTCTCAGGGAGCAAAGACAGTTGCACTTATGGTACAAGAAAGATCAGGAGAATGAGGACAGGCAAAAGTTAGTAGAGACTCGTGCTGCTGTAAAAAGAGCGATGCACGAAGCATACAACCACTACCTCCGTCATACCTTAGCAAAAGATCTTGCTGAAAACCCGAGGAAATTCTGGTCTTACGTAAAATCGGTAAGCGGGTCGAAGTCGCACACTGATCAGTCTGGCCTGGCAACGGAAGACAGCAAAACGAAAGATGAAATTTTAAATTTAGCATTTGAGAAATCTTTCACACAGGAGGATCGTACAAACATACCGCCGTTTGAGTCTTGTACAGATTCCCGTATGGAGGACATAGTGATAGACATCCCTGGGGTTGTGAAGCAGCTGAATGGGTTGAAAATAAATAAATCGCCAGGCGCTGATGGGATTCCAATTCGGTTTTACAGGGAGTACTCTACTGCATTGGCTCCTTTCTTAGCTTGCATTTATCGCGAATCTCTTGCCCAACATAAAGTCCCGAGCGTCTGGAAAAAAGCGCAGGTGACACCTGTATAATAAGAAGGGTAGAAGGACGGATCCTCAAAATTACAGACCAATATCCTTAACATCAGTTTGTTGCAGGATTCTCGAACATAATCTCAGTTTGAATATAATGAATTTCCCTGAGACAGAGAAGCTGCTGTCCATGCATCAGCATGGCTTTAGAAAGCATCGCGCCTGCGAAACGCAACTCGCCCTTTTTTCACATGATATCTTGCGAACCATGGATGAAGGGTATCAGACGGATGTCATATTCCTTGACTTCCGGAAAGCGTTTAACTCAGTGCCCCACTGCAGACTCCTAACTAAGGTACGAACATATGGGATTGGTTCCCAAATATATGAGTGGCTCGAAGACTTCTTAAGTAATAGAACCCAGTATGTTGTCCTCGATGGTGAGTGTTCATCGGAGGTGAGGGTATCATCTGAAGTGCGCCAGAGAAGTGTGGTAGGTCCGCTGTTGTTTTCTATCTACATAAATGATCTTCTGGATAGGGTGGATAGCAATGTGCGGCTGTTTGCTGATGATACTGTGGTGTACGGGAAGGTGTCGTTGTTGAGTGACTGTAGGAGGATACAAGATGACTTGGACAGGATTTGTGATTGGTGTAAAGAATGGCAGCTAACTAAATATAGATAAATGTAAATTAATGCAGGTGAATAGGAAAAAGAATCCCGTAATGTTTGAATACTCCATTAATAGTGCAGCGCTTGACACAGTCACGTCGATTAAATATTTGGGTGTAACATTGCAGAGCGATATGAAGTGGGACAAGCATGTAGTGGCAGTTGTGGGGAAGGCAGATAGTCGTCTTCGGTTCATTGGTAGAATTTTGGGAAGATGTGGTTCATCTGTAAAGTAGACCGCTTATAAAACACTAATACGACCTATTCTTGAGTACTGATTGGGCGTTTGGGATCCCTATCATGTTGGATTGAGGGAGGACATAGAAGCAATCCAGAGGCGGGCTGCTAGATTTGTTACTGGTAGGTTTGATCATCACACGAGTGTTACGGAAATGCTTCAGGAACTCGGGTGGGAGTCTCTGGAGGAAAGGAGGTGCTCTTTTCGTGAATCGCTACTGAGGAAATTTAGAGAACCAGCATTTGAGGCTGACTGCAGTACAGTTTTACTGCCGCCAACTTATATTTCACGGAAAGACCACTAAGATAAGATAAGAGAGATTAGGGCTAGTACAGAGGCATATAGGCAGTCATTTTTCCCTTGTTCTGTTTGGGAGTGGAACAGGGAGAGAAGATGCTAGTTGTGGTACGAGGTACCCTCCGCCACGCACCGTATGGTGGATTGCGGAGTATGTATATAGATATAGATGCAGACACAACGTAGCAGAAGGCTCACAGCAGTGCACTGCGCTGTTGCACTGGATTGCTCTTAAGGTACTGACCATAGCTCTGACAACACAGGGTACCCACTACTAACGTAACCTACCCTTGCATGTTCTGTTGTAGTAGCAAGAAATCCATTGCTGCTCTTAGTATCCCATCCACACACTGTCCTTGAAACAGTTACCTTCCATTCATCTTTCGTGTGTGTGTGTGTGTGTGTGTGTGTGTGTGTGTGTGTGTGTCAGATTTTTAACAATGGCCTTGTTGGTCAAAAGCTCACTTTACGACTGTCTTTTTGTTGTGCCTATCTGTGCCTCAGCATCTCCACTATAAGGTGAGTAGCAACTATCCTTTGCTCAATATTGTTACATTCCATTCTGAATATTCCATTGTTTGATTGTGAAAGCATTTTCAAAGCTAAATCTATGGAAAATTTGTATTTGGCTTCTCTATTAGAAATTAAAAAGAAAAAAAAAATATTCGTTTCACAGTTCTTGGAAATTCAAAACCTAAGGGCTGAAATATGGGACCAAAATTTTTAATATAATATTTTATATATCTAAAAACAAAGATGATTTGACTTACCAAACGAAAGTGCTGGCACGTCGATAGACACACAAACAAACACGAACATACACACAAAATTCTAGCTTTCGCAACCAACGGTTGCCTCGTCAGGAAAGAGGGAAGGAGAGGGAAAGACGAAAGGATTTGGGTTTTAAGGGAGAGGGTAAGGAGTCATTCCAATCCCGGGAGCGGAAAGACTTACCTTAGGGGGAAAAAGGACGGGTATACACTTGCACACACACACATATCCATCCACACATACACAGACACAAGCAGAAGTGCAGCACTTCCACCTTGACTGACATCTCTGCCCAAACTCTTTGCCTCTCTATATGTCTGCTTGTGTCTGTATATGTGTGGATGGATATGTGTGTGTGTGCGAGTGTATACCCGTCCTTTTTTCCCCCTAAGGTAAGTCTTTCCGCTCCCGGGATTGGAATGACTCCTTACCCTCTCCCTTAAAACCCAAATCCTTTCGTCTTTCCCTCTCCTTCCCTCTTTCCTGACGAGGCAACCGTTGGTTGCGAAAGCTAGAATTTTGTGTGTATGTTTGTGTTTGTTTGTGTGTCTATCGACGTGCTAGCGCTTTCGTTTGGTAAGTCAAATCATCTTTGTTTTTAGATATATTTTTTCCCACGTGGAATGTTTCCTTCTATTATATTCATATCATTAATAACATATTTTGTTACATTACTGAATTTTTAAAGCCAAATCTATGAAAACAGATAATTCTCTTCCTGGTTAGATATCAAGAGATATGTGTTAAAGGACGAAAATTTCTATGGAAATATCACCACAAGAATGCAGAAAGCAGATTAACAGAAACTGCCTTAACTAGCATGAAAAGTTCAGAAGGTGTTCCAATTTATGAACAACAGAAAAATTCGATTGAAGAAAAACAAAAACAAAAATCTAAGCAGACCATACAGTCTACATGATTGAAGCAGTGGGCACTAAGCTAATTAATAATATAGGATAACTGAAAGAGGAGATCCATACTTCAGTCTGACTCTAAGACAGGTTTTTACATACCAGTTTAGATGCACATCAATGTGGTCACTACAACAAGTGGGATTTTTAGCTTGTGTTCACACTGTGCTGATGTAACAGGAAAGAGTGCACTGTCTAGCACAGTTTATATATACTGACAAAGTAATTTGTACTACGATGTGACAACAGTGATACATTCATGGTTTTATTATCTGACATCAATGAATTTATATTCACCTATGATGTAAATTTTTTTAACACCCTAATGATGGTCTGTCGAATGTAACTGGTTGTTAAATAAAGAATTTTATCAGCAGCTCAAGGTACTAATCATGACAGTTTTCAAATATGGTAAGTTTCATGTAAAGAAATAACTTTGAGCAAACTTGATATAAGATGGGTGTTGCAGTTTAATATGGTACTTACCAAACATATAACTAAAAATCAATATTCAGACAATTTTATTCAGATGATTTAACAAACAATAAAATGATTTTGTGCATACACTTGTTACTGTAGATGAGGGTTGGGCCCGCCATTTCATACAAAAAATAAAGCAGTAGTCAAAGCATTGGGTGGATGCCAGTGGCTCTGCATAAAAAAAAGCAAAGTCAGTTTCATCCACGAGAAATGTTACGATCAGTGTTTTGTAGGGTGTAATCAGGATTCTCATCATTAACTACAGCTATCATACAAAGCATAAAAAATAACTCCAAACATAACACATCTTGTGCACCAATAGGTTAGAAAAAGTTTAAGAAGAGACCTAGATGCCAAAATTTAAAAGAATACATATTTTTACTACAGTAATTAATTCATGAGAGTATAGGGAGTGGATCACAGGCCACACATGGCCAAATACCTGTTGTCATAGGTAGGAAAAGTAGGTCTTTTTTAGGATAAATCCAGACAACAGGTTCCTCTGCCTAAAGATTATCTCCAGCAGTTTAAAAAATACTGAAACAATCACTCATAAGACAGGTTTTAACACTTCAAATAGCACACAAACCAGATGTCACAAAGAAAAACAAACCACTGGAAAGAGTAACATGGGGCATTTCACAGACTTCACAATCCTCCATCAAAACATGCAGTCAATAAAAGATAAAATACAACTATTAGAAGTTGAGCTCCAATCTTTGAACTGCACAGAAGTTTGTATTACTGAGCACTGGTGTAGAGACACAGGAATCCAACATGTAGTCTAGTATTATCATTTTACAAAAGAGCAAACTCTTACTGCAGAACTACTTCAAAGGGTGGAGGATCATGCAATTATATCAGAAAAGGAACACAGTTCAAATCAAGACATGACCTCAGTACAGTAAGCGAAGACAAACACTTTGAAATATCAGCTACTGAATTAACAGGGCTTGATATCACCAAGAAATTAATAATTTTGTGTGTGTATAGATCTCCAAGTGGTAGTGTAGACACTTTTTTTTCAATAAATGAACAGAAGTTCTAGATAAAGTCTCAAGTACAAAGGTCAATGTAATTCTGTGTGGGGACATTAACATCAACATATCATAAATGAATCCAGCAGCACCTTCATAAACATCCTCCAAAGTTTTGGCATGTCCCTACTGGGACACAATAGTGTAACAAGGATTACTACAACAACTGCATCGGTAATTGACCATGTAGCCACAAATATGGACAGGAAAAAATGTGATGTAGCTGTAAAAGATCTCAGACTATCAGACCACCTCTTTCAAATAACAACAGTAAAATCAGGCATCGAATCATTCTCTAAACTACAAGCCTACAACCAACATCTATAAGAAATCAAAATAAAAGATTTTTCAAAAGACTAAAAAAACAAAGCTGCGACAAAGTATATAAGGAAACCAATGCGAATATGAAATTCTCTAAATTCTCCACATTGTTTAAACTGAACTTCGGAAAGGCATTTCCAAAAGTACACATGTCCATATTAGCATCTCCCCGAAACAAATGGATAACAGCAGGTATTAAGAAATCCTCCCAAACACTTAAACACCTCAGTTCCATGAAAAAGATTTGCAATGATCCAGAATTCTGAAATTTCTATCATAGAAACAAAAAGATCTATAGGAAGGCGCTGATTGCTGCAAAAAAGTCATTTAATGACAAAATAATATATAATGCAGAGAATAAAAGCAAAGCAGTCTGGCACGTTATAAAAAAGAAATGGGGAGAGGCAAACAAATGCAGAATAACATACTGCTAAGGGAGGGCGATAAGGTAATAAATGATCCACAACACTTAGCAAACTATGTAATGAGCATTTTCAAGTATTGCAGAGAAGTTAGAGCAAAAATTCCCCAAAACCAATATAACACCTGTAAATAATGTTGCACTAAATACAATGATGTTACTTCCAACCACAGAGAATGAAGTCAATAAAACTGTTCAAAAACTAAAAAATAAAAAGTCAGTAGACTTAGATGAAGTACCAAAGTGTGTACTGAAACAATGCATAGGGATTATTCAAGGCCCCTTAACAAATATAATATATGAATCCTTCACATCAGGGACATTTCCAGAGCATTTACAACAGGCAAGAGTTGTACCTTTGCTTAAGAAAGGTAATGCAGAATACTTAGAAAATTACTGGCCCATTTCCCTGCTTTCAGCATTCTCAAAAATAATAGAAGCAATTATAAAAGACGGATTAATGAATTACCTGAATGAATACAATCTTTTAAGCGAATCACAGTTTGGTTTCCGAAGAGGCAAAAATACGGAGTCAGCCACAGTAGAATTCACAAAAGTTGTACTTGATGCTCTTGATAAAGATGTGTGTGTGTCAGGCATATTTTTGGATCTTTCTAAGGCGTTTGATACAGTCAACCACAAGATTCTATTACATAAATTAGAAGCATTAGGAATAAGAATGGGTAGCTAATGACAAGTTTTGATCATACCTAACAGATAGGGTACAAAGAGTAGAGATAACACATACTTCAAATAGATCTAAACATTTAGTAAAACATTTATCAGAACCAAAATACATTAATATAGGGGTTCCGCAAGGTAGCATATTAGGACCAATACTGTTCCTGATATACATCAATGACTTTCCCAGTAATGTTACTCACGCTGAAAAAATTCTCTTCGCTGATGACAGCAACATTATAGTCATTGAGAAAACCAGAGAACTCCTTGCTGAGAAAGCAAATGAAACTCTAAAGGAAGTTTATGATTGGTCAACAAACAATAAAGTGACATTGAACATAAAGAAAACTAATGCCATGAATTGCAGTTTGAAGAGGAAAAATGACAGTGTCAAATTAAATGTAGATGGCACCTCTATAGACTGTGTAACAAATGCAAAATTTCTAGGAATGAATATTGAGTCTCAGTTGAAGTGGTGTGAACACACAAAGGTACTTGCAAACAGAATGTTACCAGCATGTTATGCTATCATCAGTGTGTAACATGCAGTGTCTTTTAGTTACATATTATTCATATGTACAGTCAGTTCTTAGTTATGGCATTCTTTTTTGGGGAAAAAATGCACAAAATGTGAACATAATTTTCAAACTCCAGAATAAGAATAATAACCAAAAATACTAGTCGAGCTCATTGTAAAGATCTGTACAAAACATTGGGGATTTTAACTGCTCTATGTGAATACATTTATCAGTCAGTTGTACACATCAAAAATAACATTGGTAATTACTGCACAAACAGCTCTGTCCATGACCATGCAACAAGAGACAGACTCAACTTACATTTACCAAGAAAAAATAAACATAAAACTCAAAGCGGCATTTTTTATCAAGGAATAAAACTGTACAATAAATTACCAAAAGAGATTAAAGAAATTACAAAAATACGATTATCTAAAAAGGTAGCTAAAAAGTACCTGTTATGCATTACATTTTATACATTGAAGGATTACTTAGATAAAACAGGATAGGGGTTTGACAAAAAAAAGGTTATACAAATAAATAATAATAATAATGATTATAAAACATCCAACATTGCACATAACACCTTCACTTTATGTTTTTTCCTTTCTAGAAATACTTAACCCCAAGCTATGCGTAGCAAAATGCTAACACCTCTTTCTCTTTCGGAGCTCAACATCTCCCTCATTATGGAAGGATGCTGACTCAGTTTTTCAGGATAGCAAATGGGAAATTGTCGTACAGTAAATGGCCCAGAGATCACCGGTGCGCGCATGCGCACACACACACACACACACACACACACACACACACACACACACACACACACACACACACACACCGGTGATCTCTGGGCCATTTACTGTACCACAGCTTCCCATTTGCTATCCTGAAAAACTGACTCAGCATCCGTATTTACTCGAATCTAAGCCGCACCTGATAAATGAGACCTAAATTGTGTCTCATATTACAATGGAACAACTATGTTTCGATTTGGAGGTGCGGCCTAAAACTTTTCTCTCCCCTTGAATTTCGAGTCTAAAATTTCAGGTGCGGCTTAGATTCGGTAATTTTTTTTCCCCCTTTATTTCGAGTCTCATTTTTCAGGTGCGGCTTAGATTTGAGTAAATATGGTATATACACTGAGTGAAGTGTTATGAAACAATGTGTGTATAGTGTGTGCAGTGACTGACAGTGAGATATGAGTGAACAGTGTGGCATTACATTATTTAATAAGTTATTTGTAAAAAAAGTATTGTCTACCAGGAGTAAATCTAATGATTGTTTCTAACTAGAAGTCTGTAAATACATGTGTATACGAATTAGCTTATTTTAAATTGGTCTAACCATGTAAATACTTCGACATGTCCTATATCCTTGTAAAAAGAGATCAACAGATGAATAAAGCTGCTACTACTACTACTACTACTACTACTAATGAACCTGCTCACAATAGCACTCTGCTAATGGGAAACTGATGGGTATAAAACAAATTATTGAATATGGAACACTTTGTTGTCCAGCTATTCCCACATCTAAAGAACTTTGTCACTCATAAAGGTTTTTTTTAAATTTGAGGTTACAATAGTCACAGATGGGTATTCTGCAGACCTTCTAGAATCACACTGTAAGGATGGTGTCAACCCAATGGAAAATGAATTGACACATTCAGTTGACACAATAACTCTCATAATTTTTCACACTGTTCCTTTACTGAGCTTGAAACAAACTGTTATGATTGGTTCAAAATTCAATTTTAATTACTAAGACTCTGCACATATGTTAATGCTACAAATTTCTTCATCCTTAAGGAAACAAACTAATCCAAAAAAATGGTACCGAGTTATGTAAATGTATTCACACAATATATGAGTCACTAAATTGTCTTAACAGTAGTATAAAGAAACAAGTTACGGTGAAGGGTCAAAATCATAAGATAAAATATATGCAACACATAACTAAATGAGAACAGCACAGTTCAGTGAAAAATTAAAATATGTATAGAGTTTATTAAGAAAAGAAACTGCATAAATACAGCTTTCATATAATTTAATCAAACTTACGTAGTGTACAATGTCGACCATTCCATCCCTGAGAGCATACACAGGTTCCATTCTTACACTGTCCATGTTCTGAGCAGCGAGGATCACAAGGCAACAAATCACAACGATCACCTGTCCATCCAGGGTCACATTCACATTTCCCTTTGTCACATCGACCATGTGGCCCACAATCAAGACTGCAAAGAGCTACAAAAGTACAAAATGATATTAATAATTGTGATAACTGGAATTTGATATATGTAGCATTTACATGGGATAACTGACTAAAGCCTAAAGGGTTCCTTTTCTATCAACTCTTTTCTCTCTCTGTATTAAATGAGAGAACCATGCATTTCCATACCTACTGAGTAAGAGTATGTGAACATTTTACTATCTCCTTTGGCCCATTCCCACATTTTGTATCTTGCACTTCTACTATCATCCATATCATTTTCTCAATGGCCTCCCCTCACTCCCCTAAATCCCAATGTGCCACATGGCATGACTCATACCAGTACTGGAAATGCTGCCTGTGTCCATATATCTCTGCTCTTCCTGTAGTGTCTTTCTTTTCTTCTCCATTTCCTTTCCCTCTCCTACTACCTCCTACAATCTAATGTTTGTGTGTCGATATCCTGGTCATAACATCATGAATAAGGTGAGTGTTGTCTCTTCCCATACCACTGCATACTTCTGCTAGTTTGTTTCTTATCAACATACATTAATTTATATAAAGATCGTGGTAGGGATTTAAAAAACAGAAAACAAAAGGAGGCTGACTGCAGCTTCATCATCTATCTTTTGCCTGGTTGGGGGCTTTGCATAAGCTCTCCATTTATGCACAGTTATTGACCTCTGCATTATTTATGGCTTATATCAAAAATGCCAGGCCAACTGTGCTGTCCTAGCAAAACATTGCAATTTACCAATCTGCAGGGCTAGTAGAATTTAGCCAGCCCAGCTAATAAGCTATGTGCATGTTTTTGTTAGTTAGCACTGTTTGTGAGAAAGGATGATTTTCAAGAGCGTAGCAACAATATTAATCTTGATGTAAGAATTAAACATTTTACCAACATATACATTGTTCCATGAAATGATATCAAAAATTTTAACATTGTTTATGTGTATATCAATGGATCAGTGCCTCCAATAATACAGTTAGCACTTACATTTACCACTTTCATTATCTGCAATTTATCCATAGCTTTCCCAATTCTTTTCCGAGTGACTAATTTTGTTCTTTGTTGCAGTTACAACTGCACGTTTTAGATTTTCCAAGCTTCAGTTTTTTGCTTGATCTCTAGTGACTTTCAGCTGTGATTTCATTGTATTTCTACAGTCTTGTCTCCTCACATGTAGCTAAAAGGTTCCTCTTCCACAGGACTCTGTTTCTTACCTTCTGTCACTAATCACCGTCCATGCTGATTCTTGTCAGCTACTTTTTATATTTAATTTAATGACAACCAATTTCCAGATTTCACTTTGAATTTTTAACTTCATTTTCGATACAGTATGTATTGCATTACAACTACATTATGGTCACCATATATATATAAGCTCTCGGATATAAACTGCCCCATGCGGCCAACTGTCAAAAACCTGAATAACCAACTTTTGCACTTCGGACCACTGCAAGACATGCAGGAAGAGAGTCAATAAGGTTCCGGAATGTACTGTGAGGAATGCACAGCCATGCCGATTCCAATGCAATTCCAATGAGAATCCATGGTGCAAACAGCCCAATCGAGGTGGTTCCACAGATTCTCAATTGGGTTTAAATCTTGGGAGATAGGTGACCATAAACTGTGAGCTGCACCGCCATGCTCTGCTGGTAGAGTATGTCATACTGAGGAAAAACCAATGCATGTAGGAGAGGACATGGTCCCTATGAATAGAAGCATAGTTGTGTTGATCTATTGTGACTTCATAAATAATGATGTCACCCAGGGAAAGTCACAAAAACATTCCCCAGACCATAAAACACCCTCCTCTGGCCTGGTCCCTTTGCTTTCATCCATGCCCTGCCCTCATGCCACACACACCACTGGCCATGTGTCTGATGGAGCATAAAATGTGAGTCATCTGAAAAGGACATGTGTCATCATTCAGTGGATATCCATTTGTGGTAGAGGCATAAAAATTCCACCCAGGCACCCAGTCAACCTTTCTTTTTTTCCCAAGATCACAAAAAAGCATTACAACCATTTGACATGTAATAATCTGTAGTTTAATTATTTATTGTGCTTAATATTGTCCACTGTGTAAAGAATAAGAAACAAGTTTCATGCATGACAACACTCTATCCAAATGACCGTAAGTTCACCTATAATGTTTGGTTACCTAAGAACTATAGTCCCTTCCAGAAGCTAGTCAGTTGTTTCCTGAAGATGGCTTAATAAGCTGAAAACTAGTTTGAAATAAACAAAAATTTTTTTTAAACAAGAGTGGTATGAAACTGCCTTAGCTCTCTTGCAAACACTGTACAAGAACTAAAGTTTGTTGGGATTTATGTTATACATGGCAACACAGTGAAAAGGCTCAGATAGGATGATGGCATATTTAAACATCAGAAGATTTTTAAAGTTTGATATTTGGTAAAGAACAGTCCTTTGTGGTGTACCACTTGATGATGGCCTTAAGGCATTAACTGCAATACTGAAAAACAGAAAGTATGTAATTTTGAGAGTCAATGGTGATTATGAAGTGTTTTAGAAACATAGTTGCACTGTTCTCCGACATCATGAATTACATGCAGCATACTTTCTTATGCACGAGATCAGTTAGTTACATAAAATAAGGAAAAGGCAACTATTTACCTACAGAGGATTGGTGCATGGTGCACAGAAACACACAGCACAAAACACACACACACACACACACACACACACACGCACGCACACACACACATAACACACACACACACACAATTGTATACTCAGCCTGCACGAGCTCGAAAGCTAGTGTTAACTGTTTTCTGTTATGTGTCTCTGCGCACTCCATAGGTAAGTATTTTCCTTTCCCTTATTAAAAATGTATTTCTCCATCTGCGATCAACTCATTAAAAATGCACATAACACTGCAAAACTGTTTCTTTCCCTGAATGTCTATTACAAAAGGCAATGCGAGTCCCATTTTGATAGTCTGTTTGAACTTAGCAGCAAGGCAGACTTCAGTAAATATTCCTCTGATAATTGAAATCTACCTTCTGAAACTTTGTAATTAGGATAACAGTAATGGTTATATTCAGATATTACCATTTCTCACCGTATGTCTCGCGTACCAGGTTCAGAACAGTATAGAAGATGTGCAGAGAGTAGCAAAGTTTCTGCACAATGAGCTATATTTAATGTGTTCTGAGAGTTTATACAGGGTGTCCTACCTAAACTTTTCACCGCCAACATCTCTGGAACCACAACAAATACTGGCAAACGGCTTTCACAGGTTTGAATGTATGGCAGGGGCTCACGAAAGTAAATACTGTGAGATGTTCTAAACTGTTTGCAAACATTGGTTTCATCACAAATTTATGTTTTCTTTAAGTGTACACTCCATATTATTCTATATGCAGTCAATAACATGAGAAATCAGAAAAGCAGGTGTAGATGTTCTGGTGGCTGCTGCAATAAACCCTCATGCCAGTATTCATGAAATGAAGAGACCGATGAGAATCCCTCGAACAAGCATCATGTGTATTTCGCCCAGGCATATATATCACCCATATCACGTGGCACAACATCAAGGCCTCCATGGCAACAACATTCATGATTTCCTGGAATACTGTCAGTGGGTTCTGTGGCAAAGCCATGACTTTACACGTAGGGTACTGTTTACTGATGAAACCACATTTACAAACCATGGGAATGTCAGCTTACACAATGTGCACTACTGGTCACCAGAAAACCCACTTTGGATTCGCTGGGTTAAACATTAGTGTCAGTGGAGTGTCCATGTATTATTTGGTGTTGTAGGACACCACATGACTGACACTTTCATTGATGTCACCCTTAACAGGCGACAGTACGAGAGGTCCCTGAGAAGTACCTTACTTGGACTGATGGAAGACCTACCCCTTCATTTGTGTCAAATAATGTGGTATCAACATGATGGATGCCCTGCACATAACGTCATGGTGGCACGATAGGTCCAAAACCAACAATTCCCATATCAATGCATTGGACGGAGCAGTGCAATTCAAGGATTTCCATTACAGTTGCCATACATCACACCCATGGACTTTTTTCTTTGGGGACATGGTAAAGATGTGGTGTATTAGCAGGTCCCAACAACAACGGCCAACATGAAAGCCCATATTACCACTGCAAGTGCTGCAATAACACCACAAACATTTATAGGTGTGAGTGGATCTGTGATAGAGCATGCACAGAGGTATTGCCAAGTAAACGGTGATCTCAACAAACATACGTTGTAGCTTTTCGACTGATTGTCATGCAGGTCAGATGGTGCCACCTCAACTTCTTTAAACTTACTCGCCCAACGACGCACCTTCTGCTGTCAAGAATTCAATGACTGCACGTTGCTTAAAACGCATTGACTGATAGTCTGTGCAGGGTTCCATACTTTACACTGTAATAACACAACCGTTCAATGCTAAGGATTCCTGCCAACTGGAGCTGTGTGGAACAAGCCAGTACCTTCCGCATACCAATGCTGCCCACTGTCGAAGAGTTATGAAGGTGGAGGCATTACTTTTCTGTCAACCCTTGTACCATAGTGCAACAGATGTACAACTACATCCAAATAACATGTATCCCTCCGTGCGACCCTTTGACAGCCATTAATTTATTTTACTCTGGATGGTGGTTATTAGTATTTTGTTACCGTTATGTCCATTGTAGTCCTGTCTAAAAGTTTAATAAAGCATGTATGAGTAAACCATGTCCCTGTTTTCATTGTGGGTGACTGGACATCTCTAGGTATCCCAGGCCATGTACTAACAATGTATATAGCAATATCTAAGTAGAGCATTTGTCGTATTGTAGTATGTCAATCACATCGCAAATAAGAGCAACATGTGGGTCACGCTTGCATTGCAAGAAGTGCAATAGCAGCATGTTTCATTCATTTCATGCTTCAACTTTGCATTCCAATTCTCGGGATGTAACTGACTTATTGCGATGCAACCAATGCCATTATTATAGTGATTTCTCATGTTACTGATTGTGTGTGGAATAATATGGGGAGTATATTAAAAAAGAAGAAAAACATAAGTTTGTATTGAAACAAATATTTGCACACAGTTTAGAATGTCTCATACTATTCACTTTCGTGAGCCCTTGCTGTACATTCATACCCTTGAAAGGCACTTGTAAATGTTTATTGTGGTTCCACAGATATTGGTGGTGAAAAGTTTAGGTGGGATACCTTGTATAAAAAGTTCCAAGATTTATTCTTCAGAAAGAAATCTAAAGACACATCACATGTATTATGCATGGCTCTTATAAGGTTCATGCAAGCTGGGATTATAGAAAATATTAATCATCCTCTTTTTTAGTGCCTTCAATAAAAATAACAAGAATAGCACCAACTGCGTATTGCTACAGTTAACAAAAGTTTTCTTCAAAAATTGTTGACAATTCAAGAGTAAAATTACCAAAATAAACACAAAATACTTCACCTTGTGAGCAGTCAGCACCAGTCCAATAATTATCACAGACACATACAGCAGTCTCAAGGTCATAAGAACCATGATCAGAGCATCCTGGCAAGCACTGGTATACTTGCTGATCTACTGAAGAGCAGTTGATGCCTTGCCAGCCAGCTTTGCAGTAACATTTTCCACCAACACATGAACCATGACCCGAACATGTGGGATCTGGGCAATCCACTGAAAAAATGAAGGTAATAATTGTAAACTGGGATTTTAATATAATTATGAGACTAAGTGTCACAGATTCTCCAAACATTATTCTGAACTTAAAAATACTGCAGTGCGCTGAAGTGAGTGGACTGAACTCTAGTGCACCAATACAGAAATGTAGTCTTACATGTCATTCCAGTACAAGATCACTCAATGTGTCTTCAAGACATTAGGTGGCAGGGTTCTTGACTGCAGTGGGTTAAAATTTGCCCTCTGTGCATTTGGCACACCGTACCTGTGACTTGGGGACCAGGACGGCACAGTGGAACTACTGATGGCCACGTATGATCAGATAACTGGGAGATTAGGCACTATTGATACTCAGCACAAGGTGGTCTGGAAGCTGAATGTCACCCACAATGTCATTTCACAGCCATGGAGATCAGCACAGAAGACTGTAAACATTCAATGATAGAATGTTCTATGATTACCATATGCTACAACTTAGCATCAGGACCACTATTTTAAGTATACAATAGTGTCCAATTCGCCTGTCCTGGCTAGAGGCTTCATAGCAAACTCTAGGTAACATATCTCCCAAACTTGAGAGGTCACTCTGTAACCTTGACAAGCCATCAAATTTTTTCCCCTTTAGTAAGGTATTGCTCAGCTTGAGGAATGGAGTACCTTGTCCACAGTGGTTGGATACAGAATCAATGGAATAATGTCCTGTTAACAAATGAGTTACTGTGTAGCCTGAATAGTTATTCTCATCAACTGTTAATGTAGTGTGACCCTAGGAAACATTACAATTCTGTCTATATCACAGTAAGGAACTGTTATACCCCTTCAACATTGTTCTTCTTTGAGGTATCATCATGTTAAGAGTATAACATTGCTTGTGTTGCCTATGGGTGTCAGGATGTAATGGTTCAGGGCGGTCTCTAGGTACATGCCTAATATCCTGCAACAGCATGTGGAACTTTTTTGTGATGTGCATAAACCAGGTTTTCATCCTATGAATGACGATGTTCAACAATAAAGGGCTGACTTGGAGGAAGTGTATTTGCAACATGAGAACATCATGTGTCTACATTGGCTACCCATCTTCCTGGACATAAATTTGATCAAACATGCATTTGATCCTTTAGGCTGAAGGACTGCAAACCTACCATCACTGTCAAGAACCATTGCTCTCTTTAAGAGGGAGCCCATTCAGTCCAACAATGACAAGTATTATTATAAAGCCATTTTGGGTAGCTTGAACCACTGTACCCCCACATGAGAACATCACACCCCATGCTGAAAAGATGCATATCTCTGGCGAGAAACGCAACATATGGTAAAAGCCACCCATGACAGGTTTTCCATTGCATGCTGTATCCATCACATAGTGTCACTTGTCACATTAATCGTAGGGCACATTTTCATGTAAACATTATTGCAGAGCCTCATGTTGTTAAAGATATTTCTAAGACCTGTAACTCACAGAGATGAGCACGTATTTAATGCTAATGTATAATGAAACCATGATCAACACTGAAGTGTCCTACAACATAATGAATGAAATCTGGACATATCAACAGCACTCTCCACAAAAGAATGTTCTTTTTCTTCCCAGGTCGGTAGCCTGTACTACAGTAACGAGATGGCCAAGTAAAACACTGAGCTACTTATAATGAAATTAGTACACTGCTTAGTTCAAGGAAAGTTTTCGTAACATCAATGTCTGAGAAATAAATAGTATTTAATTATCATCATCTAAACAATGTTATATAATGAAATGAAACCTCGTTTATTTCTCCACCTTTCTCATTAGACTCTAGTAATAAAAGAAATAATGTAATCATACCTTGTTCACAAAAAGGGCCTTTCCAGCCAGCTCTACAAACGCACACACCACCAAGGCATTGTCCATGTCCTGAACAGTCAGGAACCTGACAGTCATGTTCTGGAGTGTCGCACTCAGCACCCTTCCAGCCTTCTTCACAGTGACACAGGCCACCACCATATTTGCCATGATTAGAGCACAATACAGGACATACACCTATAAAGAACACACTTCTGTAAGTATATTTCTGAAATTTATATAAGTCAGTAAAGAAACTAGGAGGAAATATGGAAAATAGGAAAAAGCATAATTTCCTAATTTGACATTAATTTAAGACTTTTTGTCAGATTGAAATTTACTGACACTTGCTACTAGTCCTAACAGGAAGAGCACCAATCATCATCTGACTATCATCATTATCGTTAATAATATTGTAGCACCAAAACTGATGGGATTTCATCCATGATCTATTCCTATAGCTCAAAGGTAGCACGTAGTCATCAAGTTAAGTACTATAATCCAGTCACAAGGCATCATAGCATTATTAGCCACACTGATAGCCGCCACAATCAGACTATGAAGTTACAAAGATGCTCTCTGTTCTCTCTCACAGAGATCTATATCAGAAGCTGACAGTGAATATTGTATATTTACTAACCTTTGCCTCTCTATTCATTCTGTTCAGTTTACATACCTATTGTGTTTATGATTTGTATTTCACTTCGAAACTTCCAATTCCCACCTTTATGCATGTTTATTTAGTTCCTGGGTTGTAAAATAGGTATGAAACAATTTAAAAAAATATATTTGCATCCCAGAAGCATGGGGGAAAAGCGCAGAAAATTCCACATCTACAAACAACTTGTCCAAGAGAACAAGACACAACATAGACACATATGCAGGCGTTAACAAAGAGATATCAGCTAACGCTCCAGTGATTTGTGGCATTCACATTCCACAGCATAAAAATATCAGTAAACAACAATTGATAGACTATAGATGGAAAATGGTAGTTCACTTAGCATCGGTTTATTTTCTCAAGTTGAAATGAATGGGTGTGTTATTTGTTGTGTAATTTCATGAGATTCAAAGTCAAATCAGGCAATGTACCGTGAATAATACATGGCGTGGTTGTTTGTTTCGCATAAAATAAGACGAAAGTGTACTCCTGCGCATTATCTTAGCAGAAATGTATATCATGCCTTTGATGTCGGAGAGGTTGGAGGAGATATCGACAACATTCACCAACACTTATGTGAATTTCTCTATTTTCTAGTGATAATAATATGTCGGTACTAACCAGCCATTACCCACAGATTTACGTGAAAATATCATTTGACGAAAAATTTTTAACGATATTCCATTAGATGGCCATTCGTTGTATAGTATAGTGTGCGTGACGTTGAAGGCAACCTAGTTTTGACATGTTGCGGTTATTTATCTTCACTAACCGTCGGTAGCCGTCTCCTAACTGAACATGTCTGAACGGTGGTAACTGCTCTCCCCAGACTGCGCCATACTTGTACTTCAACGGTACGTAATTTGCTTTGTATACTTAATGTAACTGAACATTAACTCAGACACTATAAACGGATGCAGGCTACACACGTAACTGCTTGCCTGACAAACACGTATACGAAATAATGCTGAAGCGTGTGTTTTGCAGCTTTGCGAAAGCACCAGGGCTGCACGAGCAGCTTGATGCTTGATCGGATTTCTATTATGCAAGTGTCGAACCTTGTGCATTCTTGAGCGTGTTTACCAAGAATAGGAAGGCTTGTGCAAGTATTCACATGTGATTTGATTTGATTTACTTTTTATTTGGCCCTGCTAAATTATGTTCTATAGAAAGGTTGTAGGACAAGTGAACGAATACAACATTACACGGAGAAAGACAGAATAACAGCAATACTGTGAAACAGTTTCCCTAGCATATATATCGAGAATAGTTAATATGGGAATAGTATTTTCATTTATTTAATCACTCTTTACTCAACATATAACGTTTCCCCTTCCCTTTCTTTTTTTTAAGGACTGCCAAGGCAGCGCATCGTCACTTGAGCGCGACGTTTTCTGGTACACAAACCCGTACTAAGTACAAGCATGCTCGAGCCATGTGGACACGCGAGAAATACGTGCATGCTTGAGCAAGCACGCTCGCCCACACGTGCTTGTCAAGCATACAGTTAAGTACCTTTAGGATACAAGGGATCTGTAGCACTGCTGACAATAAGTAGCCTACTCGTACTAGTAAGTACAATATGTTGCGCAGGGGATGCTGGGAGCTGCGTAGCACTTCATCTGTAGTTGCTGCACTATATTGGTGTTCTGTGGTCGCTGCGTAGCACTTCGTCTGCTACTGATGGGAAGTGAAATGTGGGTGTAACGATCCCCACATCCGCCTCTCAGTGTCACGACAAACAGCAGACTGGAGTCAACACTGCGTTTACAATACCTGCTACAATTCTACGGCGTGCTGCATCGTTTCCTAGCTACTGCTGGTAACGGGCAGAAACAATTTGTACGCTCCGAAGTTAGCCGACTTCCACTGATTCCTCCGCTCCCAGGAAAGTGTCAGGTCAAATTACCCATATAAAATTTTTAAGTAATATCTAATAAAATTTTATTTCACTGATGTAAGTATTAACAGATACTGCGCCCCCTAATTTTAGGATCTTAATCTCATCAACATTATGAGCACTACTTAAATCGCTAAAACTACCTGTCATAGCCGGCCGTGGTGGTCTAGCGGTTCTAGGCGCTCAGTCCGGAGCCGCGCGACTGCTACGGTCGCAGGTTCGAATCCTGCCTCGGGCATGGATGTGTGTGATGTCCTTAGGTTAGTTAGGTTTAAGTAGTTCTAAGTTCTAGGGGATTGATGACCATAGATGTTAAGTCCCATAGTGCTCAGAGCCTACCTGTCATAGTTGATATTTGTTAGTTCCATA
Source organism: Schistocerca cancellata (assembly GCF_023864275.1). Lineage (NCBI taxonomy): Eukaryota > Metazoa > Arthropoda > Insecta > Orthoptera > Acrididae > Schistocerca > Schistocerca cancellata. The sequence goes on from NC_064628.1 coordinate 609,135,437, forward strand.
GCCAGCAAGGAAAAAACACTATTTACGAATAATAAATCTCTCCATTGTGAAACTGAAATAAAGTATTTTGGCCACTACATCCCTAGGCTGTGTATACATTGAAAGTGACCACGGTGCTCAAGTCTTGTTTTACTATTAAGAGAAGGGTACCACTGTTCAAGATTTCTACTATGGTTTGAAATGCTGGCCAGACGCTGACTCGTGCAGGCTGTCTCCAATATGAATATGTAGTATCACTACTCACGTTAAAAGTGTAGCATTCTTTCCACTTTCCCCGAACCAATGCCATTTGCGACTTCTGTGGGCTCAAGCGAGAGCTCATGGGAGGGCAGAGTGGAGGTCTTTTATGTTTTGTGGTGAAAGTTTGTTATGCCTCAGTATCAGTGACGGCCGTATGTTGGTTAGAAGGAAGCCAGTTGAGAGCCGGTAATCAATACGCCTGCGTGCTAGACGCACTGGATCTACACCTGCAGTTATGATCTAGGATGTGACTTCGTATGGCAGCAGGAGCACTCTTGTAGTATCTCTCGCACTCTGAATGCACATTTGTACGCCAGTCTGGTGATTCGACATGTTGTGCTGCTATTTATAAACAGTATCCCAGGGGATGTTTTCCAACAGGATAACGCTCACCCACATACCACGGTTGTAACCCAATGTTCGCTACAGAGTGTCGACACGATGCTTGGGCCTGCTCAATCACCAGGCAATAACCATCCGTGTATTAACCGACCAAGTGCAACAGGCATGGAACACTGTCCCACTAACTGACATCCAGCACCTGTACAAGACAATGCATGCACGTTTGCATGCTTGCATTCAACATTCTGGTCGTTACACCGGTTATTGATGTACCAGCACTTCACATTTGCAATAATGCGCTTACATTAACGTCTGAGCTTGCAATGTTACATATGCTAGCTAGAAAAAAACATTTTCGAAATTTCATTTCTCATCGTTAATTATTTTTTGGTGTAGGATTTTGTTTCGTCAGTGTAGTGTAGCATACACTGAGAGCCTGAGACTCACTTTTGGAGCAGTCGACGCCCTCGTAGCCGTCTATGCAGTCGCATTTGCCCAGGTAGCAGGATCCGTGGCCGGAGCAGTCGTTGGGGCACGCAGTGGACACGCCCTCGTCCTCGGCGACGACGAGGGTGACGCGGTGCGGGCGCAGGTCGTCGTTGTAGACGGAGAGGAACCAGCGGCCCGTGTCCAGATACTGCAGCAGCGTCACGTTGACCATCATGAGCAGGCTTCCTCCCACGGTGCCGACTCCCAGGCCCGTGGAGCGCCGGTTGCGGCTCTGCGTCCGCGAATCCTGCTTCTTCTGCTGCTGCTGTAGCTGCTGAGGCTTCTGCTGATGCTGCTGTTCGGTCCGTTTCGTCTGGTTCCTCACGATCTGTTCACAGTTCAAGACCTCCACATTACATATGACGTCTTGAAGCCCATTAAGATCAAAATACGAACATGAGCAAATACACTACTGGCCATTAAAATTGCTACACCACGAAGATGACACGCTACAGACGCGAAATTTAACCGACAAGAAGAAGATGCTGTGATATGTAAATGATTAGCTTTTCAGAGCATTCACAGAAGGTTGGCGCCGGTGGCGACACCCACAACGTGCTGACACGAGTAAAGTTTCCAACCGATTTCTCATACACAAACAGCAGTTGACCGGCGTTGCTTGGTGAAACGTTGTTGCGATGCCTCGTGTAAGGAGGAGAAATGCTTACCATCACGTTTCCGACTTTGATAAAGGTCGGATTGTAGCCTATCGCGATTGCGGATTATGGTATCGAGACATTGCTGCTCGCGTTGGTCGAGATCCAATGACTGTTAGCAGAATATGGAATCGGTGGGTTCAGAGGGGTAATATGGAACGCCGTCCTGGATCCCAACGGCCTTGTATCACTAGCAGTCGAGATGACAGGCATCTTATCCGCATGGCTGTAACGGATCGTGCAGCCACGTCTCGATCCCTGAGTCAACAGATGGGGACGTTTGCAAGACAACAACCGTCTGCGCGAACAGTTCGACGACGTTTGCAGCAGCATGGACTATCAGCTCGGAGACCATAGCTGCGGTTACCCTTAACGCTGCGATGGTGTACTCAGCGACGAACCTGGGTGCACGAATGGCAAAACGTCATTTTTTCGGATGAATCCAGGTGCCGTTTACAGTATCATGATGGTCTCATCCGTGTCTGGCGAAATCGCGGTGAACGCACATTGGAAGCGTGTATTCGTCATCGCCATACTGGCGTATCACCCGGTGTGATGGTTTGGGGTGCCATCGGTTACAAGTCTCGATCACCTCTTGTTCGCATTGACGGCACTTTGAACAGTGGACGTTATATTTCAGACGTGTTACGACCCGTGGCTCTACCCTTCATTCAATCCCTGCGAAACCCTGCATTTCAGCAGGATAATGCACGACCGCATGTTGCAGGTACTTTACGAGCCTTTCTGGATACATAAAATGTTCGACTGCTGTCCTGACCAGCACATTCTCCAGATCTCTCACCATTTGAAAACGTCTGGTGAATGGTGGCCGAGCAACTGGCTTGTCACAATACGCCAGTCACTACTCTTGATGAACTGTGGTATCGTGCTGAAGCCGCAAGGGCAGTTGTACCTGTACACGCCATCCAAGCTCTGTTAGACTCAATGCCCAGGCGTATCAAGGCCGTTATTACGGCCAGAAATGGTTGTTGTGGGTACTGATTTCTCAGGATCTATGCACCCAAACTGCGTGAAAATGTGATCACATGTCAGTTCTAGTATAATATATTTGTCCAATGATTACCCGTTTATCATCTGCATTTCTTCTTGGTGTAGCAATTTTAACTGCCAGTAGTGTAAATTATGATTAGATTGCAATTCATGTGATTCCACTATGCGCTGCGATCGTTGAGCATAGGCAAGGGAGAAAAGGGTAGCAACGATCGCGGAATCCGTCGTTTTATTACAGCATGTCTAGTGCTAAAAATTACAAAACACGATAGTCAGCAACAATTAGGAGATAGTTAACAACGTATCGTATGTGCAAACATAAGCACCAGACATTTACATACCATGTAACAACAGGTGACATTAGTCCGAAGTGACACTTCTTAATAATTCCATGGACGTGCCAGCGGCCGCACACTCCATTTTCTAAAGATACTTATCTACAACTACATTTACTTGCATACTCTGCAAATCACTCTCAAGCGAGTGGCAGAGGTTTCATCGAACCATCGTCATAATAATTCTCTACTATTCCACTCTCGAACAGCGCGCGGAAAAAAACGAACACCTATATCTTTCCGTGCGAGCTCTGATTTGTAAATCTCTTTTCCTTAGCTAAGTTTACATTTAAGTTATTTCTGTAAGAAATGTAAACAAAATTTACTGGAAGAACATAACCAATTTTTTCTTTATTTCCAGTTGGTACTTGGGCATATTACAATTTTCCGACGAATTGCTGAACCCGTGGAAAGGACTCAGATCCAGACTAAAGTATCTACTGAACCATTTATCAGAAAATTCAGACATTAAAGCGATTTCATCATGAGTTTTACACTTCTTCGTGTATCCGATTTTCCACTCTGATTTCTTCCGTTTTCAAGTGTCTTACAATAACATGATATTTTCACTCGGCAACGGAGTGTGCGCTGATATGAAACTTCCTGGCAGATTAAAACAGTGTGCCGGGCCGAGACTCGAACTCGGGACCTCTGCCTTTCTCGGGCAAGTGTCTACCATCTGAGCTACCCAAGCACAAACCAGGCCCCGTCCTCACAGCTTTACTTTTGCCAGTACCTCGTCTCCTACCTTCCAAATTTCACAGAAGCTCTACTGCGAACCTTGCAGAACAAGCACTCCTGTAAGAAAGGATATTGCGGAAACATGGCTTTGCCACATCCTGGGGTATCTTTCCAGAATGAGAAGACAAAGGTTCCGAGTTCGAGCTTCCGTCCGGCACACACTTTTAATGTGCCAGAAATTACATATCAGCGCACACTCCGCTGCAGAGTGAAAATCTGGCTGGCTTAGTCCATGTGATATAGAAGAGCCTAATAAGAGCAATGTCTTTCACCACGAGTTCGCTAAGTAGCCACAAGAGCGAAACGGAAATGGCCATCCATATCCTGTTGCAGCCGATACAAGAGAGGTGCTCTGTTAACATCCTGAAAGCGTACTTTTCAAGAAGAAATCGATAACGTTTTATTTCTTCCGTCAAAAGCCTTACGAAATGGCCGCAGTGCTTAAGTGATACAAATTCTATGCCAAATACAGGACTTACTAACAGCAAGAGCCCCAGCCCCATTCGTGAAGTGAATAGGAAACAGAAATAGTAGTGGTAAGCCAAGTACCCTCCAAATGGGTGATCTTTTTTTTTTTTTTCTCCTTGAATTTCAAATCCCCCCGAAGGGGGCGGGCTGGCAGCAGCTTAGTATGCCGCTCTTCAGCCTACAGACTTTGTGAGAAAGATGAAGAGAATAAATAATAAAAACAGGCGATAAAATCGGAGACTTAAAGAGTAACATGGCGAAAAGAAATCGTGGAACTTAAACAAAGAACAGAGGGATGATGATGCTAATAAAATACATACGAAGCAGACAGGTAAAACAACAGACAGACAATTAAAAAACACGGCGACAGTCTGGATTCTGTTCGCAAAAGACATAAAATTCACACCTAGCGACAGCATGGTTTCTGTTGTTTCTGTTCGCAACACGAGAAAGACGAACAACACTGAATAGTCACTGGAACACTGCATTAAAAAGTTGGCAAATGTGACATACCACAGCCGAGAGCAGGTGGGGGGAAACTGGACAGATGATGGGAAAACAAAAAAGGGGGGAAAGGAGAATAAAAGCGAAGGGGGGAACCGGGAAAGGAGCTGATGGAGGATGAGGATCCATAAGAGGGGTGGGGAGCAGACGCGACAGGGAGTGGGGTAGGCAGAGGAGGGGAATACGAAAGGACTTGGGGGGGGGGAGAAGGGAGGTAGGGAGAGGTTTAGTGGGGAGAAAACAGGACGGAAGGGGGGAAGAGCGAGCCCAGGGAAAGGACAGAGGAAAGGAGGGGGAGTGAGGATCAGAGTTGATAGGAGGGATAAATGGAGGGAGAGAGGGCATCGTCCGGGAGGGGGAGTTGATGAAAGCCACCTTGGGAAAGGAGATGTAGGGTGTAGAGATGGAGGGTAGGGGGGACACAACGGTGAAGACGTGGCAGGGGGCGGGGATGGGAGAGGAGAGGAGCAACCAGGGGTTGAGGGGGTTCAAGACGGCGGGAGGTGTAGAGGATGCGGATATGTTCGAGGAATAGGGGCAGATGGGGGAAAGGAATCAGATCATAGAGGATCCGCGTGGGGGACGGGAGGCATATACGGAAGGCAAGGCGGAGTGCATGACGCTCAAGGATCTGGAGGGACTTATAGAATTTGGGGAGGGCAGATATCCAGGCAGGACTGGCATAACAGAGGATGGGACGGATTAAGGATTTGTAGGTGTGGAGGATGGTAGAGGGGTGCAACCCCCACGTCCGGCCAGAGAGGAGTTTGAGGAGTCGGAGGCGGTTGTGGGCTTTGGATTGGATGGAGCGGAGATGAGGGATCCAGGTGAGGTGACGCTCAAAGGTAAGGCCAAGGTAGGTGAGGGTGGGGGTGAGGCGGACAGGATGTGCGCAGACAGTAAGGGAGAAATCCAGGAGCCGGAAGGAGCGAGTGGTACGACCTACGATGATTGCCTGCGTCTTGGAAGGATTGAGTTTCAGGAGCCACTGGTTACACCATGCAGCAAAAAGGTCAAGGTGATTCTGGAGAAGGCGTTGGGACCGTTGGAGGGTAGGAGCGAGGGCGAGGAATGCGGTGTCATCAGCATATTGCAAGAGGTGTACTGGAGGGGGGGGGTATGGGTGATCATTTTAGTCCTCTATATATTCACCCTTTAGTGCGACACATGTTTCAACTGATGGATGACTTTGGGGAGATCTTTGTTGCAGAAGTATGCATTATGACTGTTCAGAGAACATTCCACCTTATCCGAGGAAAGAGGAAGAAGTATACAGGGTGAACATTAACAAAACCTACGAACTGCATGGACGGATTCAGGACTGGAAATGGAGAAAAAAGGGGCTAGGAACACATGTCCGGAAATGCATAGTTGCCACTGTAGATGGCGCTACAGAATGAAAATTCCTCTGACCACGTGCCGTGTGTTCTGTGTGTGCTGCAGGCTGTGTGATTGACGCAGCATAATGGAAGTAGCAGAATGGTCCGGTATTCCTGTCGGGAACAAGCCGAGACGGTGTTTGAATATAGCCAAGCACATGGAAATGGTCGAAAGGCAGCACGGCTATACAAAAAAATAAGTACGATCACACACACCTACCACATCACACAATATTTCAAGCCCTTTTTGTACAGTTGTGTGTTCGTGGGATCTTTCAGACTGAGGAACGTGCAGGGAGGCTGTGGACTGTGCGTACACCAGATTTGGAGGAGCAAGTCTTACAGGATATTTAGTACAAGCTCCAGGCAAGTGGGCCGCCAATATGGTGTAAGCCAAAATGTATCCTGCATAATAAACGCTACTATCCATTTTGAACATCTGTTGTAGCGTGGACGAGATGCAGCTCTACACCATGCTCCGAGACGATTTGTTGTCATTGAACGCACACCGTCCATTTCCGGACACATGTTCATAACAGCTTTTTTTCCTCCATTTATATTCAGGAATCCACCACTTCAGTTCGTCTGTTTTATTAATGTTCACCCTGTATGAGTGCCATGTCAGGGGTATACAGATTGTGAGCGAAATTTGATAAGGCAAATAAGCAATATGTGTGACTGTATCCGTTGCAAAGCAAGCTGGGGTGGGGGAGGTGGGAATGTTATCGTGGATCACAAACAACTCTTTGAACGGCTTCCCTCGACGCTTCGCCTTGATGGCCTTCCGTAACTTAATGGGGAGATTACTGTAGTATGCTCCTGTCATGGTTTGTCCCTTAAGAGCTTACTCTGTTAGCGCCGCACCATATCTGTCCCAAAAACTTTCAGCTTCGCCTCGCCCGGTGACTGTTATAATGAAGTGCCCAAAACCAGGCCATAAATTAGTTTATGATTTTAAAAAAAACCGGAAGATAGTACAAAATTATGGTTTAAAAGCATGTAATATTTACTTTGTAATTTTCACCGTTAACATTTCACTCTCAATAAATGTAATGAGAAGTTACCATGAAAAAAATTACAGTGTTTTCCAAAACCTTACTCGTAGCGAGTTGGAAAAATAGTTGCCAAAGTCCGACTCCTCGTAAAAATATTAAATATAGCACTAAATAAAATTAGGAAACGGATTTAAAGCCGAGGAAACATAATCTAGTTTCAAATTAGGCACAGTACAGCATCTTCCAGAGAGATATAGAATTTCTCTCACTTCTGAACCAAAGTGCCCTGCTGTAGGCTTTCTTTCTGGTTGTTTGATTTTGTGGCTTTTAAGGAAATGACTAACCCATTCTTTCCCAACAGATTGTCTTTTGAAGTGTGTTCAATGTTATTACTCACTGTCAGTTGTAGGGCCACTCTTCACAAGTCAAAAAAAGAAGCTATCATAGCAAGGCAATACTAAAAAATTCCTTCTTCAACTTCTCTACCCAAAATTGTAAGTTTTCTGCTCCCTTAGGTGTACTATACTTCATGCTGGACAATCTCGCAAGTACTGTTTTTGGATCTGTAAACTGTTTATTGGCCTTCTGCCAACATGTGTTTTTCAGAACTGCAACAATAACTTTAGTCAGTTTAGACGGACTCCACTTTCCCTGTTAAATTTTCCCCATTATCCTCTTGGAATCTGCAAGAGAATTCCAGGAGAAGAGGAGTATGTGCAATTATGTCAAGTAAAGACATGTCTGAAAACCGTGACTATTATATTAAATAAAATTTTGATGGTGTGTAGCAACTAGGCACAAACGGGTTTTAAGTTACTTTAGCGATTTCTGATTTATACAGTTCATCATCAGACGACTTCCATACTTTTGTCAAAATATATGATGCTTTTGTTTACTGTTGAGTTGTCCTAAAATAAACGCTAATTTATTACAGGTCTGTAAATTTGAATTATTTTGTATCCTAGGGAAATTCAGCAGGAAACCAGTGCACCATATATTTTGACGAAAGCATGAAAGCCGTCTGATGATCAATTGTATAAATTAGAAGCCGGTAACTGTACTTTATGAATAAAGGAGCCTAAAGCCAATTTGTGGCTAGCTGCTTTACACCATCATTTATTTATAAGAGTATGTTCTAATAAAGTAATGGGTCAGGTTTGAGCAACTGAAGGGGGTACTTTTACGCGAATAGAGTCTTCATTTTGTTACCTTAATAAATTTTTAACCAAACATTTAAAAGAAACGGTTGAACGTAAACATTAACCTTAAACATTACCATTCAAGAACACATATAGTTTAAAAGGTGTATCTGTCAATATCTAGGAGAAATAACGAAAAATATAGCACAGTGTGAAACTTTCCCCATTGTCAAAACATGTAATGGTGAAATAATAAGTAACAAGTGAGGCCAGAGACCTGTGGCCCCCCTCCCCTCCCAGTTACAGAGCGGTGGGAGACTGAACCACTATTTACATTTGGTACCACTAGAGTCCAGGAGAAAGCAGAGCGAAGAGACAAGGAGGTTCACTTTAGAGGTGGAGTCCAATTTAAGGCACTTTCCTCCAATATTTCGACTTTATCGGAGGTGAGTCCACTTGTTTCCACTGCTTACTTTGCTCCTTTGTCTGTCATCCACCACTCGTCCACGGTGATTAGGCGGATGAAGAAGTCGTTTGGGATGGCCTTGATCCTGCTGCGACAATTCTGCTATTGCCTCGATTCGGCGGGCTTTTCGAATTGGTGTGAGCATTAGCAGAACCTAGCATGCACTGACCATTCAGCTTCAAAAAAGCCTGGGATGGACGACGTCTCGATCATACGGAATGAATAAAATGCTAATAGTTTACTACAAATACCATAAGTAATATAACCAATTTATTGCACCTGTGATTTCTAAACATATCAGAATGTAGTTTTAATATTGTGATAACACAAAAATAAAAAGAAAGTCTTTTGCTCTTCATTCGTATTTTCAATGAATCTATTGCCATAAAATACGAAATGAATTTTTGACTTAATATTTACACGAAATATAATTAGTTCAGTTCAAGGTTGAGATAAAAATGAGAGGATCTTGAAGAAAATGTCCAACAGTAACATGACCATTATTTTGCATTTTGAACGTGTATTTTGTGTTCCTCTTTGCTGTTTTCAGTAGTCCTTCACTATCCCTCATGTCTTTCAGAAAATACTAGAATTCACCACAATCTTCAGAAAAGTTTACTTTTATTAGAAGTTCTCATTTCACTAAGTTCATGGACATTCGATTTCTTTCTTCTGACTACTGGTTCTCCATCATGCCGAAGATTTTTTCAGCAAATGAGTTACTGGTAAGAACTGAAAATATCCCCAAGCAATTGGAGATTGGAAATGTCAGTTGTGGTATGCTGCTTAAAGAAATCCAACCAAACCTGGCCTTCTGCTTTACTTTTATCAATTCCATCATATGCATTCCGGAAATCGTAGAATTCATTGTATAACCAACCTTCATCCAGAGTAAAATTCAGCTTATTGGTAACCTTTAAAATATACTGCCACTGCAGACGAAAATCTTCTTGTTCTTTACGCGAAATACTTGTAAGCAGATTGAACACTGTTCTCAGAAAAGTTATAATTTTGTGGACACATAATCAATCCAATGTGACAAGAAAGATCGTGCATCATTTTCAAAATTTAACCTCTGTGATTTTGGTATTTCTTTCAGGGTTCATGAACTTTCTTTCCTAAGAATTTGTCTTGTTCCCTGCTCTCTAGCTTGCTCCTAAGTTCCAACTCAACAGAAGTAGGCTAAATACACTGCATAAATTGTAGATAGCATTCAGGAAGTGAATGTTCAGTTTCTTCAATATCGTGCTTCCTGTTTAATATCACAAATTGCCAAATCAATCTTGAACAGTATCCCTCGCCCTTTGAAATGAAATACAATTTGATAGGAGGCCAGCAGTATGCAATATTGTCAACTACAGGAAGTAGCGAGAGCCATTTTGTGCGAACTTGTAATATTTCCCCATCTTGTACGAACGTGCCGTAATATTTCCTAAAATTCTATCTCCACAAACTCTGAAAATTCTCTCAGTGACTAAACATTTGATGCAGAGAAACTAAATTCAAGGTAGATTTTGATAACTAATGGCCTCTACATCATAATGACATGTTTTAAGACCGCATTTTACAGTATTATTTATGACTCGGCACTTGCAATTAGCTCACAAAAAATGGATGGATTTTCGTTTTCCATTAAGACAAACACACGTAAGACAAACGCCAAACTGTTCTTGCCATATTTCACTCGAACATTGGCTAAGCTATATGCACTTACTTGATTCAGACGAAAGGCATTAGCAGTGTTACGTTCTTTATTTCATGCAAAATTTCTTTCTCTGTTTCTTCGGAATCTTCATAAAAAATCTAGTAATCTCTGACGTAGCCTGCGATTAGAATAAAAGTACTGAACTCAATAAAGACATTTTTTTTGTATTTTCTCGGCTTGAGGCATCTGAGAACACAGAAAAATAAAAAGGTTTATGTAGCTCGCCTATGGCTACATCTTGACAGTATAGGCCAAGAACGTTTTCCGAGATAGCCATTTCTTTAGTTCTCCCACGCGTAATTTCAGACGCAATGTTACGGCGTGGGAACAAAGAATGGTGCAGTTTCATTTGACAATCCAATGATTTGTAACTAAAGCCGTGTTTTACACTGTACGAGTATTTAACAGATGCAACTAAAGCATGTCTTCTTCAGACGTATGCTTGTTCACTAAGAAAGTTGTAACTGTTTTACGTTTATAAAACTGCTGTTGTGCAAGAATGTGTTGTTGTGTCTTCTTCCTTCAAATTTTATCGAAAACATGGCGGAGCAAATCACACACTTTGCTCTAAAGTCGTTATCTTCCAGCACTAGTCGTTATTGAAAGCCGTGTATTTTTTAACTTCTACTTCGAAACAGGCGAACTTGAATTGTCGTCATAATTAGAGGAAGGTCTAAACATGTTTTCCAAAGGCCGGTACTTTCTAATTATATACTGCTCAAACTGAACGTGAAACACGGTAGCAGATGAACTACCCAATAATCCCTAATTTAATAGGAAAATGTGTAATTTGAATCATGTATGATGACTGGATGAGGAAATTCACACGTCATTCTTTTTCTGCCGCGCGGGTTTAGCCGAGCGGTCTAGGGCGCTACAGTCATGGACTGTGCGACTGGTCCCGCCGGAGGTTCGAGTCCTCCCCCGGGCATGGGTGTGTGTGTTTGTCTTGAGGATAGTTTAGGTCAAGTAGTGTGTAAGCTTAGGGACTGATGACTTTAGCAGTTAGGTCCCATAAGATTTCACACACATTTAACATTTGAACATTCTTTTTCTTCGCTCGCGTGATTCGCGAATTCGGCACAAGGCAGGATAAAGATATGTCTCGAGTCCCTGTACCGGGGATTCTGGACAGGACTTTAAATTCCGGGACAATCCCTTCCAAAACTGGACGGGTGGCAACGCCAGAGCGTTGTCATCTTCAAAATGTTTAAAACCCATCCGTGATTGATTTTCATTTTTTCCACTATCGTCTCGATTGTGATGCTCAGGTCTTGGATACCAAGGGGTCTGTTTCCCTTGCGGTTCTCGTTTTTTCACAGAGTGATGGTCGGCCATAAAGTTATTAGTCATTCATTCAGGAATCGTCTGCACCACCTGCAAACTGCGCCATATGATGGTGCATTGTTGCCGTGCACTTCCTCCGCAATTCGCCGCGTGGTCTAAGGGCGCCTTGTCACGGTTCGAAGGGCTCCCTCCTCTCCCCCGTCGGAGGTCTGAGTCCTCGCACGGGCGTGTGTGTGTGTGTGTGTGTGTGTGTGTGTGTGTGTGTGTGTGTGTGTTGTCCTTAGCGCTTAGCGCAAGTTAGTTTCAGTTAGATTAAGTAGTGGGTAAGCTTAGGGACCGATGACCTCAGCAGTTTGGTCCCATAGGATCTTCCCACAAATTTTTTCCTCCAGCTCGGAGTGAAGTGTTACAGCGTTGTTCCCCTTCATATGTAGGAAACGAATTACCACACAATATGCCAGTTTATGAAAGGACAGTACCATTTTGCTTTTGTTCCTCTAGCGGTGTACTACGGTACTGTCACGCAGGGATTTCAATGTGTATCGATTTTATAGGTATTGTACCTGCCAACAAACAAAAAATTAATCACGTGATAAGCAGAACTTCATGACTACCCTTCGAAGACGCAGGTGAGTGACGATATACGAGGTACCTGATCGGGGCTGCGCTCCAGGTGGTTGCGGTTGACGATGAAGGCGGGCGCGGGCACGACGTGGCCCACCAGCTCGGCGACGACGCCGGCGCCCGGCGTCGCGACGCCCCTGGTGAAGCTGACGGCGGCGTGCCTCGGTGGCCGGTACAGCTCCCGCAGGTCGGCGTCGTCGGGCGGCGAGCGCCGCAGCCGGTGGTCCACGCGTCCGCCCTTGACGAACTCGACGAAGTCGTACTGCGTCACGCTGGGTGCCACATTGCGGCGCCCGTACACCGCGAAGTTGGCGCCCCAGGGCAGCGTGAAGTTGAACCTGCGGGCAACGGGCGGTTTCGGTGCGCAGCGGGACACTGGCCGGCGACGCAGCCTTTCAACTACACTTCTCAAACAACCACCATCTTCAAATCTGTGAACGTGTGTGGATGTAGATCCGAGTGGAGCGAAGACCCAAAAAGTTTGACTCTATTTGCCGTTGGCCGTAATGAAAAGACGACGTGTCCATCTGTGGGTGACGAACCCACAGGAAGTAAGACTGGTAATGGAGCTGCCATCTCTGAACTTCCAGTCTAAGCACCCTCACTTTAAGGAGTGGCTCAGCATATCCACTGCAGCATATGTCATGATTATGCCGCCAGATTTTACAAAGAGCAGCGTATCACAGACGCGGTTTATCCATATGCTGTAGTGTGGATACTTTAACCTGGTATTTTTAGGTATTTTGAACTGTGGTTGCGTCAGATACCAGCAGAGATCGGTCCTGTACCACCTCATTTACGACACTGCCGCCATCAGGTAGCTAGTGAGGGGACAATCGACTGGTTGACCAGTCGGTGGTTTTTTCGTTCAGTCTTTTTTCTTCAGTTAAATGAAACCACCGAATGAAACGAGCCTCTGCGCCTATGTCAGATATATGAATGTTTTCACTGACTTGATGGGTTTGAATGGTAATACTTGAGAGACAACCGACTGACCCAAGTCCAAGTTTATTTTTAAATAAATGGACAGTTACTTTTTTATTTAAATTTCTTGAAGATCTGTCTTTCTCTTCCCACTTTTTTTGCACCCTTCATCTATAATTCTGTTTCGGTAAGGTGACGTGAACAGAAAGCATGAAAGGTAATTTTTTTTTGGTTTGGTGACTTGGTCACTTGCTTTCTGAACATGTGTCACCAGACGGAAGTACATTTCTGCGAGAAATTTTTTCATCATTCGTTAATTCCCTCTGCATTTCTTTAATTAATGTAGTTTCTCAATATGAAGAATCGCTGCAGTCATGAACAGTGCGGCTGGTCCCGGCGGAGGTTCGAGTCCCCCCTCGGGCATGGGTGTTTGTGTTTGTCCTTATGATAGTTTAGGTTAAATAGTGTGTAAGCTTAGGGACTGATGACCTTAGCAGTTAAGTCCCATAAGATTTCACACACATTTGAACATTTTTTTTTCAATATGAAGATTCCTCGCAGATATTGTAGACTGCATTGAGTTTATCTCGAGGATTACTTTTGATCAGTAACACGATTTCTTCCATTCCCACGCCACTGGGCTTTTCGTCACTTTGATCAAACACAAAGTTCGCTTTTAAGAAAACGCCTTACTCGTAAACATGGATGAAAACCTGAATTAAAAGCCTATTTACTGACACTCTACAAAAAGCAAATATTGGAACGGCAATAACAGTGACGACAGGAGACAACATAGTGCAGTCAACAACAGTGATTTAACAATGGCAAAACGGTGTAACGTTTCCGCCAAGTACTGAATGTGGCGGACTGTATCGACTGCTTTTATTCGGTTGATCCCACAGACTGGCTTCACTCGAAAGATCATAGACTGATTTCACTAAGGAGACTGATTGAATAATTCAACTGATACGTAAAATTACGAACAAGTGAGCCTTTTTTTTCAGCAACGGATTGAACCGATTATTTTCATTGGGTCTACGCGGTGACCATTGTCTAATACTCTGCTTGCTGCCGTACGTCGCTCGTTGTCTTCTTTTCTAATTTTGAAATGAGTGAAGAGAGCAAACCTTGTAGAATGAAGGCTTTCACGACCGGGTGACATGGCTGTTGATATACTTTCCGGGATGTGAGGTCGTGGTCCAAGAACTTTTCTGCTCCTTACGTTTCGTCCAGGACTGAGTCGGCAAGACTCAGCGGAGCAGCGCCTCTGAGAAAGTCCAGCGCAGTCCTGGACGAAACGTAAGGAGCAGAAAAGTTCTTGGACCACGACCTCACATCCCGGAAAGTATATCAACAGCCAGAGCAAACCTTGTCCATGAGAGGGTTCGAGTACGACTCCCACGGCACAAGAGAGGGTCCCTATGACCATGTGTCATTTATACTTTCGCAGTAGCAGCCAACACTTCGAGAGGGAGGAAGGACTTGTCCCAACCTCCGGTGGTTCAGCTACTAGTCTGCTAACGCTCGCGGCCGACTGCCAGGCTAAAGCCGTCAGAACACGGTACGAGTTAGCGAACGTTGATGTGGAGCTGTATGAGCATTGTGACGTCACTTTCTGGAATTTCACGTTGAGATGCCTCGTCGTCACTGGAAACACAAAATAATTTCTGCAATATTTGGAAAACGTGCCACGTAAAGTACAGGCGATAAGGGACAAGAACGCTCCCTATCCCTACGTCACAAGCAGAAGATGCAAGACGCCATCTGTGATTGTCGCGTTCAGCAGAAGTGTTCACTTTGTACAGGACCTGAGCTGTCAGTGGCCTCGCACCGGGAGAAAATTTACCGCTAGCAGTTTTGAAATGAAAATAATAATATGAGCATTATTCTTCAGTATTTTCAAGCACTGGAAATAATAGAGTATTGACATAAAATGACGTATATTTTCGAACGCTTGAAAAATGCATCTGGCGTAATTACATTTTATTAAGCCACATTTCATGTATCGCAAATTAGCACAACAGTTTTATTTACATGTTCCGTTCTGCTATGGTCCACTGTGAATTATTATGAATTTGCATCTCAGTAATGACGACAGAGGTTAATTGCTGTATATTGTTTTCAAAGCTCTCGTAAAATCGTTTGTTGATGTACTCTTCCAACTCAATGAAATAGACAATGAAGATATTCCAAAATTCTGAGAGCTATTTGTTTGAATTACGGCTAATGATAATTTACCTAATTTAATGCTGTTTCACGAACTCGCTTGAGGTTTTTTTCGCTTATTTTGAGTTCAGGTTTGGTGTGTTTATAATGTTTGAACACATTTCTGTATGTTTTTATGCGTGCTTTGATATTTAACCCATTCAAATACGCCAGTGTGAACATTCTTCCTCGCCACACGTCGCAGTATTTTAGGTTCCCAGCTTCCACTGCTAAGCACAACGTGGGTGAGGCTTTCGTAATCGAAATGTCAGGATTTTTTACTGTGTGGCTCAGATCTGCGAAGTGTTCCTCGAGATTCTGTTCTATCCAAATTCGTGAAATGTGCTAAGTACAAATAAAAAGGCTGCCTTCACAGCGCAGGTGCTGCCAAGTTATGGAGATGTTTATGTGTCGAAGCAGGTGAAGGTGTACAGCATTGCGAGTGTCGGCTTTCTGAATTCGTATATTTCCATGCTTGTGCAAGCGTGTGCATGCTCGAGCATGTGTACCAATAATAGGGACGCTTGCAAGCATTCCTCAGAGATTTAAATTTTTGTCGTTAATTTACATGCGGTAAAAAGGTTATATCGTAACGTTAGACAAGTCAAAGAATATAGTACGGGGAAAAAGAGAAGAAAAACAGCAATATCGTGAGACAGTTTCCTAGAGTGTCTACCACGAATAGTTAACAACATGTGAACATGTTCGTTTCTTTAACCACAGTTTACTCTAGATAAGCAAAAAGGTTACAAAATCCAGCACACCGTCGTCTGAGCTTGACATTTTCTGGTAAACAAACTGATAGTTGTACAAGCACGCTTGAGACGTATATAGACGTGAGGAATTTGTGCATGCTATCGCAGGCAGGCTTTCGCATGCGTGCTTGTGAGTATGCAACTAGTTAAGTGTAAGGCCGCCATAATTCTGCATCCCAAGGGCTTTCGACGCCGTAGTTTGCAGCTCATGCTGTAATGATTGCATTGTGTTTCTTGATCTCGGCGTCCCAGATTCGGTTCCCAGCCGGGTATGAGATTTTCCCGACCAATAATGCCATACGATCGTTTCATTTCGAATGCCTTAAAAACTTCATCATCCCATTAAAAATTAGCTGCAGTACCGCAGTACACAAATATACCCGCCACAGTAGCCGTGGGCGCTAAAGCGCTGCTTCCTGGACTCGATTAGGCGCGATGCCCCGGACCGAATCCGCCCGGCGGATTAACGACGAGGGCCGGTATGCCGGCCAGCCTGCATGTGGTTTTTAGGTAGTTTTCCACATCCCGAAAGGTGAATACCAGGCTGGTCCCCACGTTCCACCTCAGTTACACGACTCGCAGACATTTGAAAACGTTCGCACTATTTAATGGGTTACACTAGATGCAGGCAGCTGGGATACACTAATTCCGTCCCGAAGGGGGGTGGGCGGTACGGGGTGGCGACAGGAAGGGCATCTGGCCACCCTCTGACACTAACACCGCCAACTCCATAGCAACAAGGCCGACCCCACGTTGAAGTGGGACAAAGGCCCAAAGGAAATGATGATGATCGCAGTAGACAAATACCTTACTTTGCCTACTGCATATGTTTCTGATCATGTCTATTTCACCACATTTGCCATTACAGGACAATAAAAAGTAAGAGAAGGAGAAAATGTGTTGCAGCTGAGAAACTGAGTTGTTTCACTGTAGTCTCTTAACCCTATTCTAAGTTGCCTACAAATATGCCATTTTTCGCACCCTGTGAAGCTGCTCATACTGTATTTCTTTCCCAGTGTTATCATAGGCTTGCCTTGCATTTTCCCTGGTGCCATTTTCTGTCATGAACAAAGATCTAGTGAACCGTTTCATTGAAACATCGATGAATTCAGTCGCCTCGGGAGAATAATGGGATAACTAATTAATTGTATTTCGTGGATGAATTCGCGGCGAAACTTTGAAGAGAAGTAAGACACGACGTAATAAGTCTGAAGATTTTTCATAAATAACAACGGCCACGAAGCGCGCAGGTTTATGGTCCTCCTTTGTTGGTGCCTCCAATACTTATCTCCCGTTCTCTCTCTCTCTCTTTCTTTCTCGACGATATATTACAGCCATACAAACATTTTTTTCTTCCGCCCGAAAAAAGAGACGGCAGTTCGAGTTCTCAACTATTATAGAGTTCGAGGCTTAGCAGTTTAATACCTGGGGAGTTGGTAGTGGGACGTTCCAGTTGATGACACACCTCTGCAAAGCGCAAGGACGAGGTAGACAAAGCAACGTAACTTATTAACTATTCGGCGGAAATGAATGAAAGTGCGGGAGGATGCTGCCAGAGGTGTGCAAACATGCACAGAAAGCTGGACTTCACATGGCGGGTAGTCAGCATGACTAAAGCGCTGACTAAAGCGCCGACTAAAGCGCCGAATGGAGCTGTTCTCACAACACGAGGCTGCCGAAGGATTGCGAAAAAATCGCGTGTGTCAATCAGCGAACAGTTACGGTACAGTGTGATGGTGGTCATCATCAGAAAATCGCCGGGAAACAACATTTGGATTACTTCACACGGGGAAGAATCATTGGGAAACTGGAAGAAGACCGAAGTGTGACGAGTGTAGCCCAGGAGAATGTTACTGCTGACGGCTTTCTCTGGCATGCATAAGGGTGCGTTCCGAACCACAGGCACTACTGCCCGAAGGAGAGAAGATGGTCGACCACGGTCAACTATAGCAGCAGATGAGCACTGTATTGAGCAACAGGCAAGAAGGGCTCCGCGTGAAACAGCGGGTGCAATTGCAACCACATTTAAGAGGACTTCAAGTCACGCGGTCCCACTCTCCACAGTGCCACGAGGACTGTTTGGGGATGGTCCCTTTGACCCACCCACCTGCGCTACGGCAACGCCGCTTGCGGTGGAACCAAGAACGTAGGGACTGGACCAACGAGAACTGGGGACACCTACTATTCTCAGATGAGAGCCGATTCCATCTGACTAGTGATTCGGGACGTACCCTCACATGGCGGAAGGTACACTCCTGGAAATTGAAATAAGAACACCGTGAATTCATTGTCCCAGGAAGGGGAAACTTTATTGACACATTCCTGGCGTCAGATACATAACATGATCACACTGACAGAACCACAGGCACATAGACACAGGCAACAGAGCATGCACAATGTCGGCACTAGTACAGTGTATATCCACCTTTCGCAGCAATGCAGGTTGCTATTCTCCCGTGGAGACGATCGTAGAGATGCTGGATGTAGTCCTGTGGAACGGCTTGCCATGCCATTTCCACCTGGCGCCTCAGTTGGACCAGCGTTCGTGCTGGACGTGCAGACCGCGTGAGACGACGCTTCATCCAGTCCCAAACATGCTCAATGGGGGACAGATCCGGAGATCTTGCTGGCCAGGGTAGTTGACTTACACCTTCTAGAGCACGTTGGGTGGCACGGGATACATGCCGACGTGCATTGTCCTGTTGGAACAGCAAGTTCCCTTGCCGGTCTAGGAATGGTAGAACGATGGGTTCGATGACGGTTTGGATGTACCGTGCACTATTCAGTGTCCCCTCGACGATCACCAGTGGTGTACGGCCAGTGTAGGAGATCACTCCCCACACCATGATGCCGGGTTTTGGCCCTGTGTGCCTCGGTCGTATGCAGTCCTGATTGTGGCGCTCACCTGCACGGCGCCAAACACGCATACGACCATCATTGGCACCAAGGCAGAAGCGACTCTCATCGCTGAAGACGACACGTCTCCATTCGTCCCTCCATTCACGCCTGTCGCGACACCACTGGAGGCGGGCTGCACGATGTTGGGGCGTCAGCGGAAGACGGCCTAACGGTGTGCGGGACCGTAGCCCAGCTTCATGGAGACGGTTGCGAATGGTCCTCGCCGATACCCCAGGAGCAACAGTGTCCCTAATTTGCTGGGAAGTGGCGGTGCGGTCCCCTACGGCACTGCGTAGGATCCTACGGTCTTGGCGTGCATCCATGCGTCGCTGCGGTCCGGTCCCAGGTCGACAGGCACGTGCACCTTCCGCCGACCACTGGCGACAACATCGATGTACTGTGGAGACCTCACGCCCCACGTGTTGAGCAATTCGGCGGTACGTCCACCCGGCCTCCCGCATGCCCACTATACGCCCTCGCTCAAAGTCCGTCAACTGCACATACGGTTCACGTCCACGCTGTCGCGGCATGCTACCAGTGTTAAAGACTGCGATGGAGCTCCGTATGCCACGGCAAACTGGCTGACACTGACGGCGGCGGTGCACAAATGCTGCGCAGCTAGCGCCATTCGACGGCCAACACCGCAGTTCCTGGTGTGTCCGCTGTGCCGTGCGTGTGATCATTGCTTGTACAGCCCTCTCGCAGTGTCCGGAGCAAGTATGGTGGATCTGACACACCGGTGTCAATGTGTTCTTTTTTCCATTTCCAGGAGTGTAGTAACACTTAACGTACCTAGGAACACTCTCGAAAATGATCGTTTTGGTGGTTCAGATTTTACGGTGCAGGGAAGCATAATGTTGCATGGGGAGGGGGAGGGGGGAGGGTATTAGCCTCGAAATCTTTGAACTCGGTACAATCACTGGTCAACGTCATGGTGACGTTGTACTACTTCCCCATGTGCGTCTTTTTCATTTTTACGGGTAACAATGCGCATTTAACGGCGCAGATGGAGTAGCTCTTGCAACGAGTGGATGTTCGGGAATGGACTGGCCTGCCCGCTCACCCGGCTTAAATCCCATGGAGCACGAGTATGATGTGTTGGGCAGACGTATTGCAGCACCTCAACATGCGCCAACAGCCATCCAGAAGTTGTCAGCCGCCGGTGGGGGAATGAAACGCCCTTTCACAAGAGCTCGTCAGCATGGGGGTACGTTCCATTGCTGTCCGTGGTGACCACACATTCTTCTCAGAACCATGTCTCACTATTTTTAATGTCCAGAGGACCATTATAAATAACGACGACTTTAGTTTCATTATTACGTTTTAATGAAAGTGTCATTTCTGTTCGTCTCAATGCTCATTTCTCCCAGTTACCTCCTGTACTATACTGTAGCAGTTGTTTCTATGTGTGGTCCAAATTTCATCGAGCTATGTTACATAGCTCTGACACATCAGGTGAAAGTTCCCGTAAGTTTTGCACAGCAGTGTATTTCGGAGGAGGTATCCAGTTCCGGCGTCCGCTCCCGGTAGCTGAGTGATCAGCGCGACAGACTGTCAATCCTAAGGGTCGCCGGCGCGGTAACTTAGCGTATTCGGTCAGAGGGTTAGCTGCCCTCTGTAACAATAAAACTGAGTTAATGGATCAATGACGAACGAAAACGGGTGTCTTGCGACTTCCGCACCGAGCAGATGCAACGAGCGGAAACGAACAAAATGAGGGTTTTTTTTTTAAAAAAAAAGGGCTCGGGTTCGATTCCCGGCTGGGTCGGAGATTTTCTCCGCTCAGGGACTGGGAGTTGTGTTGCCCTAATCATCATCATCTCATCCCCATCGACGCGCAAGCCGCCGAAGCGGCGTCAAATCGAAAGATTTGCACCTGGCAAACGATCTACTTGACGTCACACGACATTTTATATTCAGTTCCGGTTGGTTGGTTTTGGGGAAGGAGACCAGACAGCGAGGTCATCGGTCTCATCGGATTAGGGAAGGACAGGGAAGGAAGTCGGCCGTGCCCTTTGAAAGGAACCATCTCGGCATTTGCCTGGAGCGATTTAGGGAAATCACGGAAAACCTAAATCAGGATGGCCGGACGTGGGATTGAACCGTCGTCCTCCCGAAGGCGAGTCCAGTGTCCAACCACTGCGCCACGTCGCTCGGTTTCTGTTCCGGCATTTGCGTTATGACCAAGGGAAACCTGACGGAAACCTCGTTCAAAACAAGGGAATGTAAACAATTTTTAATTGAATTCTGGAAGAAAATGCTCTAGTGTGTGAAAGCCTAGTGTATGTATATTTCCTATGTGTATACAGAACAAAGTCGACGACCTGCTCGACTTGTGCAGGCTAGGATGCAACTGCAGATGCAAGCGATGTGATGGACAGTGATTCCGAATGACATTTCCTCTACTTATATACTCTCCTGGAAATGGAAAAAAGAACACATTGACACCGGTGTGTCAGACCCACCATACTTGCCGCGGACACTGCGAGAGGGCTGTACAAGCAATGATCACATGCACGGCACAGCGGACACACCAGGAACCGCGGTGTTGGCCGTCGAATGGCGCTAGCTGCGCAGCATTTGTGCACCGCCGCCGTCAGTGTCAGCCAGTTTGCCGTGGCATACCGAGCTCCATCGCAGTCTTTAACACTGGTAGCATGTCGCGACAGCGTTGACGTGAACCGTATGTGCAGGTGACGGACTTTGAGCGACGGCGTATAGTGGGCATGCGGGAGGCCGGGTGGACGTACCGCCGAATTGCTCAACACGTGGGGCGTGAGGTCTCCACAGTACATCGATGTTGTCGCCAGTGGTCGGCGGAAGGTGCACGTGCCCGTCGACCTGGGACCGGACCGCAGCGACGCACGGATGCACGCCAAGACCGTAGGATCCTACGCAGTGCCGTAGGGGACCGCACCACCACTTCCCAGCAAATTAGGGACACTGTTGCTCCTGGGGTATCGGCGAGGACCATTCGCAACCGTCTCCATGAAGCTGGGCTGCGGTCCCACACACCGTTAGGCCGTCTTCCGCTTACGCCCCAACATCGTGCAGCCCGCCTCCAGTGGTGTCGCGACAGGCGTGAATGGAGGGACGAATGGAGACGTGTCGTCTTCAGCGATGAGAGTCGCTTCTGCCTTGGTGCCAATGATGGTCGTATGCGTGTTTGGCGCCGTGCAGGTGAGCGCCACAATCAGGACTGCATACGACCGAGGCACACAGGGCCAACACCCGGCATCATGGTGTGGGGAGCGATCTCCTACACTGGCCGTACACCACTGGTGATCGTCGAGGGGACACTGAATAGTGCACGGTACATCCAAACCGTCATCGAACCCATCGTTCTACCATTCCTAGACCGGCAACGGAACTTGCTGTTCCAACAGGACAATGCACGTCCGCATGTATCCCGTGCCACCCAACGTGCTCTAGAAGGTGTAAGTCAACTACCCTGGCCAGCAAGATCTCCGGATCTGTCCCCCATTGAGCATGTTTGGGACTGGATGAAGCGTCGTCTCACGCGGTCTGTACGTCCAGCACGAACGCTGGTCCAACTGAGGCGCCAGGTGGAAATGGCATGGCAAGCCGTTCCACAGGACTACATCCAGCATCTCTACGATCGTCTCCATGGGAGAATAGCAGCCTGCATTGCTGCGAAAGGTGGATATACACTGTACTAGTGCCGACATTGTGCATGCTCTGTTGCCGGTGTCTATGTGCCTGTGGTTCTGTCAGTGTGATCATGTGATGTATCTGACCCCAGGAATGTGTCAATAAAGTTTCCCCTTCCTGGGACAATGAATTCACTGTGTTCTTATTTCAATTTCCAGGAGTGTACTTACAGCAGTCCCATAAAATCATCTAGCGAGACGTTACAGAGGAACTGATTTCAAATACCAGAGGAAGTTGCTCTCGAATACTTGCCAGCTTATTCAGAGTTGTGTGTGTGTGTGTGTGTGTGTGTGTGTGTGAGTGTGTGTGTGTGTGTGTGTGTGTGTGTGTGTGCGCATCTACTCCGACTTCCTTGGCCCATTCTTACTCAAGTGAGCTAAACCTCCGGCTCTCATTGCATCGAAGGGATGTTCCACTGCAACCTTCCCACCACGAGTTATTTCCGAGGGATACAAAATAGTCGTGTCATAATGTCATGGTTGTTAAAGGTCAACGCGGCAGTGGCCTAATTAAGCCCACGAGTGAGATAATTTTGCACTCTTACTAGGGCTTGCGTGTGGGTTATTACGCCGATGCTCGCCTGAAATACTTCGCGACACGAAGGTACTGAACGATGACGTGCGAGAGAACAGTTTCAGACAATTTTTCGAAATTCGGTCTGATGAGAAAAATTTGTAAGAAACTTAGCGGCCTCTGTGACCTTCAATCGCAAGCCTCTGGCAGGTCTCCGAATCAAGCAGTTTAAACATGATATCAAGCGCCGTGTTGATTCCTGTATGTTTCAGTTACGCTATATACAATTTGCAGAGAGAAAATAGGCAGCATGTAGATGCACGCGCTGTCTGTAAGCGATCGGTTCTGCAATTTTGTGGATGGGAATCATGGAGGAGCATGCTCCAGGCATCACTCCTGCGACCTAACAATGCAGAACCCTTCAAACTATCGACGGTGGATGCCCGCAGGCATTTTGTGTGGTTCCCTTCTTTTTAGTAATGTGAAACAATTTCTTTGACCACCATATTAGGCCAGAAGTTCGGCTGATTGCAGGTAGTGTAATTTTTTCCTGAAAATGCAAGAAATTTACGTGACGCTATAATACGCGTGTGAGAAATATTTTTATTAATCTTGTAACTAATAATTGATCCCAACTGCCTGACAGTCAGAAATACAGAGTTGTAGTTACCGTAAATATTCAATCATTTCTTATTAGAAAATTAGTTGGATATGAACGATTATAGCCACATCACATTTACTATTACACCTCGGCTTGATAGTGCATATATTCTTTCCCTGCTGAAACATGCAGGGCTGTAGTTGCCCTAATAGCACTATTCGGTTAATGGGAGGATTGAGCGAAAAGCTACAACCTGCTCACAAATGAGTGGTTCAAATTTGGTTGATAACTTTACTACCGTGTAAAAATGTTAGGCTGATGCAATCCTTATCATTTAGTATGTAACTGAAAAGTAAGAATGAGGTGGGTGGGGGGGGGGGGGCGGTGTATTCTCTATTTAATCTGGAATGTTACGGGATGGTGCAGAACTGATAGCGCATTGAGACGATGAGAGAGCAATACATTGGCAAAAAATAAACAGCTCTATTTGCAGCGAAAAAGTTCAACAGCCCCAATTTATGGATCGTGTACACAAATCTGGAACAACTAAATCACTTGTTAGCCCCAGTAATTATCGTTATTTCTAAACTGTACCAACAAACTGAATATAAAAACACATTTCATAGAGTTGATCCACTGAAATTGTAATTAGAAGAGAAATTTTTGGTTTAAGTTCACAATATAATAAGATATTATTGAATATAATGTGGCCGGGGGGGGGGGGGGGGAGGGAGGGGAGTTAAAAAAAACGGTATATTCTACATCACTGACAAACGAAAAATGAGCAGAAAGAGCAACACAACAAGAATTTAAGCTCCATGCAATTGTTTGGTAGTGTGTAACATTGTCGTCTCTCCAAAAGAGAATGGTGAGAATGCTGTATCAAAAATATTGTACTTGTGACGCCATTGTAGCAGTTGTCAGAAATAAACTTAGGGTTTAAAACTGCCTTTGATTCTATGACTGAGAATGTGATCAAAGAAAAAATATTCTGACATTTCATTGAACTGCCGTAAACCTTGGTTCTCACGATATATTAAATGCTATATTAATTACCCTCCTTCCAGATTGTTCCTAAAAATAACATCGAATCGGAAACAGTTCTCATCGGGAGTAATAATACTTGCTGGAGAGACTAATTTATAGTTATTGTTGCGTACTTTGTACCAGCGAAATTCATAAATAACTAATGTAACGATTTATCTGATGTGAGGACAAACACGTAAAGTTGCTTCGCAGCGTATAGTTAGAAAGAGCAGGGCTTTACGGTTAAGAGACCAAAGTGCAGCTATATAAGACAGAAAACCGCAGCAGCAGGACTGGCATCATAGCGAAATAACACGCAGTCACGCTTACGAGGTATTTATACAGCTTCACGTTAATGGATATCTTTGTCGTGAAGAATCAGGTAGCACGCGAGGAAAGGTGCGGTTCTATATTTGGCGTGCCTGTTGCTCTGCAGAGTTTCTCGTATAACTTTGGACTGTAGAGGTAATTAAGGAAACCGCACGCACAGGCTCCATTTTAGTCTTTATCTGCCATTGTCAAGCCAGGGTTCAAGTCTTACTTCGTATAGCTGAGCTGCAACAGGCAGGGGGAGAGGGCGCTTAACGCGATCCTCGTTCTGCCAAAATGACGACAATGTTGTGGGTAACAGACACGTAGTTTCTTTTGGATTTTTCTTATTCGTTGTATTATTATTATTATCTCGTCATGGATTAGTTTATTTCACCTGTTCCGGTCAACAACGTCCAGCCATCTCTTCCGTGATCTTCCACTTTGTATTTTCCTGCTAGGTTTGTAGTCAAGAATTGGTTTTGGAAGTCTAGTTTTATGCGCGTTATTTACATGTTACCACCATCTGTTTCTGTTTGGATCTACTTCCTATGCACTAACTCAGCCCGCAATTCATTTCTAATGTCTTTACTTCTGAAGCGATCTTCTCTGATAACATCTCAAGACTACGAAGAAATCTCATTTCCGCCACATGAATCCTGCTCATATCGTTTTGCGCGCTAACCCAGGTTTCAGATCTGTAGGGCCCAGCAGATACTACCATGACGTTGTAAAACTTCATCTGTATCTCTTTCGTGGTTTTTTTTTCGTGTAGTGCGTTAGAAATTCCACAGATTGCATTAAATTTTAGAACTTTATTATCAATTTCACTGTTGAAATTTCGTCGTATATCGCGGCCACGATACTGAATGTGTGTTACGTGTTCAGTATTACGTCTTTTATCATAATTTTAGATCTTATAGGTGATTTTCCCTTGAAAACCATAATCTTTGTTTTATTATTGTAGATCGTCATGCTCTATTTAGAAGCAAACAACTTAGGTGATAAACGGCCCTCTAAAGATTGTCTGCATTTGCGAGTAGGAGAGTATTAAAACATTTCTCCCTTTTGATCTTTTCGCCGTACGTGATACTTCGTTTGCAAGCCCTGACTAGGTCATCTATGCAGATGTTGAAAAGTATAGGACACGGGCCATTATTGTGTAACTCCCTGTTAGTTATTGAATCAAGTTGCAATTTTGTCTCTTTGTAATGAGTTTTCACTGCGTTAATTAGACGCGTTGGGAAGCCTCTTTTTCCGTAATCTGCCACAATACGTGTCTGTTGACTCTGCCAAAAGCTTTTTCATAATCTACAAACCGTATGTGTATCTCTTAAGTTAAATTCTTTCCTTTACTCTACCAACTGTTTTAGACTAAAAATACCATCAGCGCATGATCCTTCCCCTCCAAAACCTATTTGTTCTTTTAATAAAATTGTCTCAGAGGTAGGGCGCAGTCTGTTATTTAATACATTATTTCGGATTTTTGTTTCACATAAATTTGTGGTCTTCCTACCTCTAAAGTCCCGCAGTTCCGTGCTCACTCAGAAGAACTATCACGTTGTTTTACACATATTTCCAAATTGTTTTTCAATATAATTAAAAGAATTTTTTCCATACACAGTGCGACTTATGGTATCAGAATCAGTTCAGAGCCAAATCATCTCGATATCTGAGATATTGATTTTTTACTAAGTTTGTAGTCGTGCATTTCAGAATGCAGTATATCATGGTAAATATGTCACCTTCATAACTGCCTGTAACAGCGAAGCAACACGCAACGCCGAGTTTCGGTTTTTCCTTCATCATCGTTATAGGATTTCGCTAATACTGCAAATTTTTCCCTAAAACTACAGTGTATCAATTGCAATTGCACTGAGACTTTTTGACGATTTTACTGGAATTTGTTTTATGTTTCGTGTGCAACTTAACAGTGTTGTCCATATTTTAAATTCATCTGAACTTCTTATAAGGTAATAAATTCTACTGCATACATTACTGTAAGTAGAGAAGGCTTCCAGCAATCACCATAACTCGTGCCGGTTCATGTAAACAATGAACTAATTATTCCCGATACTATGTTAAAAACAATGCCTTTATTCTAACACATTTAGCCAATATGCAAGTTCTATTTGTTAGTTTATCTTGATCGCTCGGCTCCCTAGTTCTTAACTTAACTGACAAATGTTCGAAGAACAAAGTAGCTACTGTTTCGTCTCCAGCCACTGTCGACCTCACTGATCTATAAAAAACAATGCTGTGTGTAGCTAAAAAATGGTTCAAATGGCTCTGAGCACTATGGGACTTAACATCTATGGTCATCAGTCCCCTAGAACTTAGAACTACTTAAACCTAACTAACCTAAGGACAGCACACAACACCCAGCCATCACGAGGCAGAGAAAATCCCTGACCCCGCCGGGAATCGAACCCGGGAACCCGGGCGTGGGAAGCGAGAACGCTACCGCACGACCACGAGATGCGGGCTGCTGTGTGTAGCGTTACAGC
Source organism: Schistocerca cancellata (assembly GCF_023864275.1). Taxonomy (NCBI): domain Eukaryota; kingdom Metazoa; phylum Arthropoda; class Insecta; order Orthoptera; family Acrididae; genus Schistocerca; species Schistocerca cancellata. The sequence goes on from NC_064628.1 coordinate 609,163,228, forward strand.
AGCCATTATATAGTCGAATTTCTGAAAGGCAAAACAACTCAGGGCTTATTGGAAAAAAATCTTTGATTCGGTTTTCTCAGTTTAAGTACAAAACAAAACTCAAGTTCAGTAGCAATACTGCTTATCCAAGGCGGATAATCGCCCCCTCTGCACCCCCTGTTATCGATCAAAAACTAAATAATTCATCTAAAACATTTTTCCCTTCATTGAAAACATCACTCTTTTGCACTAATTAAGTCTCACTAGATGATGTGCCAAAGTGTCAAACAATTGTTACAAAATGAAACTTCCTGACAGTGAAAATGGGTGCCGGATCAGAATTAGAACTCGTACTTTTCCTGTTTACAAAAACAAGGATCTCACCGCATCATATGAGCACGTCTCAGAGTCCGTCAACAGTCCCCAGTACCTTCCATACTATTTCTGATACAACAGTAGAAGCAACTTTTTTCACTTTGAACTACAATTATGTGTGTTTTAACAACTAGTTACACTACTGGCCATTAAAATTGCTACACCAAGAAGAAATGCAGATGATAAACGGGTATTCATTGGACAAATATATTATACTAGAACTGACATGTGATTACATTTTCACGCAATTTGAGTGCATAGATCGTGAGAAATCAGTAGCCAGAACAACCACCTCTGGCCGCAATAACGGCCATGATACGCCTGGGCATCGAGTCAAACAGAGCGTGGATGGCGTGTACAGGTACAGCTGCCGATGCAGCTTCAGCACGATACCACAGTTCATCAAGAATAGGGACTGGCGTATTGTGACGAGCCAGTTGCTCGGCCACCATTGACCAACGTTTTCAATTGGTGAGAGATCTGGAGGATGTGCTGGCCATGGCAGCAGTCGAACATTTTCTGTATCCAGAAAGGCCCGTACAGGACTTGCAACATGCGGTCGTGCATTATCCTGTTGAAATGTAGGGTTTCGAAGGGATAGAACGAAGGGTAGAGCCACGGGCCGTAACACATATGAAATGTAACGTCCACTGCCCAAAGTGCCGTCAATGCGAACAAGAGGTGATCGAGACGTGTAACTAATGTCACCCCATACCATTACGCCGGGTGATACGCCAGTATGGCGATGACGAATACAGGCTTCCAATGTGCGTTCACCGCGATGTCACCAAACACGGATGCGACCATCATGATACTGTAAACAGAACCTGGATTCATCCGAAAAAATGACGTTTTGCCATTCGTGCACCGAGGTTCGTCGTTGAGTACACCATCGCAGGCGCTCCTGTCTGTGATGCAGCGTCAAGGGTAACCGCAGCCATGGTCTCCGAGCTGATAGTGCATGCTGCTGTTCGTGCAGATGGTTGTTGACTTGCAAACGCCCCCATCTGTTGACTGAGGGATCGAGACGTGGCTGCACGATCCGTTACAGCTATGCAGATAAGATGCCTGTCATCTCGACTGCTAGTGATACGAGGCCGTTGGGATCCAGCACGGCGTTCCGTATTACCCTCCTGAAACCACCGATTCTATATTCTGCTAACAGTCATTGGATTTCGACCTACGCGAGCAGCAATGTCGCAATACTATAAACCGCAATCGCGATAGGCTATAACCCAACCTTTATCAAAGTCGGAAACGTGATGGTACGCATTTCTCCTCCTTACACGAGGCATTACAACAATGTTCCACCAGCCAACGTCGGCCAACTGCTATTTGTGTATGAGAAATCAGTTGGATACTTTCCTCATGTCAGCACGTTGTAGGTGTCGCCACCGGCGCCAGCCTTGTGTGAATGCTCTGAAAAGCTAATCATTTGCATATCACAGCATCTTCTTCCTGTCGGTTAAATTTCGCGTCTGTAACACTTCATCTTCGTGGTGTAGCAATTTTAATGGCCAGTGGTGTATTACTGATAGCAATTCAGCGTCCTACCACATTGCTGAAAAGATGGCCCGTTTCTTCAAGCAGTTACGTTTTTCCTGTGTGTTTATATGAGATAATATGCTCCAGGAACATGAAGGTCATTTGGGCTAACAAGATAACAAGTAACCGGATCCTTCGAGAAGTGGACAAGATTGAAAGTCTGTACCAGAAGAGCGTGAATCATGGCACATTTACTGCCATCCATGACAGAGGAACAAATTAGTGAGAAGGGAGCAATGGGAGATCACAGATTGTCCTAAAAGGGTTTGATTATGGAAGATGCAAAATGATAGGGCTGGTATGAAGAGGCCAAGAAGAAATCGGAGAAACGCGTAGAATAATGGGCTGCTACCAACCCAGAGGTGTGTGTGTTTTGATTTAGGTTCTCTGTTATTTCCCTGATCACCCCAGGCGAGTGGTAGGATGCTTTCTTAAAGTTACGTTTTTCCTGTGTGTTTATATGAGATAATATGCTCCAGGAACATGAAGGTCATTTGGGCTAACAAGATAACAAGTAACCGGATCCTTCGAGAAGTGGACAAGATTGAAAGTCTGTACCAGAAGAGCGTGAATCATGGCACATTTACTGCCATCCATGACAGAGGAACAAATTAGTGAGAAGGGAGCAATGGGAGATCACAGATTGTCCTAAAAGGGTTTGATTATGGAAGATGCAAAATGGTAGGGCTGGTATGAAGAGGCCAAGAAGAAATCGGAGAAACGCGTAGAATAATGGGCTGCTACCAACCCAGAGGTGTGTGTGTTTTGATTTAGGTTCTCTGTTATTTCCCTGATCACCCCAGGCGAGTGGTAGGATGCTTTCTTCAATAAAAGTGTGACCGATTTCCTCCATGTCCTGGCTCTACATCGAGATTGCGCTCCGTCTATAGTCACGACAACGACGATGGGACTCCTTGTCTTTCATTCTGGAAATCAACACAAAGATGTCGAGGAAAAGAAAGGAAAATAGTAAAGTAAGTCACCTAGGAATGAAAACGATAGGAAGTTTAGGGCAGCTGAAGCGAAATGGCTGCAGGAAATGTGTTAATAAATCGAAAGATACGGTCGTCGGAAAGACAGATTTAGCATACAGTGAAGTCAAAATAGGTTTCGGTGAAACGAGAAGCAAGGCCGTCATCATTAAGAGCGCAAAAGGAATTCAAACTGTAATACGCTGAGGAAAGAGAGGATAGGTGGGAAGAGTATGCTGAGGGCCTCTAGGAGGGGAGAACTCTGCTGATATGAAAGAAGAAATGAGTGTCGATTTGGAAGACTTGGGATATCTAGTGTTAGAGTCAGTGGTTGGCAGAGCTCTGGAAGACTTGCTAAGAACCAAAATAGAACGAATAGATAACAATCCTTCGGTATTATTATAATCATTGGCGGCTGTGCAGTTAAACGGTTATTCTAGGTAGCGTGTAGAACCTGTGAGACTGGAGACAATCATCAGAATATTATTCACAAAATCCCGAAGGTATCGAAGTTAAACACATGCCACAACGGTAACAAACCAGCAGCTTATTCATTCAATTTGATGACAGGAATAATTTACAGAAAAAATGGAAAAAATAAGTATCTATATTAACAAACTGCTGTCCCGAAGCTCTTTATCATTTGCTGGTTGCCTATCGAACGTCTTGCAGGGGCAATAAAAATTTAACTCTCAATATTTCGCGTTAGTGTTGACCGAACTGAAAAATTTAAAATGCCTTTATTACCTTCTCTTTGAGAGGCATAATCTTATGTTAAAAGTGTATCACAATAAGACAAGTGTTGCAATTAGAAAGTGTGTGTCTGTCTTGAGGCAGCGTAACTAACGGCTCGTAAATCCCCGGACAATATTCATCCAGTCTTTGAGAATGAGAGCACGTAGCGACTTCCGACGAACTTTACATATAATATAAAACTTTTTCTCGCTGACACGCCCAAAAAATGATGAAAGGAAAAAAGTTTATGACTTACTACATTTTCACTCCTCAGACAGTAAAACTTTCGCATCAGAAATGACGTTTTAATTTCTTCCTTCTTTACTATTAACTCCATTCGCAAGGCACTTTGCAGACAGTACCTACATATATCACTGAATGTAACGGCAAAATTATATTATTGTACGTCGTATAGTTCAGCACATTTGACGTCATAAATATTGAGATGCGTGACAAACAAGCGTTTGCTTGAATTGGAGCACAAGCAATGTTTTGTATAGAGAGTTCTTAGCAACTTACAAGAAACTTTAGGCACAATTTAAGACGTTTCGTAAGCATTGTCTGGCTTATATGCTTAAGTCAGATATTTAACACATTAACTGATTTGTGAAGCAATTAGACCCTTGGAACTGTTTTATACATGGGAGATCTATTTTTTTTTAAATCGGGGTATTACTGGTCTGTTAAATGACGAATATTTCGGTTTTTTTTAAAAAAAAGGTACCACAGAGATTATTCTAGCATTGAGCTTGATAGTGGAAGCAAGACTTAAGAAAAATCAAGACACTTTCGTAGGATTTATCGATTTAGAAAAAACTTCGACAAAATAGAGGGGTGAAAGATGTTATAAATACTTCTAAAGTAGCTGTCAGCTACAGGGAATGACGGTTGATGTACAGTATGCGCAAGAGCCAAGAGGGAACAATAATAATGGAAGATCAAAGGGGAAGAGATATGATTAAATAGGGCGTATTCCCATACTGTTCAACCCCTACGTAAAAAAAAGCAATGAATGAACTAAAAGAAAATTTCACGAGTGAGACTTAGGTTCAGGGTGGAAGGATAGCAATGATAAGATTCGTGAGGAAATTGCTACCCTCACTGGAAGTAAAGAAAAATTGCAGTATTTATTGACAAGAAAGAAGTCTAATGAACGCAGATACAGGCGGCCAAACCAAAGAAAGATGAAGGTAACGAGGATTAGCAGAAGTAACACTACTCGTAAACTTAACATCAATACTGGAATTACTCTCTGAAAGAAATCTACTTGTATCAGACATACTCCTTAATTTGAGGAAGAAATTTTTGGTAAAGTAGGTGTGGAACACATAACTGCAGGGAACTGAAGCATAGTCTGTGCGAAAACCAGAAAATGGAGAGAGCGTCGAAGCGTTAGCTCTGGTATAACAGAAGGACGCTGAATATTAAGAGTACTGATATGCTAAAAAAATGAGATGGTCCTTCGCAGAATCGGCGAAGAAAAGAATATGGTGGAAACACTGACTACAGGATGGGACACGATGACAGGACAGTAAATGGCCTCTTTGGCAGTAGAGAGATTCGTACAGGGTAAAACTCTAAAGGATAGATTGGAATATAACTGAGCCGTGGTAAAATTTGCTGTTTTGAAGAGCGCGCCGCAGCGCGTAGTGTGAAGCAGTCGCCCTCCGTTTCCGCTGTGGAAATCGCAGCTTTGGTGTCTCCCTCTGGTGGGAAAGGGGAAAGGTGGCCTGTTCATGTGCATTTAAGGGGCGCTATGAGCTCACCAGTTGGTCAGTCTGGGTGAGTCTGGAGTCAGTCTGGGGTCAGTCCCTCGTCCCCAGCTTGCTAGTCTGTCTCTCGTCCGAATTTGTGGGGCAGTTAGTGTCTGTCTGTCGTCCGGAGTGTTAGTATGTCTTTTGTTCGGATCAATCTTTAAAGCCGGACAAATGAGAGTCTTTCCACTTCGCCAGTAAGAGAACACAACGAGTGGTTGCCTGGTCGGGGCTGAGTTCCTGCATTTGAGTCTGCGCGTTAGGCCGCCAGTCTGCTCGAGTTTGCTCAGGCAACGGTCACTGGCGGTTGGATCGATCGGTTGGTCGGTCGCGCACTGAGACACAAGATGACTTGTCAGCCTCGAGCGTCGGCGTATGTGAGGTCGCAACGTGAGTCCAGTGGGCCGCGCCGTATAGCGAGGGGTAGTGGCTTCGCGGCCGACGCGAGAGCAACAGGAGTCAACCCACGACATCGGTCTGGCCGGTGCGATCTGCGACGCCGTGAGACGGGAGATCGGCGCGCCTTCCTGCGTCCGTTGAAGCTGCTGGCAGGGGACTGTTCGGGAGAGCGATTTGGGGGTGCTGCGCCAGGTCTTCTCCAGAAATCGCAGTTTATTAGAAGTTAAGTGATTGGTGATATGTTGTTTCATTTACTTGTTAAATTCTACTTGTTTTCTTGGTGAGGTCACCAGGCGCTTTGCTTTGGGGTCGTCCCACGATTCTTCTCCGTTTGCCCACCCGCGGGAAGGTGGTTATTGTGAACTGGGTGGTCCGTTTTTCCCTTGTGGATTAGGGGTGGGTTAGAGTAACCTGCGGTTCGGGTTGTTCGGTAATCTCCCTATCAATCTGCCGTATGTTAATATCTGCCTCTTTCATGTTTGTCGGATTCGGTGTGTTAACAAATTTATTGCTTGGAGTGTAACGGCATAATTCCTGAAATAAGTTTTTATCTTGCCTATCATCTTGAGAGGCGGTATATGTGTACTGTAGAGCAAGTTAACTCGTTTGGCCAACCTTGTATAATTTTATATAAGGTTGCATTTCATGGGCTTTTATTTAAATGGTCATTTTAGTATATAAATTTGCCATCCTTCCACCGAAAGACTTTTCTTAGAAGTTAAAATCAAGTTGCACCTTCGGTGGCAAGCTAATTTTTTAGTGTTTTGTACCATTTCCATCCCTCCTACGGGGTGCATAGTTTGTGTGCTTGTGTGAATTGTTAAAACTTTTACCTTAAGGTAATCTGGTCTGTTGCAGATTTGCACCAGAGTAGTCTTTCAGAGGTTGTTGTGAGCGGTCGTGACTACGGCCGTGTCAAAAGGGAACGGCAAGGTACTCAGCCCCAAAGCTCATACACTCAAAAAATTTGTTTCTTTCTGCCTCTGAATAAATTGTAACTTGATATTTAGTGGGTGCTTTCTGCTTATAATTTTAAGTCTGTTTTTTTTTTAAAGCATTTAGGAATAAAATTCCCATTTGTTAAAAGCTATTTGATTTTGATTTCATCAGTTAGTCCCTGGCAACTACTTCCACGCTTGCATAGTGTGATTAAATGTGTTAATGTTCTTGATGAATCGCTAGTAAATAAAATAAATTTTAAGAATATTTTTTGAAATTAAGTCCACAGTTCAATAACCAACAAATAATCGAGGACATAGAGCACAAGTGCTGCTCTGAGATGAAGAGATTGTTACAGGGGAGGAAGTTGTGGGAGAGAGATTAAAAAAACGACCTCCTAAAAAAAAAAAAAAAATATATATATATAGACAGAGTGCAGCGAGCTAGCTGAGTGTGTGGTACTGACCGTATGAAGGCAGGCTGCTTGTTGCGGAACTCGGAGTTCCAGAACTGGAAGGGCGGTATGGTGGCGGAGTGCGGCTGTCCCAGCTCGGGCATCTCCAGCACCGAGGAGGGCCACTCGGACGGCGGCTGCGCCTGCTGCTGCACCAGGGCGTCGCCACCCACGCCGCCCCCGCTGGTCGCCTGGCCGCCCCCAGAGTGCACCGCCGTGCTCGTCGGCAGCGACTCTGCGCAAGCGACAAACACCGTCCGTCACGCGTACGGCTCCCTTCTGCTCTGGCTGCCGCTTCCCGTCAACCAAGTACACTAGTTTCACATTCATTGCAGAAAAAAAAACCGCGAAAGCAGAAATAACACGGAGCATAAGACAAAGTATGAGTATTACGATGATACGATCGTTCGGGCGCACGAAGTCGACGTTGTTAGCACTCATACTAAAACTGATGAGACGAGAGTGATTAAAATGGCTGCAGGGTTAAAAAGGCTACAAAATACTTCCCTAAAAATTCTCTTATGTGGTGACACTCACTCGCTTATTCACACATACACTCCCCCACACAGACGCGGGCGCCCACACACAAACAACACACACACACACACACACACACACACACAAGCAATACATTTTTTTCTGTTCCGGAACAAAAACTTGTTTCATATAGAAACAGAGCTCAACGAAAAAGAGTTTGAGATATTAAAGCAAATACCAATGGATGGGTAATCAAAATTGTTCAAATGGCTCTGAGCACTATGGAACTTAACTTCCGAGGTCATCAGTCCCGTAGAACTTAGACCTCCTTAAACCTAACTAACCTCAGGACATCACACACATCCATGCCCGAGGCAGGATTCGAACCTGCGACCTTGGCGGTCTCACGGTTCCAGACTGTAGCGCCTAGAACCGCTAGGCCACACCAGCCGACAATAGCACATCAAGAATTAGTTTTCTTCCGACTTTAGTCCAGAGAACATTACTTAGTTTTTGTGGAACAATGTCAACGCAGGACAGATAGGCTAAACCTGCTTTCTACAATTGCTGTAACCAGTGTTACCAAAGTTGAGTAATATATTTTACTATTCACTATCCTGTGTTACTTCCAGTATGTGTGTGCTGCCCTATAACCCACGTATCCGTCCTGTCAGGACACCTGTATTAGTCTTTTTCAGCGGCAGCGAGATTTGCATCAATGTGGACGCCCCCAGCCCACAACAGATAGCACATCTGTTAAGACACCAGGGAATAATTTTCATGGTACTAGTGGGAGTAGTAGTGGGTAAAAGGTGCATGGGAAGACAGAGACTGGAACACGTTGAGGACGTATGTTGCAAGTGCTGCTTTGAGATGAAGAGGTAAGTAGTGGACTGGAGATATGAACGAAGAGCTTGTTTCTCCACTAACACGGGACAGAGCCACCTAGAGCTGATCGTGCGAAAATCAACTACACTTATAAGGTCCACGACTGCAACATGCAGCATCTGGCCTTGGTCTTTATTTATGGTCATGGCATAACATAAGCTTACCGGGAATTGCACGAGGTTGAAGGAAATGGTAATCTGTCAGAGATAAGTGGGATTCGGGGTACAAAAACTCATTCCGTCAGAATTTCCGCTTCTATGATGCTGCGTTGGACAGAACTAACTTTAAACCTCTGTGAGTGAAGGGTTCCGTGGAGCGAGATAATGCATGACGCGCTCGATCAGTGTTAAGTAGCGCCTCGCTTTCGGAAGGTATTTCTAAGCACCGAGATAAAGCCTGATGCTCTCAAGCTGCAGCAAGTCTCACCTCGTAATTTAATTGATTCTTGAGGCCACATAGTCATGTCTTTAACCTGTTCTAATGTATTGCTAAAGACTCAATTGTTTTCTAAATATTTTGATTCGCAGACAAAACGAAATTAGAATGTAACAAAGCAAACACCCAAATTACAAACCAAACTCAATAAAGTAATTTTGTCCTAACCGAGAAGTCAAATATAAATAAACCCTATCGAAAGAAGCAAAGGAATTTCGTCAAGTTTTTAATACTCAAAGTGAAATTAGTCGCCGGCCGGTGTGGCCGTGCGGTTCTAAGCGCTTCAGTTTGGAACCGCGTGACCGCTACGGTCGCAGGTTCGAATCCTGCCTCGGGCATGGCTGTGTGTGATGTCCTTAGGTTAGTTAGGTTTAAGTAGTTCTATGTTCTAGGGGACTGATGACCTCAGAAGTTAAGTCCCATAGTGCTCAGAGCCATTGAAATTAGTCAATCCGTATATCTTAGCCAAGTAAATGTATTGGTAGTGTGTATTCATAAAAATAAGATTGTGGAGCTCAATTCTGTCACTGATGTGAACTTCCGAAAATCCATCTGTCACTGAGTTAAAAAAAAAACTAACAGTACGATCTATTAGTTCTTAGGTGTACTAAGACGTGATGATTTAACATCCAAACTATTACTCTGAGGAGACGTTTTTTTTTATAAAGCTTTAGATTGCTGTATGTTTCTTTTCCGTGTTCCGATTCTAATATAATAAAGCCTATAGTTGTCCCAAGCTACGCTCATGTCAACTGTGACAACCCCACGGAAAATTCATCCAGTAATTTTGGAAATTAGCGCGTTCTGACAGGCAAACTAGCACAACGTTGCTGAAGTTTTATTAGTAGTACAGAAGAAGATAAACATACCGAGGCTTGAGCACTAAGGTACTTTTACCGTCAGTCCTTTTGATAACACACCCCTTGCAGTGATCATCTCTTGCGCAAAGATTTCCTGGAGGCGTTTACCCATTCAGATTAATGCAGTATCAATATTCTAGAGCATGCTTCGACCGGGGAAGTGTAATTTATCTTCCGTCTTGCACAGGAACTGGAGCACTGCTTGTTAAGCTAGTACAGGGCTTTCAGCCGGGTTCTTGGGAGTGTTACCGGACGGAATTTCCTGCTTAGCTATTACGGGCGTAACTATCCTTCATGTCACGTTCCGCCCCGCTGCAAGTTCCCTGCTGGAGTAAGGTAAGTACCTTCCGCCTTCGAGGCAGACCTACTTCGCAAGGTTCACAGTAGGTCGATCCTCGCTAAGGCTTCACCGTCCTTCATTCGTAACCAGTTGATGCGCAGAACTGATTACATCTTGCACTATGCGTGATGCGCTGCTGTCTTTTGCCTTCTCGTGCTGCTGGAAAAATATAGTGCTCCCAGAATTACATAGATAATTTAAAGGAACTCAAAAGGAAAAAGTTCTTTTTTTTCTTCAAGATCTTTACCACAGATATAGAAACTTTCAAGTTGTGACAAAGCACGCAGAATTTGCAAAGATTTTCGAATACCCATTCCTTTTACCTGTCTTTTATATTTTTAAGCCATTATAGTGTTACAACAGGATGTTATAGAAAAAACACAACCGCAACACGGAATACAGTTTCTCTAAATCTGCACGCTGAAGAAATAATATTTATACAACAGATAGACTCTCTAAGATAAAATAATCAAGCAAAGACGACTATGAATTTGAAAAAAAAGTTAGGAATTAAAAATGCCTCAGAGCACAATACTCTGGAACAGTAGCGTAAGTTATTATAGTTAACACAAATTTTCAATTAGTTAATTTAATTCGTCGCTACTGAACATAATCATTTTTCAGCATCGTAGACACTGCAAAGACCAGGTATGTACGATGCCGAAAGTCAGAATTACGACCAAAAGACTATAATCACGTGAAGAGATATTTGAATATATCTGTAGCCATTGAATAAAACTGCGTGTACTGATTCCCTATAGAGTTTTAATAACTGTTTTCCTTTTGGAATAAAATTATATTGGATAATACGCCGCGTCATTACGTAACACTAAAACTAAAATGGGTGCGTTTCTACCGACTTTGCAGTGGTTGGATTCTGATGATGGTGTTCACATATATATTGCCTTATTTCGGTTGTTAGTTGATTGTCGACGTCACATCCTGAGATGCCTTAAGGCGATTCGAAGAAAAGATTGCCGGCCGGAGTGGCCGTGCAGTTCTAGGCGCCACAGTCTGGAACCGAGCGAACGCTACGGTCGCAGGTTCGAATCCTGCCTCGGGCATGGATGTGTGTGATGTCCTTAGGTTAGTTAGGTTTAACTAGTTCTAAGTTGTAGGCGACTGATGACCTCAGAAGTTAAGTCGCATAGTGCTCAGAGCCATTTGAATCATTTTGAAGAAAAGATTGCTATGGATGGGCGGCTGTGCGGTAGAGCCTACACCACTCTGGCAGGTGGTTGGTAGGCAATAGCGAATCTATAGCTTTGGCCAGAAGCAGTGTTTTCTCGCGACGAGACGTTGGAGCCGCAGGGCGGCTCTCTTGTGGTCGTTTGTTTATAATGCGTACCATGTGGAGCTGTTGGCTGGCGAATACAGGCGGCCGAATGGACTGGGGCGCCGGCAGCCAAGCCGACCGTAACTTGTCCACGCTGTCAGAGCGTTTAATTATGTGCATGTTGGATTGCCACACTGATGGGAAAAAATTGTTGGTAATTACAGCTCTTTCTGTTTCTTCAGTTTTTCTGTCCGATGCAACAGCACCGTTTCACTATAAAGTTGTGGCCGGGCTCGGACCAATGCGACATCGGATGGTACTGGATATCGCCGCGTACGCGCACTCAGTAAACATGAATAGCTCTCTCAGAGAGAGCACTACTGACGAGATAACCCTTTTCTAAATCGTCGCTGACTGACTACGCTTGCAAAGTGCTCTCCAGCGAACAATCAGAGGGCTGTGAAACGTCGGGTGGGGGACGTTGGGTGGCCTGGCAAGAACGCACCGGCACCACCGAGACGCTCTCTTTGCGGCCAACCCTCGACCCACCCATACGTACCTTCCAGCTTCTCTTTATTCGGGAGGCATGCTTCCTCCCCCGCCCCTTATCCCAGTCTTGCCTCTGGGGGTCGTCCACTAGCCAACCGCAGTTTTACGCCTGTATTTCTATAGGCTTGACTTACTAGAAAAAAACCATCATTCAGCTTTTTACATTTTTGTTTTTTTTTTTTTTTTTTTGGTCATCAGTCTACTGCCTGGTTTGATGCGGCCCTCCACGAATTCCTTTCCTGTGCTAACCTCTTCATCTCAGAGTAGCACTTGCAACCTACGTCCTCAATTATTTGCTTGACGTATTCCAATCTCTGTCTTCCTCTACAGTTTTTGCCCTCTACAGCTCCCTCTAGTACCATGGAAGTCATTCCCTCATGTCTTAGCAGATGTCCTATCATCCTGTCCCTTCAACTTATCAGTGTTTTCCACATATTCCTTTCCTCTCCGATTCTGCGTAGAACCTTCTCATTCCTTACCTTATCAGTCCACCTAATTTTCAACATTCATCTGTAGCACCACATCTCAAATGCTTCGATTCTCTTCTGTTCCGGTTTTCCCACAATCCATGTTTCACTACCATACAATGCTGTACTCCAGACGTACATCCTCAGAAATTTCTTCCTCAAATTAAGGCCGGTATTTGATATTAATAGACTTCTCTTGGCCAGAAATGCCTTTTTTGCCAAAGCGAGTCTGCTTTTGAGGTCCTCCTTGCTCCTTCCGTCATTGGTTATTTTACTGCCTAGGTAGCAGAATTCCTTAACTTCATTGACTTCGTGACCATCAATCCTGATGTTCTCATTACCTTCGTCTTTCTCCGATTTACTCTCAAACCATACTGTGTACTCATTAGACTGTTCATTCCGTTCAGCAGATCATTTAATTCTTCTTCACTTTCACTCAGGATAGCAATGTCATCAGCGAATCGTATCATTGATATCCTTTCACCTTGTATTTTAATTCCACTCCTGAACCTTTCTTTTATTTCCATCATTGCTTCCTCGATGTACAGATTGAAGAGTAGGGGCGAAAGGCTACAGCCTTGTCTTACACCCTTCTTAATACGAGCACTTCGTTCTTGATCGTCCACTCTTATTATTCCCTCTTGGTTGTTGTACATATTGTATATGATCCGTCTCTCCCTATAGCTTACCCCTACTTTTTTCAGAATCTCGAACAGCTTGCACCATTTTATATTGTCGAACGCTTTTTTCAGGTCGACAAATTCTATGAAAGTGTCTTGATTTTTCTTTAGCCTTGCTTCCATTATTAGCCGTAACGTCAGAATTGCCTCTCTCGTCCCTTTACTTTTCCTAAAGCCAAACTGATCGTCACCTAGCGCATTCTCAATTTTCTTTTCCATTCTTCTGTATATTATTCTTGTAAGCAGCTTCGATGCATGAGCTGTTAAGCTGATTGTTCGATAATTCACGCACTTGTCAGCTCTTGCCGTCTTCGTAATTGTGTGGATGATACTTTTCCGAAAGTCAGATGATATATCGCCAGACTCATATATTCTACACACCAACGTGAATAGTCGTTTTGTTGCCACTTCCCCCAATGATTTTAGAAATTCTGATGGAATGGAGTCCCTTCTGCCTTATTTGACCGTAAGTCCTCTAAAGCTCTTTTAAATTCCGCTTCTAATACTGCGCGGCGGGGTCAGGGATTTTCACCTGCCTCGAGATGACTGGGTGTTTGTGTTGTCCTCATCATTTCATCATCATCCAGGACAGTGGCGAAATTGGACTGAGCAAAGGTTGGGACATTGTACGGGCGCTGATAACCACGCAGTTGAGCGCCCCATAAACCAAACATCATCATCATCATCATTTCTAATACTGCATCCCCTATCTCTTCTAAATCGACTCCTGTGTCTTCTTCCATCACATCAGACAAATCTTCACCCTCATAGAGGCTTTCAATGTATTCTTTCCACCTATCTGCTCTCTCCTCTGCATTTAACAGTGGAATTCCCGTTGCACTCTTAATGTTACCACCGTTGCTTTTAATGTCACCAAAGGTTGTTTCCACTTTCCTGTATGCTGAGTCTGTCCTTCCGACAATCATATCTTTTTCGATGTCTTCACACTTTTCCTGCAGCCATTTCGTCTTAGCTTCCCTGCACATCCTATTTATTTCATTCCTCAGCGACTTGTATTTCTGTATTCCTGATTTTCCCGGAACATGTTTGTACTTCCTCCTTTGATCAATCAACTGAAGTATTTCTTCTGTTACCCATGGTTTCTTCGCAGCTACCTTCTTTGTACCTATGTTTTCCTTCCCAACGTCTGTGATGGCCCTTTTTGGATATGTCCATTCCTCTTCAACTGTACTGCCTACTGCGCTATTCCTTATTGCTGTATCTATAGCGTTAGAGAACTTCAAACGTATCTCGTCATTCCTTAGTATTTCCGTATCCCACTTCTTTGCTTATTGATTTTTCCTGACTACTGTCTTGAACTTCAGCCTACTCTTCATCACTACTATATTGTGATCTGAGTCTATATCTGCTCTTGGGTACGCCTTACAATCCATTATCTGAATTTGGAATCTCTGTCTGACCATGATGTAATCTACACTCCTGGAAATTGAAATAAGAACACCGTGAATTCATTGTCCCAGGAAGGGGAAACTTTATTGACACATTCCTGGGGTCAGATACATCACATGATCACACTGACCGAACCACAGGCACATAGACACAGGCAACAGAGCATGCACAATGTCGGCACTAGTTCAGTGTATATCCACCTTTCGCAGCAATGCAGGCTGCTATTCTCCCATGGAGACGATCGTAGAGATGCTGGATGTAGTCCTGTGGAACGGCTTGCCATGCCATTTCCACCTGGCGCCTCAGTTGGACCAGCGTTCGTGCTGGACGTGCAGACCGCGTGAGACGACGCTTCATCCAGTCCCAAACATGCTCAATGGGGGACAGATCCGGAGATCTTACTGGCCAGGGTAGTTGACTTACACCTTCTAGAGCACGTTGGGTGGCACGGGATACATGCTGACGTGTATTGTCCTGTTGGAACAGCAAGTTCCCTTGCCGGTCTAGGAATGGTAGAACGATGGGTTCGATGACGGTTTGGATGTACCGTGCACTATTCAGTGTCCCCTCGACGATCACCAGTGGTGTACGGCCAGTGTAGGAGATCGCTCTCCACACCATGATGCCGGGTGTTGGCCCTGTCTGCCTCGGTCGTATGCAGTCCTGATTGTGGCGCTCACCTGCACGGCGCCAAACACGCATACGACCATCATTGGCACCAAAGCAGAAGCGACTCTCATCGCTGAAGACGACACGTCTCCATTCGTCCCTCCATTCACGCCTGTCGCGACACCACTGGAGGCGGGCTGCACGATGTTGGGGCGTGAGCGGAAGACGGCCTAACGGTGTGCGGGACCGTAGCCCAGCTTCATGGAGACGGTTGCGAATGGTCCTCGCCGATACCCCAGGAGCAACAGTGTCCCTAATTTGCTGGGAAGTGGCGGTGCGGTCCCCTGCGGCACTACGTAGGATCCTACGGTCTTGGCGTGCATCCGTGCGTCGCTGCGGTCCGGTCCCAGGTCGACGGGCACGTGCACCTTCCGCCGACCACTTGCGACAACATCGATGTACTGTGGAGACCTCACGCCCCACGTGTTGAGCAATTCGGCGGTACGTCCACCCGGCCTCCCGCATGCCCACTATACGCCCTCGCTCAAAGTCCGTCAACTGCACATACGGTTCACGTCCACGCTGTCGCGGCATGCTACCAGTGTTAAAGACTGCGATGGAGCTCCGTATGCCACGGCAAACTGGCTGACACTGACGGCGGCGGTGCACAAATGCTGCGCAGCTAGCGCCATTCGACGGCCAACACCGCGGTTCCTGGTGTGTCCGCTGTGCCGTGCGTGTGATCATTGCTTGTACAGCCCTCTCGCAGTGTCCGGAGCAAGTATGGTGGGTCTGACACACCGGTGTCAATGTGTTCTTTTTTCCATTTCCAGGAGTGTAATTGAAATCTTCCCGTATCTCCCGGCCTTTTCCAAGTTTACCTCCTCCTCTTGTGATTCTTGAACAGGGTATTCGCTATTACTAGCTGAAACTTGTTACAGAACTCAATTAGTCTTTCTCCTCTTTCATTCCTTGTCCCAAGCCCATATTCTCCTGTAATCTTTTCTTCTACTCCTTCCTCTACAACTGCATTCCAGTCGCCCATGACTATTAGATTTTCGTCCCCCTTTACATACTGCAGTACTCTTTCAATATCCTCATACACTTTCTCTATCTGTCGATCTTCAGCTTGCGACGTCGGCATGTATACCATAACTATCGTTGTCGGTGTTGGTCTGCTGTCGATTCTGATTAGAGCAACCCGGGCACTGAACTGCTCACAGTAACACACCCTCTGCCCTACCATCCTATTCATAACGAATCCTACACCTGTTATACCATTTTCTGCTGCTGTTGATATTACCCGATACTCATCTGACCAGAAATCCTTGTCTTCCCTCGACTTCACTTCACTGACCCCTACTATATCTAGATTGAGCCTTTGCATTTCCTTTTCAGATTTTCTAGTTTCCCTACCACGTTCAAGCTTCTGACATTCCACGCCCCGACTCGTAGAACGTTATCCTTTCGTTGATTATTCAGTCTTTTTCTCATGGTAACCTCCCCCTTGGCAGTCCCCTCCCGAAGATCCGAATGGGGGATTATTCCGGAATCTTTTGCCAATGGAGAGATCATCATGACACTTCTTCAATTACAGGCCACATGTCCTGTGGATACACGTTACGTGTCTTTAATGCAGTGGCTTCCATTGCCTTCTGCATCCTCATGTCGTTGATCATTGCTGATTCTTCCGCCTTTAGGGGCAATTTCCCACCCCTAGGACAAGAGAGTGCCCTGAACCTCTATCCGCTCCTCCGCCCTCTTTGACAAGGCCGTCGACAGAATGTGGCTGACTTCTTATGCCGGAAGTCTTCGGCCGCCAATGCAGATTATTTATCAACATTTAGGCAGTGGCGGGGATCGAACCCGGGACCGAAGACGTTTTGATTATGAATCAAAGACGCTACCCCTATTTAACCGAAATTCTTCGGCTGACTTGTTGTTCACACCCTGCCGTCCTCACACCATCGGCGAGTCCTGTACAGTTATTTCAACAGTCTTTCTTATTTTTCGCTGCTGCATTCACGGCTACCAATCAAGCACACAAGTTTCTTGAAAGTGAATAGATCGGCCCCAGTCGTGTTGGTGGTCAGCTATAGCTGATGTGATGCGTTGCCCCAGTCGTGCATAGAATTGTTTATGCTCCGACACCGAAGGTGCTGCACCACGGAGGAATTAAACCAGTATTCCAGAAAAAATGGCTCTAAGCACTATGGGACTTAACATCTGAGGTCATCAGTCCCCTTGACTTAGAACTACTTAAACCAAAGTAACCTAAGGACATCACACATATCCATGTCCGAGGCAGGATTCGAACCTGCGACCGTAGCAGCAGCGCGGTTCCGGACTGAAGCGCCTAGAACCACTCGGTCACAGCGGCCGGCCCAGTATTCCAGAGCGGTCACAGAACCCAAAATCTGTTGAGATGCTCTCCACACTACAGGTGTCTACGAACTTTGATGTCAGTGCTGCGAAGTTTACGTTGGTGAAACCGGAAGACCGATTAGCACTCTCAAGACTAGAGGCGGTGTTACATGGCATTAGCGTGTTCTGTACTGGTGGTTAAGTATTTTTTTTGTACGATATGGTTAGCTACGATAAAGGTAATTGGTTTTAAAACAGCTGAGAGCTCGCTTATGACCACACAAAAATGTTCAAATGTGTGTGAAATCTTATGGGACTTAAGTGCTAAGGTCATCAGTCCCTAAGCTTACACACTACTTAACCTAAATCATCCTAAGGACAAACACACGCACCCATGCCCGAGGGAGGACTCGAACCTCCGCCGGGACCAGCCGCACAGACCATGAGTGCAGCTCCTTAGACCGCTCGGCTAATCCCGCGCGGCTATGACCACACATTTCAGTGCAATTTTTCAAGAACGTACATAGGTAGAAGCGGGCGGAGGGTACCCATTACATGTAATGGATATTGTAGCAACTGTTCCCAGGAGAGCTATGTACAGCGCGTGCGAGGGGGAAGGTGGGATAGCAGATACACCTAAAAAAAAAGAAAAGAAAAAAGGTCTTAGCAGATAGAACTTCAATGTTTCCCCACCAGTGGGTATTGAGTAGTTACAAATGTGTCCAGATCTACTTGTTGTGGAACCTCAGAACTACTTCGTCATTCAATGCAAAATTAACGTGAGCTCACCTCCCCCCCCCCCCCCCATTCCTCCTCCCCCGGGCTCCCTCCCCACTCATGCCTCACCCAGCTCAGATCCTGACCATGATTTTGCACTGTTCGCTTTATAATTCAGTTTCTGACCTGAATCGGAGTAACTGCTTCGACGGATGAAAAGACGCATTGACCGCAGTGAAATATATCTGGAGAAGTGAAATAAGTGGGTATGTATTGAAAAACTTTGCTGTAGCATTCGCACACTACGAGAAGCCGCATTACAGCCGCACACAACTCCGCGAGCAACAGCAGTAGGGTCTAGAGCGCAGCCTCGACTAATAAGTCGGCGTTACGTATTCTGGCTCCGTTCCGAATGGTATTCAGCACGTAGGGCTCCATACACAGCAGCTGACGCGAGGAGCGCCGCTCCGTCGGATATATGACTCGGCCGCCCGAACCCATTCCGCCGGGTCGTCTGCAGCCGGGCGAACACGCGCCGCGCCGCACCGCGCCTGCGCACTCCAGCGCGTCGCGAATATTCATCCCGAGCGGCAACGAAAATTTAATATATTACCAATTACTAGCGGGGGCTTCCGCCGGCAACTGAATTAGTTTGGAGCTGTAACTAAACTGCGTAACTGCCGCGCTTCGGACTGCAATTTCATTTATACGTCCTCTCCGCCCGCTTGTCGGCTCTGGCTCGGCACCGCCCCTCTAATCTACCCGCCAGTCGCTTCTGTGCGCCAGCGCACTTCAGCTGCGGAGATATACCGCTCTCCGGTTGCAAAGAGGGAAAGGGAACCGTCTCCAAAGCCGCCCGCGGAAAGCTTCCGCAATGTTTCATACGTACGGGGGTAACAACGCTAAAAGATCATCGATTACGAGAGAGCTACTGGAGTGCAATCGCTACAATGGACAATTACTGACAGATTGAACTGGACTTTAATGGTTTCTCCCAACGCTGTTCACTGTAGTACATCGACCATACATCTTCACCCGTACTCTGCAAGCCAAATGGAGTAGATGACAGAAGGTACTTCTCATTGTGCAGTACCACATATTAGGCTGGGGTCACACGAGTGGAATGTTTCCGCAACGGAAGACGTACTCGTGCTGGAATACGGAGAGCCGAATATCGATTCTTCTGCTCTGTCTTTAAAGAAACTGTTTTATACAAGGTGTTTGACTGATACGGGTACAGCAAAGGGGCGATCGGAGGGCAATGAAACAAGCAAATAATCTTGATAAACATAGTTCTCGAAACCAGTGGTTTCCCCGATAGGATGTATTACGACTGAATACGCGAGCACATCGTAATTGTGCCCCCGAGTATCCAAACTGCAGATATGCAATTGTGGACAAACACATTCCAAAAAGTGTTCCACATGGACATCGTTCATGTGAAGGCAGACTTCAGCACGATTCCTAATCGAACGTTGAAAAATCCCAAGTATGTTCGGAATGCATCATTCGTAACCATCTCGTAGTTCATCGACACAATCAACAGTACTGGAAAGCACCAAGCTCTTGAATATTTACACACACACACAAACACACACACACACACACACACACAAAATAAAAATAAAAATAAAAATACGATGGATGCCAGTGCCGACGGGAACTCCGAAGCCATGATATTGGCGAAACACGACTTATAAAGCTTCTTATCGAAACGCTATTTACCATACTTAGGGATCCAGAATGACGATAAAATCAACTGAGGAGAGTTTATAATTTTGTAATTTACGCCTCATCTGCAGTGTTTCGAAGTAAACGCTGCCTTTGACGTTAATGCTGCTGTATAACACTGGTATGACTGCACTGGTGCGTACGTCGAACTGGGGGATCACTGGTTTCCGGACTTAAATTTGATAGGATTATTGTTTTTTTTTTTTTCATTGTACTCTACTCTCACTTTCTATTCATACAAATAACCCTCAAACACCCAATATAAATGAAGCGATGCTACATGCGTCTGTGTTGTTACTTTCTCACTAAAACTTTTACTTTGAAGCAAACAATTAAAAATGAACACTGTTACTGGATTTATGTCGGTTCTGTACTACGAAGTCTTTCTCATTCGATTTTGAGCAAACGATCCCGTAAAAACGATTGTTTCCCATCTTACAGTCCCACATCGCAGCTTGATAAGGAACTGGTTTTAGTTTCGTTGCTGCTCATAATTATTATGTTATTTTGAAATTGAGAAGCCCACTGCAGGTATTTCGGAGAGATTAGAGTTAAGAATGAAGTCGCTGGCCGTTTACGTATGGTGCATTTCGGATTCAACATTGCTACGTGCGAAATATAGCTAACATATCGAAATTGTTTTTAATCTTCGAGGTACCAAGGAGTGGGGGGGCGAGGGATACTTTGTAACTTAATAGATAAATTTAAGTCTCAGTAGTGTAAGTCACTTTTCATAGTGAATGTCATATTCAATACTTTCACGTTTAGGACTCTATTTACACACCTATACGCCTTTAAAAAGAATGTTGTGCGTAAAAGTCAACAAATAATTAACGAAATTTGTATTTCTTATTTCTTTATGGTGGTCACAAAGTAAACCGCCCGCCCACTTGATAGTTAGTGTTACTGAAAGTGCGTTGGTATTTCTAAGAGTGTGCTAAAAGATATTTTCAAGTACTGGATCATTCTTGCACTTTAAAAAGTCTGTTGTTAATATAAGTCAACAACAATTAACTTTTTTAGGGTGGGCGTAAGAGAAAGAGCGTAGTGGGCGTTGGGAGTCATACTCGGTATAAATAGCGTAGCGGGAGGCGAATTAACCGTAGTCTGAACTATTTTCTTGTCACAACAAAATTAACTTAGTTCTCTCAGGTGCCAGAATTAAGTAGGCCACCATATGTGGTTTGCTACGGTGTTGATAGGCAGTGATCTCACTCTCCCTCATTTAGCGTTACCGAAGAGGAATATTTTACGGAGGTAATGAAAGTCACTTAACATAATCGATGCTGAACTTATCTGTTAAGATAACTGATGCTACATCATAAATATCAATTATAATAAAAATCCGAATTAAAAATAGAAGAGATAAAGAATATAGCTTAATTGTAGAGGTTGCATACGTTGGTGCTGTCGTGCTGTTTGCTCGAACTATACCTAATAATAATCGATCGAGTGAGGTGAGTGCGGGGGGGGGGGGGGAGGGTATGGGCGAGATTAGGGATTCGGGACGTAAAGAAAACACGCAAACATTTTTTTACTGTGCGACGGCACTTGAGTAAGAAGGTGTTCCTTATGCGCGGAACGGTCAAAAACACATTAAATCGCCTACAGTTCGGGTGAAATTTCAAGATTTTAGCTTCACTGTGCGTAGACCTTTAATTATACTTCTCTAGTCGCGTATCGTAAAGCATTCAAAATATGTCTAGGAATATTGGTCACGTTATTGAGTTTCTATCCTTTACAAAAATAATGTGTGTGGATATTTCCACGCAGAAGCATGACGCGCAGAAATATGTTGATGATAACACGGAAGCTGAAAGTTTTTCGTTGGCTAGTACCTAATCAAAAATCATATAGTATTCGGGAGGATAATGCTATATTAAAATTTGGCGTCCGATATTTGTAGTAAAAGGGGGGCAGCTGATTTTATTTTTAAATATTTGGGTAAACATACTGCTTGCAAATTGCTAGAGGTTCAAAAACAACTTTCGTCAAATAAAAGCGGAATCCAGTACAACAACTGATGTTTACCTGCTTAAAGAACATTAAAAATGGTTCAAATGGCCCTGAGCACTATGGGACTTAACATCTATGGTCATCAGTCCCCTAGAACTTAGAACTACTTAAACCTAACTAACCGAAGGACATCACACACATCCATGCCCGAGGCAGGATTCGAACCTGCGACCGTAGCGGTCACGCGGTTCCATACTGAAGTGCCTAGAACCGCACGGCCACATCGGCCGGCAAAGAACATTACCTAAGGCGAATCTGCCCCACAGTTTAATATTCTCAGTGTAGTGGATTTGTATACAAACAACGAATAAGTCGGCAGTGCCTATAAGGCAGGATTTGCTGTCCAGGAATGTAAATATTAATCATTCTGACTTCTGTTTTCTTTTCAACAATGAAATTTTTATCTGTGCAATTGGCGAATGATAACAAAAAATATCAACCTAACTAACGCATGTCGTAGACCACTAGAAAACGTCGATGAATAAATCATTTATGTCGTTCCGTTAGAGCTGTGGAGTATGAGGGATATCGATAGTAAATATGTCATTTTGTTCTGTTCACAGTATAACCGGATTATTCAAGTAAAACAAGTAAAAAAGGGATTGAGAAGATACCAAATTGTCCATAAAGAATATGAGTTTATACTCACACGTTCGAATATAATTATGTGCAGTATGTGTTCCAATAAGAAGTTAGAATTTCGTTCACCATAAAGAGATCCAAATAGAATTCACGTTTCATCATTCTCACGCAGAAGGATATCACACAATGTCCTCGCGGCGACGAAGGTTGTAGAACTACCAGATCCGGTTCGTTGCAACTACTCTGAAGGCAAGGAAGAAATATTAGGGCTTAACGTCTCGTCGGCGACGAGTTCATTAGAGACGGAGCACAAGCTCGTCAAGATGGGAAGAATACCAGACGCACCTTTTCAAAGAATTCATTCTGGCATTCACCTTAAACGATTTAGAGACACCACGGAAAACCTAAATGTGCATGGGTGGACGGGGATTTGAACCGCCGTGTACCTTGACTTACCACTGTGCCACCTAGTGTAGGCAGATTATAATCGCGTCTGTCCATCGCCATCTTCACCATCTGGGTGTAATTACTGCAGTTCATTCCACTGACAACACATTGAAAAATTTTCGTAGTCTAGTCGTAAGCGTTGCTGTCTCTGGATCACGGGGTCCCGGGTTCGTTTCCCGGCCGGGTTGTGGATTTTCTCTGCCCGGGGACTGGGTATTTGTGTTGTCACCATCACCATCATTATTCGCGACAATGGTTAGACTGGATTCTGTACAAATTGGGGCTTCGTATGGGCGCTGATGACCGCGCAGTTGAGCGCCCCACATACCAAACATTGTAAAATGGATATTATGGGCCTGCCTCTTGATTTTTATCCCATGAGTTTTCCTTCTAAGCTTTCTTTCTCTGCATTATGTTAATCAGTGTCTATTTCTCCTTAATTTCTTTTATCATCCGTTCATTAGATTTTTTTTCAGTCCACGATGTTTTTATGTCTCTTCTTCATATCTACTTCATCCTTGATTCTAATTTTTTCTTTTATGATTTTCCAAGAGTACACCCTTCACAATTCCAAATAAATGTTCTGAAGATTTTTTTCTAAATTAAGATGATTACTTGTTAAAAAAATCCCTGTTATTTCTGAACGCTTGTTTAGTCAATGCAATCTATATGTGAACGTTCTTCTTATAATATTTCTTATATTTTTATTGCCATTTGTTATCACATACTACCCACGAAGCTAATTTCATTTACTTGTATTAACGTTTTGTTTCCAGTCTGATGATACTGAAAATTATGCCACATTAATAATGAGAAAATAGAACTTCTTGGCCGATTAAAACTGTGTGCCGGACCGAGACTCGAACTCGGGACTTTTACCTTTCACGGGCAAGTCAAGTGAGGACGGGGCGTGAGTCGTGCTTGGGTAGCTCAGATGGTAGAGCACTTTCCCGCGAAAGGCAAAGGTCCCGAGTTCGAGTCTCGGTCCAGCACACAGTTTTAATCTTCCAGGAAGTTTCATATTAGCGCACACTCCGCTGCAGAGTGAAAATCTCATTCTGGAATGAGAAAATATTCAGAGATGTGCTGCACATTTCGTTATGGATTCGTTCAGCAAACGCGAGAGTGCCATAGAGATTAACTCCTGTGGCAGACAATACAACAGATGCGTTTTGCACCACAGAATGTTGAATTCCGAGAGGATAATTTCTAGGCCGTCGCAGGGGTTACCATAGAATTCTGAGAGAAGGAGAGCTACAATATGAAGTAGAGCGTGCCCAATGTGGCTGCAAAGGGCTTCTACACTGAGGTGATGAAAGTCATGGTTAAGCTATTTGTACATATACAGACGGCGCTAGTATCGCGTACACAAGGCATATAAGGACGGTGCATCCGCGGAGCTGTCATTTGTACTCAGGTGATTCATGTGAAAAGTTTTCTGACTTGATTATGGTCGCACGACGTAAATTAACAGACTTTGGAGCAGCGGTTGAAGCTAGACGCATGGGGCATTCCATTTTGTAAACCGTTAGGGCATTCAGAATTCCGGGATACACAGCGTCAAGAGCGTGTCGAGAATACCAGATATCAGGTATTACCTCTCACCACGGACAACGCAGCGGCTGACGACCCTCACTTAAGGACCGAGAGCGGTGACGTTTCAGTATAGTTGTCAGTGCTAGCAGACAAGAAACACTGTGTGAAATAACCGCAGAAGTCAATGTGGGACGTACGACGAAGGTATCCGTTAGGATGGTGTGGTGAAATTTGTCATTAATGGGCTGTAGCAGCAGACGACCGATACGAGTGCTTTTGGTAACAGCAAGGCATCGCCTGCAGCACCTCTCCTGGACTCCTGACCGTATCAAAAATGGGTCAAATGGCTCTGAGCACTATGGGACTCAACTGCTGTAGTCATTAGTCGCCTAGAACTTAGAACTACTCAAACCTAACTAACCTAAGGACATCACACACACCCATGCCCGAGGCAGGATTAGAACCTGCGACCGTAGCAGCAACGCGGCTCCGGACTGGAGCGCCTACAACCGCACGGCCACCGCGGCCGGCCTGACCGTATCGGTTGGACCCTAGATGACTGGAAAATCGTGGCCTGGTCTGATGAATTCCGATTTCAGGTGGTAAAAGCTGGTGGTAGGGTTCGAGTGTGGCGCAGTCTCCATAAAACCATGGACCGCAATTGTCAGCAAGTCACTGTGCAAGCTGGTAGTGGCTACATAATGGTGTGGGCAATGTTTACATGGAATGGTCTGGGTCCTATGGCCCAACTGACCCGATCATTGACTGGAAATGCTTATGTACTGGTAGGTGGAGAACATTTGCAGCCATTCATGGACTTCATGTTCCCAAACGACGATGAAATTTTTATGGATGAAAATGTGTCACGTGACCGGGCTAGTATTGTTCGCGGTTGATATGAAGAGGATTCTGGGCAGTGAGACATAATCGAGAGGTCAGTTCGTGCTCAAAATCCTGCACCGGCAACACTTCGCACTTATGGACGGCTATAGAGACAGAATGGCTCAGTTTTTCATGCAGGGGACCCCAATGACTTGTTGAATCCATGCCACGTCGAGTTACTGCACTAACCCGGGCAAAAGGAGATCCGACACGATTTTAGGCGGTATCCCTCGACTTCCGTCACCTCGTCGTACATCCACATCAGTATTTCGCAAGCCTGGGAAGAATGACTGCCGGTAAGCGATTTATGTCATGGCGTCCACGCTCTGCCAACCTCACCCCATGCAATTTTTTTTGTCTGGGATTACGTGAAAGATTCAGTGTTTACGCTGCCTCTACCAACAAACGTATCAGAGCTGTGAGCTCTCGCCAACAGTGCTGTCGAGCAAATTGATGGATATACACCGCACCAAAGGTGGGAAGAACTTAATTATCGTCTTGATACTTGCAGATTAAGGGGGGGGGCACATATGGAGCAGCCATAATACGTAAAAAACACCTTTTTTGAGTTTTTCTATGTGTGTGCAAAGCCCTGTGACAGTATGTCAAATGGAAATGGAAATGAGCGTTTGACGTCATTGGCCGGGAGGCCCCTTGCGGGGCAGGTCCGGCCGCCTTGATGCAGGTCTTATTACATTGGACGCCACATTGGGCGACCTGCGCGCCGGATGGGGATGAAATGATGATGAAGAGAACCCAACACCCAGTCCCTGAGTGGAGAAAATCTCCGACCCAGCCGGGAATCGAACCCGGGCTCGTTGGTCGGCAATCCATCACGCTGACCACTCAGCTACCGGGACGGACAGTATGTCAAATAATATAGCTACAGCAAATCTATAAATCCATTCAGTCATTTAGAATGATCTTGTACTTTCATGGCAGATTTTCTAAAATTTGCCTACTTACTAGTGGAGTTTTTTCGCATGTAATATACGACTTCCATAGCTAAACAATGAATAATATTTCACATGTCAACTTAAAATTAGAAGACTTATCCTGTATTTATGTACCAGTTTTTCCGATGGAAAGTGATTTGTTAGTTATAGAATTAGAAAGTTTCATTATTAAATTAAATAAGTAACAGAAATTTTATGTTTTCATTCGTTCGACTGTTTAATAGAGAGCACAGTTTTATCGACTGAGGACGTATTTCTTTCTGCTTTCAATTAAACGTTTTTAAGGATATCTGAAATCGCTTTAAATGGAAATGAATACTTTCTTCTGATAATAATTAGCACTGGAAATCGATTCAAAAATGTATTTCTATTACAGAACAACGACTGTGTAGTACTTATTTTAAAAGAAAAAATGACATGTTTATGCAATCATTAGATTAAGATTTAAAGGCACCATATGATACGTCACTTGTGTGGAAGCTGTTCTCTAACCGGTCCTATTCTCTTGTACCACGAGGGTCTCGAGTTATGAAAAACAGCACCTTAGCAAATGAGTATACATCATTTGGCCTAATCATGGGGATGGGGTCTTACCAGTTAAGAGGGAGAAGACGAAAAACCTCTTTACTAGGCATATCATGACAAGCTGAATCGCACGGCTTATACTCTCGGAAAATGGAGGGCGTAAAACATTCCTTACGGGTATCTGCGCTGCTGTCGAAAGCAGTAAAGTAATATTGACTGGTAGAAGGGTAGCGCGAAAGCGGAAAATAATTTTATACGACTTAGGCGTAGAAAAGTGATACAGACCGGTAGCGGGCGGGCAGATTCGAAACCGGTTTTATAGGCTGGAACATTCGAGCGGCACGTATCAATGGATTTACGGCGGCGCTCGGTCCAATAAAAGTTGAACGGCGCCATCGGGGAGGCGCTTAGCACGGCACATCTGCCCCGCCACTGCCGCCAACTGGCGCCGCTTTTACGAGACCAGCGCGGCGGACATATTCATGTCTCCGGCGCCTCGCGCCGCGCCGAAACCGGGCAATCAAACGTATGACGAGCGTGAACGAAATATAATCTAATGCCAGCACCGGCGGCGGCGGCGCTTCGACGTTCAGTTTGATATACAGGGCGTACAAAAAATGTGGGCCCAAGCTCTTTATCATGCGATTCGGTAGTGACTTTTAAAACGAAATCACTCTGGTACCAAAACTTCTGGAAAGAGTGGCTGCATCTTCATATCAGAGAGACGTAATACATATGTTGTTGAAATATGTACGCTACAACTATCCGGCCTTTTGCTCGATTACTTATAGCACAAGATATTCGTTAGGAAAACTAAAGAACGCTCTTTGTATTTTAACGAAAAACGTCTGACATTATGCACGTTTCAGTAAGATGGTGTCGAATGTAAATGGTAAACATAGCCGGCCGGAGTGGCCGAGCGGTTCTAGGCGCTACAGTGTGGAACCGCGCGACCGCTACGGTCGCAGGTTCGAATCCTGTCTTGGGCATGGATCTGTGTGATGTCCTTAGGTTAGTTAGGTTTAAGTAGTTCTAAGTTCTAGGGGACTTATGACCACAGTAGTTGAGTCCCATAGTGCTCAGAGCCATTTGAACCATTTTTTGATAAACATTTTGTTTTCACTGATGTTCACGGCCCTGCATCGTTTTAGAAAGGACAACATTTTTCACCTGAGTTTTTATTCTCTCCTTTCCAGCAGGCCTCGAAAGGCCCTACTGTATGGCGTCATCCTCAGATGATGTGCGTCACTGCATACGGATATGGAAGGTCATATGGTCAGCACACAGCTCTCTCCGCCGCTGTCAGCTATCGCGACCGAGGCCGCTACTTTTGAATCAAGCAGCTCCTTCAGTGGTCTCACAGATCTGGATGCACCCCACTTTCAAACAGCGCTCGGCAGACCCAAACGGTCACCTATCCATATGGTAGCCCCCGCCCAACAGCGCTTAACTTCGGTGATCTGATGGGAACCAGCGTTACACAGCGGTTAGGCCATTCGCTGGACTGTCATTAAACTGCACTTACGCAGCACGATCGCGATTTCGGTCTATTATGCCATTATCAAGCTATAGCTCACTTCGAAGTACGTCAGTGCATATCGTTCCTTTAAAGGTGAAACTGTCTTCGTGTCGACATATTACATGTGTATAATGACAGAGGAATCTTCGTCATTTTTGCAAAAGAGCGCAACACTTCATCTAACGATTACTGTCGAAGATATGTCATCTATGCATATAATTTCCACTCTACACCAGCACATGGAAATTGTTGTCCTTCGCAGTACTTCATGTAATCCGTTTTACTAAAAGGCTTAAATGGTGTACCCAGTCCCAGTTGCAGGTTGCCTATCTAACGGCTTCCAGCGGCAACAAAAATTTGGTTTTCAGTGTTTCATAATATTACTGGCCAAATTAAAAAATTTAAAATCCTGTCATAATCTACTCATTAAGAGGTGTTAAATATTTAACACAATAAATCAACTATTAAGGTCAGAAACTGTGTATACGTCTTGTGGCAGAGTAGCTCAGGGCGTAAAAATTACCCAGACTATACAGTGTGTTCGCAAATTCCCGTTACAAACTCCTAGGACTTAGGGGAGAGAGTACATAATATTCTGAATAGGAACCCATGTCCGGAAACGTGCTGTTTCCGTGCTACAGCAGTTTGAAAACATGTTTGGTAGGTGGTATGCAACAGAATAGTCATGGTGTGGGGTGGTTACGTCGGTTCGGCTGATGTCATCTGACGTCTGTCCTACCCCTCTGTCCTGGTTCGACCCTCATTGACTTCTCTCTGAGTGTTACAGCAACATGGTTGAGTACACGTTTGCATAATACACCGAATGATCCTTCTGAATGACGACGATCTCAGTAATGGAAGAGCTGCTCGTCGCCTTTATCAGGATGGTTCTCCACAGCATCTGACTCCATCGTATACCATTTTCGCCACGGCTACGACAAAGGATACCTTCACCGTCAGCAGGCGTGACTGTCGTGCTCCAGGGACACTCCGCACAGCCTGACTGGAAGAGCCTGTGCTGTAGACAAAAGTGTTTACGAAAACTGGTTAAGTTTTGTTTTAGTTTCTTTGGTTGTTAATAAGTGGAATTGTAGAAAAGGTAATGCACTGGGTCACGCGTAATAAATACTTGTAAAAGTGGTCGCATTACCAACGTATTTTCAAATTGTTCTAGTTCAAAACATTATCTACTGACACCCCTCTACACGTCCTAGAAATTCTACCGGGAATTTCCGAACACCCTCTATTCGTCCACTATTTGAGAAGGAGATCACTTCGCAACTTACAACAAACTCTACTCATAATTTCAAACCGTTTAGAAACTTTTTCTTGCTGAAACCCTCCAAAAATAATGGAAGGAAATGAGTTTATCGCTTACTACGTTCCGCTGTGCATGCAGTAAAAATTTAGCATCAAGCGTGACTTCTATTTTTTTTTTTTACTTCTATCTCTATTCCCTGTTTTGTACGTGGGAGTTCGATTCTTTAAAGACTCTGTAGGTGGACGGGGAAGGTAGGTTACTGCTGAATAACTAATTTACATCTGTATAAAAAAAAACTTCTAAATGGTCACCATGTAGCCTTATTTACGTATGAATGTATAATATCAATGTAAAATTGTCTAGTATTTACTACCGAATCGAAGTTATCTATGCAAATAAAAATTGCGGATATTTTTTAACTTAAATACAAAAGGTGTTCAGAACTGAAGACATAGAGTCGACAAGATTATACAACTGTACCGACAGACATTAAGCGTAGATGGCTCTGGTTAACCAGTGCTCTTAAGGAAAGATGTTGCGTATCAAATTACACATACGGAAAACAATAACTCAAGTAAAAAGTAAAATTATTAACATTAAATTAGTGCAACTACAGTGATTAAATAAGTGCAAAGGGCGATTCAAAATTATATTTTCAGTCAAATCGTAGATGTGTTCCTGGTCATAAAATGTGCATTTAAATGAAAGTTGCCATAATTTTTGATTTACATAGTGGCCTCAACGGGTTCACCATCATGTATAACACAGAATCTTTGCTGTGCTAAAGTTGAAAATCGTACATGATTGCAACATCATTAATTGATACATATAAATCCAATTTGAGTGGTGACATAACTTTGAATCTCGTTATACAGGGTGTCCTGGTCAATATTCAAGGATGTGAGAGGAACGATCATACGATGCAAAGAAGTCTGGTAAACGTGGACTCTAAACTGCATACCTTAAAAGATATGGAAGAAGGAAAAAAGATTTGGTTTAACGTCCCGCTGGTATCGAGATCATTAGCGATGGAGAACAAGCTCGGATTGTGTTAAGGATGGGGAAGAAAATCAGCCATGACCTTTCAAAGGAACCATCCTGGAGAGATTTAGGGAAATCGCGAAAATCTAAACCTGGATGGCCGGACGCGGGTTTGAAACGTCGTTCTCTCGAATGCGAGTCCTAAGTGCTAACCACTGGACCACCTGCCCGAGATATGAGGAGTCTTCTATACTGTGAAACAAATCTCTTCTACCGCACCCTCGTTGCTTTCCATATTTTGGGAGGAAACACTATGGGCCAAACCAAGAAAAATTATCTAGTAAACACAGCTCTAAAATGTATATCCTAGAGCTCTGAGCACTTCTTAAGTAGAAGACTGTATTTCATAGTAGCGAAAATGAACAAGTACTCATAGCTCTTAAGGTATGCACTTCAAGGCCCAAGTTACTTGACTTTGTTTCCTTGTTCTGGCCCATACTATCATCTCTAAAAATATGGAAAACAAAGAGCCTCTGAACGCTGAATCACATATGTGCTAATATCTAACGGCGTCAGCAGCAAACGTGGGAGTGTAAGTGTTATCGGTCGAAACACGGTACCTGCTCGGTTTCTGCCGTGTCACAACGACTCCTGGCGGCCGTATAAAAATGACTTCTTGGGACTGAATACAGAGCTCGCTAGCAGATGAAGCGAACCATCATGCTCGATCTATCGATTTTACCTAAATAACATCCAGGGATAGTCCGGTGCACAGTCCGTTTAGGTCCAAAGCATTTTTGAACATTGATATATTACCTTAAAGACGAAGGTTACTGCTTTGCTTGTGGTTTTTCCTCAAAGTATGTATTCGCTACTGTAGCAGAGTGCGCAGGGGCATTTTAAGCAGGAATTCTTCCCGCACAGCCAGCCGCTGTGACCGAGCGGTTCTAGGCGCATCAGTCCGGAACCGCGCTGCTGCTACGGTCGCAGGTTCGAATCCTGCCTCGGGCATTGATGTATGTGATGTCTTTAGGTTAGTTAGGTTTACGTAGTTCCAAGTCTAGGGGACTGATGACCTCAGATGTTAAGTCCCATAGTGCTCAGAGCCATTTGAGCCATTTGAGTCTTCCCACACAGCGTATGCTAATGGAATGGGAAGAAACACTAATACGTGGTAAATGGGAATTATCGTCTGTCATGGATTTTGGGAGTCAGCAGAAGAGGTTCTGGCAGAAACTGAATCGTGGGGGCCTCGATAGATCAGTTGGTAGAGTAGTTGCCCGCGAAGAGTAAAGATTCCATGTCCGCTTTCCAGTCCAGCACGCAGTTTTGATCTTCCAGGAAGTTTCACTTCCTAGTGGTTTGCATAGTGTGCATGCAGACATCGACAAATCTACAGAAAAACTATCGTAGTGAGAGAGACAGAAAAGCGAAGAAAGACAGTTCCAAGTTTAAGGAATCTAAGGACCAGTATGTCAAAGAAGTCAGTAAGGAAATTTAAAAAAAGTCCGAAAAGAGTGCAGGGGGAATAAATGTTAATGCTAGCGTATGCCGACGACGTAGCTTTTCTCGTCGAAAGTAACGAAGGTTCAAAAGAACAGCTGACTGAGATAAACAGATGGCTTTGTAGGAAAGCGGTCGGGGTGGAGATGGGAAGATGGAAATATTCAAAGCTACATTGAAGGGATATAACAAAGCAACAGTTACTTAGGATGACAGTGGTGTTGCACTTGAGAGTATTGCATTAGATTTTCTTGTTGACCGGAAAGAAGAACACACAACAGCGGGGGAATACGCTGCTTAAATGCACGCGGGACGGATGCGATACAGCAGCGATTTCGCCTGAAGGCCGTCCATAAATCTCTATGGATGAACAGCCGCGAACGGCGGCGCCTACAGCATTAAAAAATAAACGACGTCGTGGAAACTTTGTTTTATAAATCCCATCGCAAAGTTTGCTGCGGCAGAAGCGAAAAAAAAAAAAAAAGAAATAAGGAAAGAGAAATGGGGAGAAGAAGTCGAAGCGACGTGTGCTGGAACCAGAAAAGGCTTTAAACAACACTGGAACACAAATACAATTTGCATAACCGGTGGCGCGACTAAGTTGGAGCGGAAAGTTTCGCTGAGAAGGTCGGTCCTTGGGGCAATGCCGTGAACTCTGCGCGGCGGCGCGTCCCTTTCGCGGTTGGATGCGGTGCTCCTTGTCTACGGTCCGGGCGCGCGTCTTCGTCAGCCATCACGTGACCATTACTAGAATCAAGAGTCAATTACGAATGGAGCTACCGATTCGCGAAACAGTTTTCGGGTGTCATACGGAAAAAGAAGCTGGTCCACTGCCCTCGATACATTTTCGAACGTAAACATTTTTTGTTACAGGCTGTACAATTTTCACATCTATCTGGTGTTGGCTAATTTCGACTTTTTAGTCATTATCAAGAAACACTGAGATAACCACTGTGTAAAATGTCGGAACAAATGTGGCATGCAAATCAGTCCACCAGTTCACTTATGGGATCCCTTATAAACACTACCATGATGGTGTCACATAGAGGCAGAATGCTTACTCTGCATGTCCGAGAACTTTTTTTTTAAAGTGTGAAATCTTATGGGACTTAACTGCTAAGGTCATCAGTCCATAAGCTTACACACTACTTAACCTAAATTATCCTAAGGATAAACACACACACCCATGCCCGAGGGAGGACTCGAACCGCCGCCGGGACCAGAAGCACAGTCCATGACTGCAGCGCCTTAGACCGCTCGGCTAATCCCACGCGGCGCATGTCCGAGAACCACGTACATCTACATCTACATCTACATCTACATTTATACTTCGCAAGCCACCCAACGGTGTGTGGCGGAGGGTACTTTACGTGTCACTGTCATTACCTCCCTTTCCTGTTCCAGTGGCGTACGGTTCGCGGGAAGAACGACTGCCGAAAAGCCTCCGTGCGCGCTCGAATCTCTCTAATTTTACATTCGTGATCTCCTCGGGAGGTATAAATAGGGGGAAGCAATATATTCGATACCTCATCCAGAAGCGCAGCCTCTCGAAACCTGGACAGCAAGCTACACCGTGATGCAGAGCGCCTCTCTTGCAGAGTCTGCCACTTGAGTTTGCTAAACATCTCCGTAACGCTATCACGCTTACCAAATAACCCTGTGACGAAACGCGCCTCTCTTCTTTGGATCTTCTCTATCTCCTCCGTCAACCCGATCTGGTACGGACCCCACACTGATGAGCAATACTCAAGTATAGGTTAAACGAGTGTTTTGTAAGCCACCTCCTTTGTTGATGGACTACATTTTCTAAGGACTCTCCTAATAAATCTCAACTTGGTACGCGCCTTACCAACAATTAATTTTATATGATCATTCCACTTCAAATCGTTCCGCACGCATACTCCCAGATATTTTAGAGAAGTAACTGATACCAGTGTTTGTTCCGCTATCATATAATCACACAATAAAGGATCCTTCTTTCTATGTATTCGCAATACATTACATTTGTATATGTTAAGGGTCAGTTGCCACTCTCTGCACCAAGTGCCTAACCGCTGCAGATCTTCCTGCATTTCGCTACAATTTTCTAATGCTGCAACTTCTCTGTATACTACAGCATCATCCGCGAAAAGCCGCACGGAACTTCCGACACTATCTACTAGGTCATTTACATGTATTGTGAAAAGCAATGGTCCCATAACACTCCCCTGTGGCACGCCAGGGGTTACTTTAACGTCTGTAGACGTCTCTCCATTCAGAACAACGTGCTGCGTTCTGTTTGCTAAAAACTCTTCAATCCAGCCACACAGCTGGTATGATATTCCATAGGCTCTCACTTTGTTTATCAGGCGACAGTGCGGAACTGTATCGAACGCCTTCCGGAAGTCAAGGAAAATAGCATCTACCTGGGAGCCTGTATCTAATATTTTCTGGGTCTCATGACAGCGTGTAGGGGGTGAATAAAAATATGGATATCTAAAAAAAATTCACATTGTCATCCCTAATACTGTGTAGCAAAGGCTATGGCATTCAAAGCAGCTTCCAGAAGTATCCAAATGGATAAACGCAGACCCTGTCTGGTTTTCAAGAGAATCTTGTACCATTCTTTCTGAAAAATAGCGGCAAGTTAACGTAACGATGTTGAAGCTGGATAGCAATCACGCAGGCTTCTCTCCAAAGCAGCCAATGCTCAATAATATTGTGATCTGGTGATTGGTGCCGAGGGGAGATGCACAATTCATTCTTGTGCTTGGAAAACGGATCGTCGACGATGTGAGAAATGTGAATAGAAGCTCTGTCGCCTTGGAAACATTCGGGAAAAAACATTGAGACATGGGATGAACCTGATCAGCCTTTTGGTCACAGATGGTTCAAATGGCTCTGAGCACTATGGGACTTAACTTCGGAGGTCATCAGTCCCCTAGAACTAAGAACTACTTAAACCTAACTAACCTAAGGACAACACACACATCCATGCCCGAGGCAGGATTCGAACCTGCGACCGTAGGGGTCGTGCGGTTTCAGACTGTAGCGCCCAGAACCGCTCGGCCACTTTGGTCACAGAATCCTTGGCAGCAATGCAACCATGCACAGCACCCATTGGTCCCATAGAACACCACGATATAGCCGCCAAAATCAGCACTGAACTCCAGCATGTTTTACTTTTGAGACGTAAACTCGGCAGAAGTTAGAAAGAGTGTGAAACGAGACTCAACCGATCAATTTATTATCTTCCATTGCTTCACAGACCAAGTTTTATCGCTTCGACATCGCGTTTTCCTCATACGATCATTTGCATCACTGATGAATGGTTTTGGAATAATTCCGGCTCGCCCTGCAGTTCACTGCTTATGGAGCTCACTTAGTGTTGTTTTCGTGCCGACAGGATTCGCGACTACGATATTTAATTCTGCAGTGACTTTTGCAGCTGTCGTCCTCTCATTTTTCGGCACAATACTACTCAGTGACCGTCCATAACGACCACTCAACACACACTTTCGTCCGCGTTGTGACAGCAGAGATGTTTTTCCGCTTTCCGAGTATGCGATATAAATCTTCGCTGTGGTGCCCCCTGAGACCGCAAACACTTCGTCTACCTTACTTACTGAAGCATCCACCATACGAGCAACAACAAATGGCCACATTCGAATTCACTTAGCTCCAACATATTGCACTCACAATCACACCGAACGTTGTTCTGGCCATGACTGACACTTCCGGCGTGTTGAGGACATGTGCAGGTGCTGTTTGTGGTCAAACGTAGCAGCGCAACCTGCATTCTTCGCTAGCATCTGCATTTATGTTCAAGCATGCATTTCTCGCGGTCTTTCAAACTTCCTGTAACTTATCGTCGTTCACCTAGATGCACTGTAAACATTTTGCCCAATTCGAGAGAGCAGGGTGAGGCGAGTGTCACGGGGTAACGGCACATATAGAATATGCCAACGTACCATACGACAATAGGAATGTCCTCTCTAATATAGGAATACAAGAAAAAATGTACTGACAGAGACTGCTATCCATAACGAAGTGAATGAGGACTCTGTATTCTCTCACGGCGTCATCTGTAGTGCTCAGGAAACGGGCAGTGCTCTTAAGAACAGGGGTGCACTGAGTGACTGAAGATTCTCGGGTGCAAAAACCAATAAATAGTTATCGGCGACCAGTTTAGTGCGATACGGGTTGACAGCTTTCTGTGATTAAACCGGGTGGTTATAATTAAACTAACGGCGTCCCGAGTGCTGCAGTGCAGGATGTATACATCGTAGGATGCTGAAACATCTTAGGTATGTACATTAATCGGCGTGCTCGCGGAATATGCTGGAAAAAATAATAGTTCCACTTTTTGCCGCCAGGTGAAAATATGGTGCTGTAAGGAGTCAGAATCTGGTGTGAGTGCAGGAAAAGGAGAGGAACGAGCAAACATATGAGAGAGGTGGTTCTGGTACATCTTTTAGGATATGGTCGCAGGTTTTAACATGTTTCAGTGTGGTCTCCAGACTCAGCGACCGATCGACAGTTGTTCGCAGGATATCCGGTGTTATCAGAGCAATAAGTCATCGTATCCTATCCTTCAAATCAGGAAGAGTCCGGATACATCCCTGATAGACACGATCTTTCATACATTCCCACAACCAGAAGTAACATGGATTTAGTTTGGAGGGTCTAGAAAGCCATATATCAAAAATGGTTCAAATGGCTCTAAGCACTATGGGACTTAACATCTGAGGTCATCAGTCCCCTAGACTTAGAACTACTTAAACCTAACTAACCTAAGGACATCACACACATCCATGTCCGAGGCAGGATTCCACCCTGTGACCTTAGCAGCAGCGCGGATCCGGACTGAAGCGCCTAGAACCACTCGGCCACTGCGGCCGGCTAGCCATACATCTTGAAATTGTCTAGAGATGATGCACTCGTTATTAGTTTCTCGAAGCAAATCCTTCACCTGGCAAGCGACAAGTTGTGTCGCCCCATCTTGCATGAAAATAATGGTGTAGGCACAGTTGTGTTTTTGCAAAGCTGGAATCACATCTTGCGCAAGAAAGTCATTAAAACGTGCAGATGTCACTTAACATCGAACACACCCGCAAGATGTCATCTCGCCGAAGGAAAACGGACCGAGAATGGAGGATATTGCGAAACCACGCTACGCAGTAACATAAGATGCACAACATGTGGCGGAATAGGATCCCATATGTGACAGTTCTGCACATTCACGACACCACGCAACGTAAGATGTCTGTGCAAAGAATATTCCCTGGCCACAGGTTATCCATTTATCTGCGTGTCAAAAAATGGAGGTCACCGCCTTGTAGTCTATTTGGACCGCCGTTTGATGCACGTTCTGAATCATGTAGGCATGCCAGTGTAAATTGCGCCGCACAATATTTTGAACTGTTGAGCAGGAGAGAGACAATTCCCGTGATACAGCTCGTTCACTGGGTGCAGACTCTGAAGCATGTGCTACACATACGGCTATACACACAGCACCATCAGCAACTGCCATGGGAATGGGCCACCACCCTCTCTTTGCTGCACCACCTAATTACCTGTGTCTTCGAATTTCGTGATCGCTTTCTTTAGCCAATTTATTGACATGAGGCCTCTTTGGAGCTACTTCTGTCAGCGATATTCCCTCAGTTCAGCGCAGCTAATGCTGCCGTTCAGATCAAACAACTATACCAACAGTGGACGGTCTTTCTTCTCAACCCATTGCGTTTCATATGGTAAACTTCAGCCTCCTTATTCCTTTACGCCAACAGTCACTTCACAAACAGCATACTGAAGTCAAAATGGGAAACATTTTACAGTCTATCTGCTTGCAACATCATATTTTCACCTGGTGGAAGAAAGTGGAAATACTATTTTTTTCGGCACAGTGGATGAGCTTACAGATTACTGAAGGTACCTACGTCGTTTCAGCGTCCTGCGATATATGCAGGCCGCATTGCACCTTCAGTTCAATAGAACATGGCACAATGTAGCAGATGCAATAAATAATGGTGGGAGTAGACGTAGGTAGATGTGGCATGGAGATGGTGATAGTACTAACAATAGTAATAGTAATACCGTTTTAAAAGTAGCCCTGTTATTAGTTAGTCTAAGGTGAACACATATGTAGTGACTGTAATGGACGTGTTTGTGTATAACAACTACTCGTATAGTGTAACGCACAGTGTGATAGCTAGCGGAACAGGAAAGTGAGCCTGACCCTGATCTAGTCCGCATGCATGGTTAACGATTTTTTTTTTTTTTTTAACTCTCGGTTCAGGCAAATGCTGGGCTGGTCCATGCCTCCGAAATTACGGTATGCAAACAATAAAAATATGTTCATACACAGGAGGGAAAACTTTACACTATTCTCAGACACGTAGCGCCCACGACTTTCCTCCCTTAGGTAACTGACGTCTGTGGCGAAAATAAGGGCATCCAACGGCAGACCTCAATGAAAAAATTTTCCAAACCCGGCAAGCCGTTCTAGACGAGGAAAACCAGTAATTAGAATCAGAAACAGACCGAGTACGAGTTTAAAGTTGCGGGTTGCATACTTCACAAATCAAGGCGTCGCTGTTAAATCATTGCTAACGGGCTTCTTCGTTCCCGCTGTACTTTCGCGAGTATGACGAGTCTAACTGTGCCGCTGCGCTCGCTTCATACTCGTCGACGCGTTCTCTCTTACCAAAGACTGCGGGAATGTAAGGCTAGTCGTGAGTTATTGTTAGTACAGAAGATGAAAGATGAGTACATGATCTAGCTGCTGTAAAATAGCACTGGCAAAGCGAAATAACCGACTGTCGCGATCAGATGGCCTCTAATGAAGCTGTGTTATGTGAGACAGTGGAGGTTGTAAGATGAGAATTAATTGATGCAAAGTACACAACTGCATATATGTTCCACTTGAGGATGAGTGATGCTGGAACGAGTTTCACGCTATAGTCCACGCCTCAGACGAAAAACGTACAAATTTCGTCCACTGTAAACAAAATGGTTGTATTCCTGTTTATTCCACCTCCACCATGAGAAGACATGTGGTGCGTCAACGAAAATTGGCCACAGAGGAACGTCACTATTATGTACCTGCGATGGAAACGCGCGCCATTTCAGTATTCATTTAGCCAGGCAACTAGCGTTCATTTCGTAACAGCGAGTTTAATTAATAATCACTTAGAGATTGCATTTCCTCCACCTGTCATGTTTTCTGGTAATCTCATTAGACGCCTCGAAAGTTTGTATATATCAGCGCAGTTGTTAGACATTTTATGAGTAGATATTAAATAGTAAAATGAATTTACAGCAGTCTTCGGAAAACTTTTATCTATATAAATATATGTACAAACAGAATAAGATTCACTGCTAACCTATCAGTCGTTTTATTGGTATATAACTTGTTTCTGTCATTTAGGTAGGTCGGACATTTTGCGAAATTTAAACTTGCACTTGAGGACAGCTATAGGGCTGAAATCATGTGTGTGTGAATTCCTAAGGGACCAAACTGCTGAGGTCATCGGTCCCTAGACTTACACACTACGTGAACTAACTTAAACTAACTCATGCTAAGAACAACATACACACCCAAGCGAGGGAGGACTCGAACCTCTGGCGGGAGGAGCCGCGCATGAAATCATGATTGTGTAAAATAAATGAACAGTAATTTATAATTTAATAGTGGAAATTCCTTTCAAACGGTTGTGTATGTAGCGGGTGTGCTGCGACACCGTGGTTATACTTGCGAACTCCTTTCTGAGCGAGTCGAATCCACTTGCACTCGACAACAGACTAAGGTGTCGAGCGGGCTGCGACGGAACCTCGCCAGTGGAGTCTATAGGCACACGGAGATGGCGAGTTTGGAGATGACTTCACAGTACTCGCGGGCGAGTTGAAAGAGAGTATACGGAGCTCATTTCTGAACTCTATCGCTGATGGTGATGATGAGGAGAAGGAGGAGGAGGAGGAGGAGGTGTTGTTTTATGATGAGCTTAACGTCCCTGTCCGACGGATGGACTGTTACGTGCTCTCATTCATGAGACACTGCAGGGAGGCTTGGAATTTAATCCGGGACATTGGCGCAAATTTTGGTAATCGGAAAATTTACGCCGTCATTTATATGTCCCTTGGCGGCCAAATACTGGCGGTAAAAATTTCTTACACTAGCAGGATTCAAGCCTATCTCCAGAGCGAGCGCTAACTTACAGGCGTGAATTAGCGACTGCTACTTCGAAGGCGGGTTACAGATGGTTTAATGCAAATAAACGGAACCTGTAGCTCGAGTAGTTACACCATTTTGCAGCTCGTCGACTTATTATGATTTGTGAATAAAACTAAACAGCTACTCTGTTCTACTCGAAATCAATTTTATTTTAGTGCAAAGCGAGGAATAGCTCTTTATCGGATCAGTGAATCATTACAGGCACAAAAGCTTGTGTTAGTACTGAATTACTCATTCCAGTTTATTTGAAAGCTCGGGTGACAATCTCGTTTACGGGTATTGTAGCTAATTTAGCCGAGCTCAAATTCCTCCTTTAGTATTTAGCCTGATGCAAGGTTCACCGAGTCATATCCTCTCCGGCCTAAAGCTCTAGAGTAGTGGCAATTTCTCCAAAGGGCTCAGAAGAGGAGAAAATTTGCCAGAATTTGATAGCAGTCGTCAGCAGTTCAAGCAGGGCGCGGGGTGCCTGGAGAGGTGTAATTACTATAAAATTATAATTCCAATTGTCGGAACCGGTGGTAGTAGAGCGGCATGTAAATGAGAAAGAGAGAGGGCGGTCTCGCCGAAACCGTGGAAGTATGCAAATTTTATAGTTGCCGTCTCTGAGTACGGGCTGTTTGTAAGATAATGCCGCGCGCGCCACTCACCCTCGGTCGGTGCCTGCGATGACGTCACGTCACGAGGTTCCTCGTCCTGCGCGGCCATCTTGGCGTCTTCGACGAGGATGCAGCCGGCTCCGTCGGGACCCGGCCGCAGGGAGCTCACGGCTGCAACACACAAGAAAGAGCAGGGCTAAGTCGACGAGCAGTGAGGGCGACAGACAGCTAGTAACACAGTTGCAGGACGGGACCGGGGAAAGGGCTAACCCGGTTCATGGCGCGTTATACCATCTGCAGGGTGCCTATCTGACGACTTCCAGGAGCAACAAACATTTGATTTTCAATCTTTCATGTGATGAATGTCATTAAATTAAAGTTTTAAAATGCTAAACCAATTTGCGTATTAAGAGGTATAATCTTATGTTAAAGATTTAACACAGTAATACTACACTACTGGCCATTAAAATTGCCACACCAAGAAGAAATGCAGATGATAAACGAGCATTCATTGGACAAATATATTATACTACAACTGACATGTGATTACATTTTCACGCAATTTGGGTGCATAGATCCTGAGAAATCAGTACCCAGAACAACCACCTCTGGGCGTAATAACAGCCTTGATACGCCTGGGCATTGAGTCAAACAGAGCTTGGATGGCGTGTACAGGTACAGCTGCCCATGCAACTTCAACACGATACCACAGTTCATCAAGAGTAGTGACTGGCGTATTGTGACGAGCCGATTGCTCGGCCACCATTGACCACACGTTTTCAATTGGTGAGAGATCTGGAGGATGTGCTGGCCAGGGCAGCAGTCGAACATTTTCTGTATCCAGAAAGGTCCGTACAGGACCCGCAACATGCGGTCGTGCATTATCCTGCTCAAACGTAGGGTTTCGCAGGGATCGAATGAAGGGTAGAGCCACGGGTAGCAACACATCTGAAATGTAACGTCCACTGTTCAAAGTGCTGTCAATGCGAACAAGAGGTGACCGAGACTTGTAACCGATGGCACCCCATACCATCACGCCGGGTGATACGCCAGTAGGGCGATGACGAATACACGCTTCCAATGTGCGTTCACTGCGATTTCGCCAAACACGGATGCGACCATCATGATGCTGTAAACAGAACCTGGATTCATCCGAAAAAATGACGTTTTGCCATTCGTGCACGCAGGTTCGTCGTTGAGTACACCATCGCAGGCACTCCTGTCTGCGATGCAGCGTTAAGGGTAACCGCAGCCATGGTCTCTGAGCTGACAGTCCATGCTGCTGCAAACGTCGTCGAACTGTTCGTGCAGATGGTTGTTGTCTTGCAAACGTCCCCATCTGTTGACTCAGGGATCGAGACGTGGCTGCACGATCCGTTACAGCCATGCGGATAAGATGCCTGTCATCTCGACTGCTAGTGATGCGAGGCCGTTGGGATCCAGCACGGCGTTGTGTATTACACTCCTGAACCCACCGATTCCATATTCTGCTAACAGTCATTGGATCTCGACCAATGCGAGCAGCAATGTCGCGATACGATAAACCGCAATTGCGATAGGCTACAATCCGACCTTTATCAAAGTCGGAAACGTGATGGTACGCATTTCTCCTCCTTACACGAGGCATCACAACAACGTTTCACCAGGCAACACCGGTGAACTGCTGTTTGCATATGAGAAATCGGTTGGAAACTTTCCTCATGTCAGCACGTTGTTGGTGTCGCCACCGGTGCCAACCTTGTGTGAATCCTCTGAAAAGGTACTCATTTACATATCACAGCATTTTCTTCCTGTCGGTTAAATTTTGCGTCTGTAGCACCTCATCTTCGTGGTGTAGCAATTTT
The DNA here is from genome assembly GCF_023864275.1 of Schistocerca cancellata. NCBI lineage: Eukaryota > Metazoa > Arthropoda > Insecta > Orthoptera > Acrididae > Schistocerca > Schistocerca cancellata. The sequence goes on from NC_064628.1 coordinate 609,206,042, forward strand.
AATGGCCAGTAGTGTAGTATCACACTTAGAAACTATTCATGTATCTTGATACAACATAACTCATTGCGCGCAAATACCCACACTATATTCATCCAGTATTTGAGAATGAGGGCACTGGTTAGTGACCTGCAAAAAACTTTACACATATTTTCAAATTTTCACGAAACTTTCCTCGCTGATACCTTTCAAAAATGATGAAAAAAAAGGCATTGCGTTTTAATTTATTACTTGGATACTACTAACTATATTCGCAACACATTTTTCACACAGTATCCGCATGTGCCACTGAGTGTATCTGCAAAATTATATCACTGCACGAGACATAGAAGAAGGGACGTCGAACAGATGTGCAGAACTATAGACCTATATCTCTAACGTCGATCAGTTGTAGAATTTTGGAACACGTATTGTGTTCGAGTATAATGACTTTTCTGGAGACTAGAAATCTACTCTGTAGGAATCAGCATGGGTTTCGAAAAAGACGGTCATGTGAAACCCAGCTCGCGCTATTCGTCCACGAGACGCAGAGGGCCATAGACACGGGTTCACAGGTAGATGCCGTGTTTCTTGACTTCCGCAAAGCGTTCGATACAGTTCCCCACAGTCGTTTAATGAACAAAGTAAGAGCATATGGACTATCAGACCAATTGTGTGATTGGATTGAGGAGTTCCTAGATAACAGGGCGCAGCATGTCATTCTCAATGGAGAGAAGTCTTCCGAAGTAAGAGTGATTTCAGGTGTGCCGCAGGGGAGTGTCATAGGACCGTTGCTATTCACAATATACATAAATGACCTGGTGGATGACATCGGAAGTTCACTGAGGCTTTTTGCAGATGATGCTGTGGTGTATCGAGAGGTTGTAACAATGGAAAATTGTACTGAAATGCAGGGGGATCTGCAGCGAATAGACGCATGGTGCAGGGAATGGCAATTGAATCTCAATGTAGACAAGTGTAATGTGCTGCGAATACACAGAAAGATAGATCCTTTATCATTTAGCTACAAAATAGCAGGTCAGCAACTGGAAGCAGTTAATACCATAAATTATCTGGGAGTACGCATTAGGAGTGATTTAAAATGGAATGATCATATAATGTTGATCGTCGGTAAAGCAGATGCCAGACTGAGATTCATTGGAAGAATCCTAAGGAAATGCAATCCGAAAACAAAGGAAGTAGGTTACAGTACGCTTGTTCACCCACTGCTTGAATACTGCTCAGCAGTGTGGGATCCTTACCAGATAGGGTTGATAGAAGATATAGAGAAGATCCAACGGAGAGCAGCGCGCTTCGTTACAGGATCATTTAGTAATCGCGAAAGCGTTACGGAGATGATAGATAAACTCCAGTGGAAGACTCTGCAGGAGAGACGCTCAGTAGCTCGGTACGGGCTTTTGTCAAAGTTTCGAGAACATACCTTCACCGAAGAGTCAAGCAGTATATTGCTCCCTCCTACGTATATCTCGCGAAGAGACCATGAGGATAAAATCAGAGAGATTAGAGCCCACACAGAGGCATACCGACAATCCTTCTTTCCACGAACAATACGAGATTGGAATAGAAGGGAGAACCGATAGAGTTACTCAAGGTACCCTCCGCCACACACCGTCAGGTGGCTTGCGGAGTATGGATGTAGATGTAGATGTAGATACGACGTCGTAAACATGAAATGTGTAGGAAACTAGCTCTTGTTTAAAATGGTGCGCAAATTTCCCAGAATATACTCCTCCAGTGTTTGGTAATGAGAGCACTTAATGACTTCCATCAAACTTTAAACATAATTTCAAACATTTTATAAGCTTTTTCTCGCTGTCATGCTTAACATCAAATATTTAGGACATTAAATCATTTGTAAAGTAATCAGACATCTGAAACTGTTTTGTAGATAGGAGTTCGTACAGAATCGGTAGATTACTGGTTTAGTATACTAAACAAGACGTCTTTGAAAGTTTCTAGATGAATGCAAGCACTTTGTTTCGCTGGTGCCAATCTTCAAAGATTGAGGGCTAACGCAGTCTTTTAGTAGTTAGTTGCGATGTGTGTGTGTGTGTGTGTTTGTATGTATGTATGTGTGTGTCTAACTACACACACACACACACACACACGCACACACACACACACACACACACACACGCGCACACACACACACACACACAAACATACACACAAGCACATAGGCTAGCATGATGTTTAGCGTCTTTTATAGCTACTTGAAGGTATACCTGGATGATTCAATCTATGTAGCTCTTTATCAGCTACGTTCTCATTCCATAGACTGCATTCCCTAAAGGTTTAGAGCAGCAGGCGATCTTTACACCGTGAGTGTCCATTATACAACAGGTGGTTTACACTAACACCAAGAACACCGATGTTCGTTGACAATGCGAAGCGCTCGAACGCTGTGACCATCTATAGTTATGTAATGTGATTAAATGTCCCTTTGACTTCGGAGCACTAATTTACAACTCCACTTGGCATGTAACGAACTTCAACTTTATACGTGTAAACGTTCCTGATAAAAGGGGTCTTAACATACGAACGAACAGACAGTTGGACAATAAATGACAAAAATTTTTGTGATATAATTACAAATTAACAATTTTCGGATTTTTTTCTTGACTTGTACTGTGAAACCTTACTTCTTGCCAAGTTTTATGATTTATCCCAAAGGGAAGAACTCTGTAGATTTTGATCAGTGGGTTTTCGAATATCAGAATATGTAACATAGATTGTCGTATCTTTTGCTTGCATATACTTAGAAGCTTGAATTTTGTACACTTCTAAGGGACCGTAGATTTTCGTTTGATAAGTCTACCCGTTTCTGGAAAAAAGTTTTTAACAGTGGGTCGGTCAGCCAGACAGACAGAAAGAAAGACAGACAGACAGACAGACAACAAAGTGAAAATATAAGGGCTCAATTTTTTCCAACTGAGCTGTGGAACCCTAAAAATCAAAGCGACGAGAGAGCGACTTTCAAAAGCTGTGATTTCGCTTAAGGACTGTGTCTGCTCTCGTACGGCTGGGAAAATATCCAGTGCATTGAAAATCTTGCTTCTGAACTGGTAGGGTACGTATAGTTCTGATCTAGCTCCAACTGATCTTCATCTTTTTGTCCGACGAAATAGCAACTGTGTGAATCCAAGTGTTAGTCGGATGGCAAGACTGTGGAAGCAGAGCAAGACTGTACGTGCACGTCAGAAAACTTATTTCACGACGGAATTAGGACCAAATACATAGAGGATGAGGAAGATTATGTAGAGAAATGGTGCAACTTCGCACGCTTTTTTTGCCTTTACTTTCTGAACTGTCCTGGTACAAGCAGCCACTGCAACTCTCACGACGAGAAGACATCAAGTGCCATAACCCAATTTCCCAGAAATTTCGCTCAGTGGAAGAGGAGCCAAGACGAGCGAATATATGTCTCGGCTTATCCGTAAAAACTAGGCTGTTTATGGAAAAAAGATCGTCTAAGCTTTAGACTGCAATATCTCAGCACAACTGCTGGCTGAGTGGCTAGCGTCGCGGCCTCTCACTTCTGCGTCTCGTGTTCGAACGTCGGTTATCATGTTTTAGTTGTTTTATTTATATAATTATTTATATTAGTTGTGAGATTACAACTGGGTTTCACAATAATTGCCATGCATTTATTATAAAATATGTGTGTGTATGGTATTTTCTGGGGTTAAATCTTCTTAAATTCTCATATTTTTATATTTCAGTCAATTTCAATTTTGATATTTAATTCTTATGTTTATTCTTCAGGAAGACTTCTCGCATTACCATGGGTGATACCGATCGTACAAGCAGTCGAAACACAGAGACTTCCAATAGCACGAGCACCGAAGGCAGGTTTGCCATGGTGACGTTTCTTCGTATGAATCTCACTCGGGAAAGAAACGTCGTTAACGCTACTGATGATTAAAAACGTCGGCAACAATTTCACGCCGCGTGGTATGGGCGCGCGATCTAGGGCCTCTTGTTACGGTCCGCGCGGCTCCCTCTGTCGGAGGTTCGAGTCCTCCCTCGGGCATGGGTGTGTGTGTTGTCCATAGCGTAAGTTAGTTTAAGCTAGATTCAGTAGTGTGTAAGCTTAGGGACCGATGACGTAAGCAATTTGGTCCGATACGATCTTATCACAAATTTACAAACAATTTATCCGAGAACGATGAATAACGGATCACCTTTCCGAAAACTGGCACTGAATCGAGATGTACTACAGGAATTTCACAGAAAACAATTTCATATAATTTTTCCAGTCAGTTATTTTTTTCTTCTTTTCTTATTTATTTTGTAATTCATGCGCCAGACATACAATTAGAAGTCGAATAAGGACAAATTTATTTCGATATACTTTGGAAAACATTCGTGTACGGTAGTAATCTTCTACGAACATGTGTAGATACATGAGAAACAAACGTAGAAGTAATAACTGGTTTTCGAACACGGGGCGGAAAAGTGTGAAGCTGCGATGCTAGACATTGTGCCACCGCTTCGGTTGGACTGTTTACTTACTAAAATTTCTTCGAAAACTTTCACCATCGTCTTCTCAGAAAAGGTCAAATATCTGCTGATAAACAGAGACGCGTTCGCTTATTTTGAACCCTTTTCCACGGAGCGAATTTTCTGGGGAATTGGGTTATGGCACTTGCCGTGCTGTCCCCGTCAGTCCGTAATGCGCAGTAGCCAGTTATCTGCACCGCGGTAAAATATCCGAACAAAACAATACCTATACCACCGCAGAGTGGCTCACAGTTCTCCGCATTACGCGTACAAACGTCCCCAGGAAACAGAGGGGGGAGATGCGCGACAGGTGTCTGGCCGCAGTCTGTCAAGCAGCGAGCAGCTCGAGTGCTTCCGGACGGCCGCCGGAGTCTGGCTGTTGTTCCACGAGAGAGCTTATCTGTGCGAGGCGCGGCTGCTGTGGGTCCGGAGTGGGCGCAGGACAATAAGAGTGCCTCTCGGGCGACGGGGCGACAACGGGCAGTGGGCGGCGGGGGCGGTGAGAAGAGGACGGCGAAAGCGAGGAGGGGCCAGGGCTGCTCCCGAGGCATTAATCACCGCACCTGCCACGCAGGAGGGGCGCCGGCCGGCTCAGCATGCCGCGGAGGCGGGCCTCGAGTGGCGTGTCTTACACCGTGGTCCACACTTACACCTACAAACTTGTAAGCGAGCACTCCACTACTGGTGAGTTGCTGCCGGCGCTGCGGTCTTCAGTCAGAAGACTGGGCTGATACATTTGTCCGCGCCACCCTAGCCTGTGAAAGCCTGCAACCTACATCCATCTTTTATACACTCCTGGAAATTGAAATAAGAACACCGTGAATTCGTTGTCCCAGGAAGGGGAAACTTTATTGACACATTCCTGGGGTCAGATACATCACATGATCACACGGACAGAACCACAGGCACATAGACACAGGCAACAGAGCATGCACAATGTCGGCACTAGTACAGTGTATATCCACCTTTCGCAGCAATGCAGGCTGCTGTTCTCCCATGGAGACGATCGTAGAGATGCTGGATGTAGTCCTGTGGAACGGCTTGCTATGCCATTTCCACCTGGCGCCTCAGTTGGACCAGCGTTCGTGCTGGACGTGCAGACCGCGTGAGACGACGCTTCATCCAGTCCCAAACATGCTCAATGGGGGACAGATCCGGAGATCTTGCTGGCCAGGGTAGTTGACTTACACCTTCTAGAGCACGTTGGGTGGCACGGGATACATGCGGACGTGCATTGTCCTGTTGGAACAGCAAGTTCCCTTGCCGGTCTAGGAATGGTAGAACGATGGGTTCGATGACGGTTTGGATGTACCGTTCACTATTCAGTGTCCCCTCGACCATCACCAGTGGTGTACGGCCAGTGTAGGAGATCGCTCCCCACACCATGTGCCTCGGTCGTATGCAGTCCTGATTGTGGCGCTCACCTGCACGGCGCCAAACACGCATACGACCATCATTGGCACCAAGGCAGAAGCGACTCTCATCGCTGAAGACGACGCGTCTCCATTCGTCCCTCCATTCACGCCTGTCGCGACACCACTGGAGGCGGGCTGCACGATGTTGGGGCGTGAGCGGAAGACGGCCTAACGGTGTGCGGGACCGTAGCCCAGCTTCATGGAGACGGTTGCGAATGGTCCTCGCCGATACCCCAGGAGCAACGGTGTCCCTAATTTGCTGGGAAGTGGCGGTGCGGTCCCCTACGGCACTGCGTAGGATCCTACGGTCTTGGCGTGCATCCGTGCGTCGCTGCGGTCCGGTCCCAGGTCGACGGGCACGTGCACCTTCCGCCGACCACTGGCGACAACATCGATGTACTGTGGAGACCTCACGCCTCACGCCCCACGTGTTGAGCAATTCGGCGCTACGTCCACCCGGCCTCCCGCATGCCCACTATACGCCCTCGCTCAAAGTCCGTCAACTGCACATACGGTTCACGTCCACGCTGTCGCGGCATGCTACCAGTGTTAAAGACTGCGATGGAGCTCCGTATGCCACGGCAAACTGGCTGACACTGACGGCGGCGGTGCACAAATGCTGCGCAGCTAGCGCCATTCGACGGCCAACACCGCGGTTCCTGGTGTGTCCGCTGTGCCGTGCGTGTGATCATTGCTTGTACAGCCCTCTCGCAGTGTCCGGAGCAAGTATGGTGGGTCTGACACACCGGTGTCAATGTGTTCTTTTTTCCATTTCCAGGAGTGTATTTACTAGGTTGCTGCGTAAGTTCGTAGCGTTTTTTATTTTGCATACTGGTACTCCTCTCCCTATGGACCTACATCCATTTTTTAAATTTATTAGGTTGGTGCATAAGTTCGTAGTGTTTTTGTTTTGCATGTTGGATCTCTGCCAAGCGGTTCTAGGCGCTACAGTCTGGAACCGCGCGACCGCTACGGTCGCAGGTTCGAATCCCGCCTCGGGCATGGGTGTGTGTGATGTCCTTAGGTTAGTTAGGTTTAAGTAGTTCTGAGTTCTAGGGGACTGATGACCTCAGAAGTTAAGTCCCATAGTGCTCAGAGCCATTTGAACCATTTGTTGGTACTCCGGTTGCTATGAGTTTATTTATCGAGTGCTATTTTTTATTTGTAGTTCACAGGTGCTTTTCGAGTTTACGACCGAGCGAGGTGGCGCAGTGGTTAACACACTGGACTCGCATTCGGGAGGACGACGGTTCAATCCCGTCACCGGCCATCCTGATTTAGATTTTCCGTGATTTCCCTAAATCGCTTCAGGCAAATGCCGGGATGGTTCCTGTGAAAGGGCACGGCCGATTTCCTTCCCCATCCTTTCCTCACCCGAGCTTGCGCTCCGTCTCTAATGACCTCGTTGTCGACGGGACGTTAAACACTAATCTCCTCCTCCCTCCTCGAGTTTACGTATTGTCATTTGGAGACGGTGAGTGGAGCTGTTGACCTTAGAAGATGGAGAGTCAAATGGAGAAATCGGAACGTTTCCGACATATTCTTTAGTTGAGTTTAATAGAGGGGTGACAGCAGCAAAGCCAACCAGAAACGTTTGCACCATATATGGGGTTAATGTCATTGGACCAGAGCACGGAAAGAAAATCGGTGGTTCATTTTAATGAGGATCGTTTCGACATTAGTGACTCTCCACATTCACGAAGACCTTCGCGGTGTGATGAAAATTGTTGAAACGCATTGATCCACAATGGCCCACGTCATTGTACTTTAGAACTCGCAAATGTGATGAACTGTGATCACTTCACCATCGTGCAACATTTCCGTGCTATGGGGCAGGTTCAAAAACTGGTTGTATGGGTACCCTGCTCTAAGCCAAAATCACAAAAATCAGCGAGTGGACATTGTGCATCCCTACTTTCTCATCGTCAATTAGGTCGTGAACAACAACGACCATAACCTACACTGTATCTCCCCCCGTCGGAGGTTCGATCCTCCGTCGGGCATGGGTGTGTCTGTTGTCCTTAGCGTAAGTTAGTTTAAGTTAGATTAAGTAGTGTGTAAGCTTAGGGAGCGATGAGCTCAGCAGTTTGGTCCCACAAGACCTTACCACAAATTTCCTACTCTGTATCATTACAGATGACGAGGAATGGCGTCTTTACGTTAACATAACAAAATGAAAGAAACGGTTGAGCCCAAAAAAAGCAGCAGCTCTTCGGACAAAGCCTACACGCATCCGCAAAAGAGTGTTATGCATCTGGTGGATCAGAGACGGTGTGGTGTACTAAGGATTGGATTCCCGAGGTGTAACCATCACTGTGATATTTATTGTCAACAGCTGAGCTGTCTTGCAGAAGTAATCAGGACTACTGCGTGGATCGACACTAAACCACTATAATGCTTACCCGCATTGTGCTAGACTGACAATAAACTTTATACAGGTATTGTATTGGGAAGTTATTCAGTACCCACCCTATTCACCTGATCTTGCGCTCGCAGATTTTCACCTTTTCCGCTCTTTATCGAACAACCTTCTAAGAAATTTCCTTCCCGGATGAAAATGCGCTGCGGACGTGGCTCAACGAGTTTGTCGCCTCAAAACTGCGTGATTTCTACAGTTGCAGAAACGAAAAATTATCACAGCATTGACAGATTGTTGTAAATAGTGAAGGAGGATATATTATCTTTGACAAAAATCGGTATTATGCATATTTGTTGTGTCTATTAAACTTATGAAAAAACGCTATGAACTTATGGAACAACACAATATTTTGGCTTCAGACAACATCGATCATACAACCAGCACCACTGCACAGAGCTAACGCAAAACTTTGAGTTAAACTAAGCAGACAGGATAAGCTCAACGCAAGATACACTATCTGATCAAAATTTTCCGCACACCCCTAGGGATGCAGAATTGACCACTAGACACTGGTAGAGATCGGAAACGAAGGGAGCACGAGGCTAGTGTCGCGGGTACAAATTTACAAATCAAGGCACCGCTGTCACATCAGTGTTAACGGGTTCCCTTCGTTCCCGCTGTGGCCCCACGAATATGACGAGTCTGACAAGTGTGGCGCAGCGATCGCTTCATACTCGTCGACTCGTTTTCTCTTACCCAAGCCCCAAGAGAGTGTGAGGCTTGGTATGGGAGGTGTAAGATGAGAATTAATTGATGCAAAGTACACAACTGCATATGTGTTCCACTAGAGGAATGATATCTGGAACGACTGTATGTGTGTTCCACTAGAGGAGAAGTGATAGCTGGAACAAGTTTCACGCTATAGTCAACGCCTCAGACGAAAAACAAAATTCGTCTAATGCAAACAAAATGGTTGTATTCCTATTTATTCCACCTCCGCCATCAGAAAACATATGTGCTGCGTCAAACAAAAACCATACACAGAGCAACGTCATTGTTTTGTTATATCCCTGGGATAGAAAAGCGCGCTCTTTCTTTAGTCATTTGGTCATGGCAGCTTGCGTTTGCGGGCTAACAGCAAGTTGTGTAGTTTATCGTTCATTCCTGTAATTTATTTTAATAGTTAACCACTATTTAGAGAGTGCGCTTCATCCACATGTCATGTTTTGTGGTACTATCGTTATAGCCTCGGTAAGGCCTCGAAAGTGCGTATACGTCAACGTAACTGTTAGATATTCTCCGAATAGATATTTATATTAAAATCAATTCATAGCAATCTGGAAATTTTTTTTGTCTATATGAATGCATGCATAACAATAATAATATTCACTCCTAACCGATCAGTCGTTATGTATTATTTAGGTGGGTCGGAAATTTTGTGATAACTTACACTTGAGAAAGGGTATAAAGTCGAAATCATGATTGTGTGAAATAAAGGAATAGCAGTTTACATTTTAATGCTGAAAATTTCTTTGAAAACATTTGCGTATGTAGCGGAAGTGCTGCGACACCGTGGGCATATTTGCGAACTCGTGTGCTCCCTCTCCTTTCTGAATGAGTCGAGTCCACTTGTACCCGACAACAGATTCAGGTGACGAGTGGGCTGCAGCGGAGACTCACTAGTCGAGTCTACGAACACACGGAGAGGAGCATTTCGGAGACAACGTCACAAATCTCGTTGGCGAGTTAAAAGCGAAAATACGGAGCTCATTTCTGATCTCTAGATACTAGATGTCACCAGTGGTGGAGCCGCCAGTATAAAAGGGAACAGGGAATACTGTGTTGGTAGTAAAGAAGCAACAACAACAAAATAGTTCGGTCGGAAGGCTGACGTAGAACGAGGAATAGTCTTTGGATGACAACTTTGTAACAAATCTATCAGTCTGCAGGCTGGTTTGATGCACCTCTCCACCCAATCTATGCTGTGCAAGTCTCTTCATCCCTGCAGAACAGCGGCAACCTACATCCATCTGAAAATGCTTACTGTTGTCAAACCATTATCTCCCTGTACAATTTCTACCCTTCATACTTCCTTCTGTTACCAAATGGACGATTCCTTGATTTCTCAGCATGCGTACTTCCAACTGATTCTTCTTTTAGTAAACTTCTGACATAATTTTTTTTTCTTCCCAATTCGATTCAGTGCCCCTTCATTAGCTATCCGTTCTCCTGTAGTACCACATTTCAAAACCTTCTAGTCTCTTCTTGTCTGAACTGTTTATTGTCCATTTTTCACTTCCTTCCAGGGTTAAATGGTTCAAATGGCTCTGAGCACTGCGGGGCTTAACATCTGAGGTCATCAGTCCCCTAGAACTTAGAACTACTTAAACCGAACTAACATAAGGACGTCACACACATCCATGCCCGAGGCAGGATTCGAACTTGCGACCGTAACGGTCTCGTGGTTCCAGACTGAAGAGCCTAGAACCCCTTGGCCACACCAGCCGGCCTTCCAGGGTTACACCGCAGGAAAAGTTCCCCAACAGTTAAATTAATGTTCGAGATAAAATATATATCTCTTTTTCAGAAACGTTTCTCTTGCTGCTGTCAGAGAGCATTTTGTATCCTCTGCTTTTCGGCCATCGTTTTACTCCCCAATCAGCAAAAATCATCCACTGCGTTTAGTGTTTCATTTCTTAATCTAAAACCCCCATCGTCGCTTGGCTTTATTCGACTACATTCCATTACCCTTATTTTGCTGCTGTTGATGTGCACCTTAAAAACTCATTTCAAGACAGTATCCATTCCATTCAACTGCCCTTTTAAGTCATTTGCCGTCTCTGACAGAATTGCTATGTCACTGGGAAACATGAACGTTTCTATTTCTCCTGCCTTAACTTCTGAACTTGGGTTCCCTTTCCTACTTCCTCATTTGTTTCCTTTACTACTTTCTCAGTGTACTGGTATAGTAGAATTAAGGATTACTTACAGCCTTGTCTCCCTCTCTTCCTAACTACCTCTTCCATTTCATGCTTCAGTCTCGTTTGCATACGAACTGTAGAAATCTTTCGCTCTGTGTATTTTATATCTGCTGCCTTCAGAATTTCGAAGAGAGTACTAGCGAAGTAGAGCTTGCAGATACGAGGATTATCTGGAACCTCAACTGATGGTGTTAACATCGCAGTCGCTGATTTCAGACAACTTCTCTTTCAATTGTAGCTTCCTTCTCGGATACTTTTGAGAGAAGTTTCGACGTAAACATTACCAAACGTTAAACCATCATAGTCGCCTTTTCAAGAGGCTTTGAATGCCGCTAAAAAGTATATCGTTCCACTGAAAAGCAGACACTTGAATCAGTGTCTTGGCCGTTACATGAGTTAAGTAAATTAAACATAAAACGGTATTACCTGCTCCAATGCGTACTAGTATTTGGCGAAAACCTCGTTTGATATCTTGAACTGTTCCGAAATAAAAGAGGTACAACTATTAGGTGATTCACTCGGCACACCGTTTTGCATCCCTTCTTAATTATTTTGCCATTTCGATGTTCGGAGTCAGGCTGTGGTGCCTTTCTTTCCTACACATCCTATCAAATACCACCGAAATGCCGATCGAAACAATATTATACCGTGAGTGCAGATTATTCATCTAGCTATTTTTCTGGCCAAATAGCAGTACTCCCCTGTTGCTTTTAGTGGTTCAAAAACTGTTCAAATGTGTGTGAAATCTTATGGGACTTAACTGCTAAGGTCATCAGTCCCTACGCTTACACACTACTTAACCTAAATTATCCTAAGGGCAAACACACACACCCATGCCCGAGGGAGGACTCGAACCTCCGCCGGGACCAGCCGTTTAGTGGTTCATTTCCTAATTCCCGCAATATCACGTGAGTTTATTCGATTACATACCATAGGTTCTGTTTCAGTTTCTTTCACATTTTCTTCTGGAGTCATCCCTCTCCACATGACAGTGCCCTCCGATGTATCTGCTAGCTTCGATAGCCAGTAGTTAACGTAAATACGCTTTATACCAGTCTCCTCCGCTATCATCGTTGTTAGATTTGTCAGCTCCGTACACTGATCAACGAAAATATCTTCGTAGGAAGGACGACTAATTTTAATTTTCCGTAGACGACGAATCCGTTAGAGACGGAAGAGTATGTCCTTTCAAAGTAACATTCCCGGCATTCGTCTTAAGTGATTTATTGAAATCACGGAAAACCTAAATCTGAGTGGCCGGACGGGAATTTGAACCGCCTTTCTAAGGGAAACGCGTCCGGTGTCACACCATTGAGTCACCTTTCTCGGGAAATGCAATCGAAAACGCCCCGACAACGTTAAACAAATCGTCAACAGGACTATGGTGGACAAATAAGATAACAATTGCAATAATTGGCTGTATGAAAGAGAGAATATTCGATACAGAAAATGTAAGATCCTTTCAGCTATTCACGAACCAGAAATCACTAGCCGCAGAGGTTACTGCATAGCAAGCGTGCTTCTGTGACACTCCTAATGTAGCAACGTAAGGGAAGGTATATATATTCAATTGACGATTTCATCTGCTAATCTCAAGTAGAGATCAAATATTAAAATACAACTGCGAGGATTTCGTAACACTTAAAGGTACCGAGTAAATAAAATAGCCACGTAAATAATTTGAGGAGACACTGAACATAGTTATTAGATAGTCTGTTTGAGTGCTTCAGTTGATCGCTGGAGTAAATGAAGCATTACGAGCCCAAAATTAGCAGCATCGCCTTTACCAGGCAGCCCAGCTGTCATATTATGTGGGAACGAACAGCTGCAAAACTGGAACCTATTATCGGTCTCATCAGACAAGAGAGCGCTGCGTCGTGTCGACAGACTGTCTTCTTTGGGATTCGGGTGTAATTTCCAGTTACGTCGCTTTCATGTCCAGTTGTGACGTTATTTTGAGGATAAATAGCTTTCATGCATAAAATATCGAACATCATAAATTTAAGTCGAAACGCTGGCCTCCATTCATGGAATATCATGGGCGGACTACATCCGAGTGGGAATTGCATCTTTGGGCGCTCTGTTTCGGTTGTGTAACTAGCAGACAACAGTGTTTATGGGGTCCCTTTTTTAAGGAATTACTGGCATAGAGGTTATTAGTTGATACTATTCTATTCCACGGATACACTAAACTACAACAGCACTTTGAAAAACTGAATAGGAAATTATAAGGGGTGGACAAAATTGTGAAATAGCAAAAACACAACACATTACCCCGCATAACGTGATGTAGCAAAACCGCTGCCATTCAAAACAGTTTCCAGTCGTCTCGGAATGGATACATACAGGTCTTGTATGGGATGTTTTACCATTCTCCCTGCAAAATAGTGGCAGATTCAGGTAACGGTAATGGAGATGGACATCCAACACACAACCTTGTCTCCAAGATAGGCCATACAGGCTCAATAATATTGAAACGTGATGACTGTGGTGACCAGGGGAGATGCGATAATTTATCCTCGTGTTCAGGAAACCATTGCTGGACGATGCAAGCTTGTGAACAGGGCTCTGTCGCCTTGAAACACAGCATGGCCATTGTAGAACAAACTTTGTACCATTGGATGGATCTTATCAGCCAAAATGGTCACATAATCTTTGTCAGTAATGCGATCTTGCAGGGTACCCATGGGCCCCATGGAATACCACGACATGGCTTCCCAAATCAGCACTGAGCCCCCGCCATGTGTCGCTCTTGGGACGTAAACTCGGCCAGAAGTTGGAAAGAGTTTGCGAGAAGACTCATTGGACCAAATGACTTTCTTCCACTGCTCCATAGTCCAGGTTTTATCGTTTCGGACTATATTTCCTGTTACGGGCATTTGCGTCACTGATGCGTGATTTTTGGAAATACTGTTCACTCTGCAGTTGCCAGCTTCTGGAACTTCCTTCGTGTTCTTTTGGTGCTGACAGGCTTCGCGAGTGCGACATGCTGTTCTGCAGTGACTTTTGCAGCTGGTGTCGTCCTTCATAATCCTCTTCAGTGATCGTCCGCCACGATCACTCAGCACACACTTTCATCGGCATTATGACTTAACGGATGATGTTTTTGTGCTTTACCTGTATGCGATATGTAGGCCTATCTTCGATATTGTGCCTCTTGAAGCACCGAACACTTCGGATACCTTGGTTGGGGAAGCAGCCATCATAGGAGTTGCCGACATTCTGATGCACTTAGCTCCCTTTAATACACTCACCACTACACGGAACACTGTTCTGACGACGAGTGACATTTGGAACATATTGAGGACACTGCATAGGTGACCTTCGTGGTCAAATACAACAGCGCAATCTGTAGACTTGGTTACCGCTGGCATTTATGTTCTAGAGCGCATGTCTCCGTCGTTTCCATATTTTCGTCCAATCACCATGAAAGAACCGTGCTATAGAGGAAGAAAGCTTACACGAGACGGTCAAAGCCAAATTGAAGCAATAGAACAATGTTCCCATAAGTAAATCCAATCTAATTGTATAAAACGTTATTTACCAGCTGTTGACATTCAAATTGGCCGAGACGTTCCTGAAATAATTAATTTGGTGCAGAGCATTGCATGGAAACGAATCGTTGGCCGTGGAAAACCATGAACTACAGTATTTCGCAGTAGCGTTTTTCTATCCTACCCTATTCGCCCTCTGTCGTATCTTACATGAGATAAACTGCGAAGACAGTTAGAGAACTGTCGTGCAGTTATCCAACAGGGCACAATGCGGACTTTCTTTTGAAAATTCCCTTTGAAGCTCTTTGACGATTATTGTATGCATTTACCAAAGTTCCGCCTATTACGATTGTTTCAGGGTGCCTCTGAATTTGTTCGATCTCTGCTGTGATGTCATCGTAATAGGAATTCCAAAGGAAAGAGGAGTTCTGTGGTATCGGTCGCACTAGAATCTCGCGCTAGGTATCAAAACACTTCATGCACGTGATGTTATAGTGTGAAACAGGCATTCAAAGCAGACTAACAGTTCTACTGCATCCATCGCTTATATTGACTAGTATAAGCCTGTAAGTTTGGGGCGAAGTGCTGTCTACCATTCTCTGCGTAGAGAACTGCGGAGTATGTATGTGGATGTTGAACAAAGATCTCGAGTAACGCTTACAATCACGTTATACTTGTAAGGGAAGCATATACTCACCGGCTCATAGATATTGCTCATATTTCGAGTGATTGCAGTAATACTTGGAATAACAAATACTGCTGTACTACGACCCGCTCCTCAAGCGGTTTTGAGAGATCGTGGTTCAGAATACTAGAAGCCTGATAATACTGATAATAATCATTGCATTCTTGTCCAGGTATAAGCAAGGCACAAGAAAGAATCTTCAGGAAATGAACATTTATTTATCATGGTTACCTGCCATTGTCAGCAGGAGAGTGATCTCTGAATTTGAAAAATGCAGTCGGCTTAGAAGAGAAGTTTTCATTTTCCCAGATCGCAATAAATACATATAGAGAAGACTAGTTTCGTCACTTTAAATTGTCGTCTTCAGATCATCTAGATCCATCAACCATTGTGCCACTCCACGGAGTCTCTCGCAAATGTATGTATTGCGATCTGGACAAACAGAACTTCTCTAGTAAGACGATTACATTTATTTATCACACAGCCATGCGCTTGTCGAAGTGAATTACTTGCGATACATACATTTCTGACTACGTCAAATATTTACTGGATCGATTGCAGAATAGTTCTACATTGTTGCAGGACCAGAGGAAAATATCATCTCGTGAAGTTCGCGTTACTCTATACTCCCTGTTACTTGCTACAACAGTTGACATGTCTGTTATTCGTATGATAAAATACACGCTGTTTGCGTCAACATTAATTGTGAACCGCCATTTCTTTGAAATGCTAAAAATGAAATGTTCATGTCAGAAAGTGGCATTAATAAAACGTAACTGTGCACGTCAATACTATATTTTTCATGATTTTAGAACACATACCACCCCGAGTAAGCCGTTCGGTCTAGGGGTAACTTCTCTGACTAGTAACCAAACGTCCTGGGTCCCGAGTTCGAACGCAGCCAGTGTTTAAATTTTGAATAAAAATCATCAGCAATGGCGGCCGAAGACTCCCGGTAGGACTATTCACCCTCGTTCTGCCAACGGCCTTTTCAAATGGGGTGAAGGAGCGGACAGTGTTTCAGAATAACCTCTTGCCCTGGGGGTGACAAATTGCCCCTAAAAAGGCGGAGGAATTAGCAATGATCGACGGTGCGACGATACAAAAGGCAGTGGAAACTGATTTATTACAAGCACACAACGAATGTGGGATAATATCTACACCAGGATAAAATAGTATAACGTGAGTAGAATTCGTTATGAATAGGAAAGTAGGGCAGAGAATCAGGTAGTGTGAACAGTTCTGTGATAGGGTTGTTCTCATCAGAATCGACGTCAACCCAACGACAACAGTACTTCACGTATACATGTCTACGTCACAAGCAGAATATAAAGATGAAGTAACGGCTAATTCAGTATGCAAAAGGAGATGATCTTCCAATAATCATGGGAAACTGTAAAGCCGTAATAGGGGAATGAATATAAGACAGAGTTACGGGAGATTATGGGCGATAACAGGAACGACAGAGGAAAAAGACCAACTGAGTTCTGCAATAGGTTTCAGCTGATAGTAGCGAATACAATGCGCAAAAATCACGAAAGGATAAAGTATACTTGGAAAAGGCCGGGAGATACGGGAAGATTCCAGGCAGATTACATCATGGTCAGGTAGAGTCTGAAATATGATATTAGATTGTAAGACGTACCTAGGAGCACATATAGACTCGGATCGCAGTTCAGTAATCATGAGAAGTAGGGTGTAGTTTAAGAGACTTGAGCGGAAGAATCAACGTGGGAAGAAGTGAGACACTGGAATACTGAGGAATGATGAGATGCGTTTGAACTTCGCTAAGGATGTGGGTACTGCGAGAACGAACACCACGGTAGACAGCTCAGTATCAGAAAAATGGCGCCTCTAAAAATCACATCACAATGTTGGACAGAATAACTTAAGTAGAAAGAAGATAGCTGCGAAGAAACATTGGGTAACAGAAGAAAAACCTCAACTGGTCAAGGAAAGCAGGAAGTACAAAATTGTTCAGGGAAATGCAGTAACACAGAAATGTAAGTCACCTAGGGATGAAATACAGAGGAACTGCCTTAAAGCCAAGGCGAAATGGCGGCAGGAAAAATATGAAGAAATCGAAAAAGGAATGGTCGTCGGAAGTACTGATTCGGCGTACAGAAAAGCCAAAATAACCTTTAGTGAAATGAAAAGGAAGGGGCTGAACGTTAAGAGTGCAATGGGAATTCCACTGTTTAGAACGGAGGAGAGAGCGGATTTGTGCGAAGATTACACTGAAAGCATCTACGAGGGGGAGGACTTGTCTGATCAAATGATTGAGGAAGAAATGGGAGTTGATATGGAAGACATAAGGGATCGAATATTAAAGTCAGAGCTTCACAGAGTTTTAGAAGAGTAGCGTTCAAATGAGGCAGACGGGATTGACAACATTCCTTCGGAATATCTGAGATAAATGGAGAAATGACAACTGAGCGACTATTCAAGTTTGTGTGTAGAATCTTCGTGTGGAGACATACCATCAGACACCCAAAGATAGTGAAGGCAGATAACTACGGTTACTATCACATAATCAACTTAACAGCTCACGTAACCAAGTTCCTGACAAGAGTAACATACAGAGGAATGGAAAAGAAAATGGAGGATGTGTTAGATAACGACCTATTTGGCTTTCGTAAAAAGTAGGCGCATCAGACAGGTACTCATAACGTTGCAACTGAGATTGGAAGCAAGATTTAAGAACATCAAGGCACGTTCGTAGTATCTGTCAACGTGGAAAAAGCATTCGACTGAGTGAAATGGTGCAAGCTGTTTGAAATTCCGAGAGAAATAGGTGCAAGCTATAGGTTCAAAATGGTTCAAATGGCTCTGAGCACTATGGGACTTACCTTCTGAGGTCATCAGTCCCCTAGAACTTAGAACTACTTAAACCTACCTAACCTAAGGGCATCACACACATCCATGCCCGAGGCAGGATTCGAACCTGCGGCCGCAGCGGTCACGCGGTTCCAGACTGTAGCGCCTAGAACCGCTGGCCACTCTGGCCGGCGCAAGCTATAGGAAATGACGGATAATATAGAATGTGTATAAGAACCAAGAGGGAGCAATACGAATGGAAGACCACGAACGAAGTGTTCGGATTAAAGAAGGTGTAAGGCAGATGTAGTCTTTCTCCCCTACTGTTCAAGCAATGACGGAAATAAAAGAAAGGTTCGAGTGGGATATCAATGATGATACTACTATTCTCAATGCAAGTGAAGAAGAATTACAGAACGTGTACTGGAATGAAGAGTCTAATAAGTGCAGAATACTGATTGAGAGTAAACTAAACAGGGACGAAAGTAATCAGGAGTAGCTGAAATGAGATTGGCTATAAACTCAACATAAAAAATTAGGGACATCGAAGTAGACGAAGTTAAGGAATTCTAGTCTGAAAGCGAAATAACACATTACGGACATAGCAAGGAGGACATAATAGGCAAATTACCTCAGGCAAAGGAAACATTCCTGGTCAAGAGAAGTCTGTTAGTATCAAACATTGGCCTTAAATCGAGAATGTACGTTTATAGCATAGCATGATATGGTAGAGAATAACTGACTGTGAAAACCAGAAGAGAAAAGAATCGAAGCGTAACCTATTTTAACCTTATTTATGCATCCTTTGTGCATTCACATTTTAACATGCAATTGAAGATAGGACATACGTCTTGAAACCTTACCTTTCAAGAAATAAATTATTTTTTCAAATGTAGCGACTTGATTATGAACGACGACGACGAGTTTGAGACGTAGTGGAACAGAAGGGTGTTGCAAGTTAGGTGGACTGATAAGGTAAAGTATGAGAAGGCTCTCCATAGAACCGGTGAAGGAAGGAGCATGTGGATTACACTGACAAGAATAAAGTACTGGATAATACGACATACGTTAAGACATCAGGGAATAACGTCCATGCAACTTTTGAGGGGGCCGTACAGCGTAAGAATTGTGTGGGAAAACAGACTGGCTGGCCACTCAGCGGAACAGTCATAAAACTCATGAATCAAAAAAAAAACAACTACGGCAAATGCTGCTGACCTACCAATGGTAATGAAGAATTATAAGAATGGTAACTTCAATGCGATAAATTTTTAATACGCACATGAATGTATTAAGAAATAATTTTTTATTTCATTACGTCTCGTTATACTTCGGTTATATCTAGGCAGAAATGTAATCAGTATCATTATGATACTTGTTCCTTTCTAAAGAAACACAATTCTTTGTAGCGATATTACGTTTTAGTTGAAGATTAGAAAAAATCTAACCTGACGCGATTTGAACGCAGGGCGGGCCGAATTTTGGTCTGCTGCCTTAGCCTGTTGTTCTGCCGCCGCTGTTCGACGGCTGATGCCGTCGTAAAGTATGTAACAGATTCGTAAAGTTTGGAACCTCAGTCTCTCGAACTATCGTACTAAAGCAACAATTGTATATAAGTACGGTATATACTACAACCGTGCGAAAGATAAGCACATCGGTGTTGGCCCCCTGGGTATACTGTATGCTTTTCTTGTTAGTCGTCTACTGATGGCTGCACAGCCTAGCTTCCAGACAACCCGCTCATCCCAGACGCTGTGCGGTTTGCCGCTGAGCAGAGTTGCCAGGCCACAGCCGGTGGCCAGGGGCTGCTGCCTTGAAGACACTGGGGCCCGCGGCTGGGTGAAGCGGAAGGGAGGGATTAACGGCGGAGCGGGGGAGCGAGAGAAATGGGATTCGGGGGGTGTCACGTCGCGCGGAAGGGCCGGGTCCCGAAAACGATGACAGTGCGTCGGCGGAGATATAATTAGCGACTGGCATCCGGGGGACGGATTCGACTTGCCTGTCGGAAATCCACTGGGATGTTCGTCGCAAGAGCAGTTACACTGGCTAACATATAACAGGACTGGCATGGGGACATATTTTGTAAACACTATTTATGTCGGTATTTTTTATACTGACTGGTTTAGCAGTGACGATATTGAGTTACCATTCTTCCGTAAATGGGATGTACCACAGACCTTATCCATATGTGTACTACTCAATCGACATTCATCGTGTGCTGGTAAGTACTCTACATTAGCATACTCTGAGAAGCCAAAACATTATGACTACCGCCCACTGCAAGATTCAACGCCACCTGGTGACGTTGCGCACACGTGACATGTAAGGAACATATACACCGAGGGGACAAAAGTCATGGTATAGCGATATACACATATGCAGATGGCGGTAGTATCGCACAGACAAGGGATAAAAAGGCTGTGCATTGACGGTGCTGTCATTTGTACTCAGGTGATTCATGTGGAAAGGTGTCCGATGTAATTATAGCCACATGGCGAGAATTAAACTTTGAACACAGAATGGTGGTTGGAGCTATACGGGTTTGACGTTCCATTTCGGAAATCGTTAGGGACTTCAGTATTTCGAGGTTCACAGTGTCAGGAGTCTGCCAAAAACACCCAGCTTCAGGATTTTATCTCTCACCACGAACAACACAGTGCTCACGGCTTCCACTTAACGACTGAAAGCAGCAGCGTTTGTGTAGAGTTGAGAGTGCTAAGATACAAGCTACACTGCGTGAAATAACAGCAGAAATAAATGTGGGACGTACGACGAACGTACTCGTTAGGACACTGCGGCGAAATTTGGCGTAAATGCGCTAAGGCAGCAGATGACCGACCCGAGTGCCTTTGCTGACAGCACGATATCGCCTGCAGCGCTTCTCTTGTGCTCGTGATCACGTCGGTTGGACCACAGACGAATGGAAAACCTGGTCAGATCAGTCCCGATTCCAGTTGGTAAAAGCTGTGTATGGCGCAGACCCCACGAAATCATGGACCCAAGCTGTCAATAAGGCACTGATAAGCTGGTGGTGGCTCCGTAATGGGTGCACTGCTTTTACATGACATTGACTAAATACTCTGGTCCAACTGGACCGACCATTGACTGGAAATGGTTATGTTCGGCTACCTGAAGACCATTTACAACCATCCGTGGACTTCATGTTCTCAAACAACGATGGAGTTTTTATGGACAACAATACACCATGTCACTGGGCCACAATTGTTCGTGACTGGTTTAAAGAACATTTTAGACAGGTCGATCGAATGATATGGCCACTCAGATCGCCCGACATGAATCACATCCTAGATTTATGGAACATAATCGAGAGGTCAGTTCGTGCGCAAAGTCCTGCCCCGGCAACACTTTCCCAGTTATGGACGGCTCTAGAGGCAGCATGCTTCGATATTTCTGCAGGGGATTTCCAACGACTTGTTGAGTCCAGGCCACCTCGAGTTGCTGCAATACGCCAGGAAAAAGGACTCGATATTAGGAGGTATCACACGACTTGGTCACCTCAGTGTGTAAGGAGAGCAGAAATGAATGAAACCTCGAAGCGGGTTGGCTGTTCAAGTGCTACCGTCGTGAGCGTCTATGGAAAATTCTTGAAGTACGGTCAAACTAGGGTTGGAGGCACAAGGTGTTGGCAGTCCACGCTTCTTCACAAAACGTGGATGTCGGAGGTTTGCCCGCTCTGTAAAGCAGGACAGGCGGTGATCTGTGACACATGTGATGATAAAGTACAATGCTGGTGCTGGCGCAAAGTATTTTCGAGCGCATTGTTGAACATGGGGTTACGCAGCAGACAGCCCCTAATGTATCCATGTTAAGCCAAAAACATCAGCAATTACGAAGACTGTTCAAAAAATAAGTTACGCATGTCAGCCGGGACTTTGAGCGCATTGCGCACGGGTCACGAGTAGCGTATTATCAAAAGAGAGTACACATTCTGGAATTGGCTGGCTCTGAGCACAATGGGACTTAACATCTGAGGTCAAAAGTCCCCTAGAACTTAGAACTACGTAAACCTAACTAACCTAAGGACATCACACACATCCATGCCCGAGGCAGGATTCGAACCTGCGACCGTAGCAGCTCCGCGGTTCCGGACTGAATATTCTGGAATTCTTACAGTCGCAGTTCTGGTGCAGTTCTGATCGCGCGGCAGCTGGAAACGTACTCTAAGACCGAAATACGTTGGATAGTTTTCTTTTTGTTTAAAAACGTCTAAACTGCACACAGATTCACCGTGAAAGTTTGGCGAATATGAGTCGAATGCAATGCCGCGACCAGCCGTAGTGGAATGGTGCCTGCAATTTGACCGATGCCGCACAGTGATTAGTGATGCTGATCGGAAGGAAGGCCATCGACATCGACCACAAACAACGATGTACAGGCAACAGAGGAGCTGATTCGCAGAAGTTGCAGGTTTTCCGACGATGAGTATGTTCACATGGCGGCTCTCGACCAAAGAACGGATTTCTATCGTCGAGAATTGGACGACTGTTCCGATCGTTGTTTACAGACACTTGGTGATTATGTTGAAGAACAATGTCACATATCTTTGTCACTGAGAAGTGTAGTGCAGCATTCACCAAAAGTTACTTGGTCTGCCATAATAATGTGTAACTTGCTTTTGGAAGCTCCTAGTGCGATTGCGGAGAGCATCCTGATCGAAAGAATCTCGTTTCTTGTTACATTAGATCGATGATCGTGCCGGCATACGACGATATCTAGGTTGTTCTAAAAGTGCACCTCCTCAGCGACGGAAGCCGGGGAGGGGGGGGGCGGAGGAGGGGCGGGGAGATGAAGTATTATGCTATGCGAAACAATCACCTGGCCTCCCACGAGACGTGTGGTATTAATCGACGGCACCATGACAGATTTGGACTACGGGAACATTACTGCTGACTGCATCCCTTTATGTTTGAAGTCTTCCCCAACAACGATGGCATCTTCGAGCAGCATAACAAGGCCCAATCGTTTTACAGTGGTTTGAGAGGCATCAAAATGACGTTGATGTATTGGCCACCAAATTTGCCTGATCTGAACCCGATGGGACAAATCTAACTGGTTTATATGGGCTTCCACGATATCCGCTCTTGCGCCCGTATTTTTATCTGAAAATAGCACTTTTTAACCCAGCATGCTACATTATTTATCGTGTATTAACTTCCCTTATAAATGTTGTCCTTTACATCCGCCACCAAGAAAGTTGCTACCTACTGTGGGATCATTTGTCCTGTCAACCTGTCCGTCATTATAGGTAGCGTTTCCCAGATATTCCTTTCCTCGTCGATTCTGCAGTGCGCACTCTAATTTATCTTAATTTATTCTTACGATCCGTACACTAATATACAATGGCGGCAACAGCATTGTCACACAACCTTCCTCGAACACGCGTTCTCGAAATCTACCAACCAGTGTGCCGCAAAAACTACTTCACCTCTTTTTCAAAGATTCCCATTTATGTTCCTAGACGAATTCTGTCTGATTTTCGTTTACCCCAATATCGGCCTATGATCTTCCTTTCATCGTGTCTCCGAATTCATTTAATATCTGCTGACATTTCTGCTCGAGAATTACCTAAAAGCAACAGCAATACTCGAGCACTACCGTTCTGTATGCGATTTCGTTTACAAAAGTAACGCAAGTTCCTAGAGCCGCTCCAATAAGTCTAGGTCCTCCTTTCGCCTCCCTATTACAGATTACCCGTGTTCGCCGGTTTCCTGTTGATTCTTAGTACTACCTGAAAATACTTTAAACGAAGGTTACTGATAATCTTGTAATCGGATACTAACGCGTTCTTTCTCTTTGTTATAATTACTATCTTGATTTAATACACGTCTAAAAGAAACTTTGTTTCACTACATCAAGTAGAAATTTCCTCCGAGTTCTTTCTCCTTGCGTTTGTCCAACTGTGATGCTTTCTTTTAGACATCAGCATCGTCATCGTACAATCGGATATTGGCGAAATTTTAACTGACAAATCGAATAGTTTTATGTATCGAAACATACTCCAATCTCTCCTA
Source organism: Schistocerca cancellata (assembly GCF_023864275.1). Taxonomy (NCBI): domain Eukaryota; kingdom Metazoa; phylum Arthropoda; class Insecta; order Orthoptera; family Acrididae; genus Schistocerca; species Schistocerca cancellata. Next base: position 609,230,325 of record NC_064628.1, read on the forward strand.
TTGTGCTGTTATGGGTCTTAGGGCAAACTTGTGGGAGCTGCGGAGGAGTAAACTGACAGTTTTCAGGGATAATACGCAGCGGCAAGAAAGTGTTTTTTGTTGACCACAGGCCGTTAGAAATGACCTCCAGTAACTTTCAACAGGGAAGTAGCAAGGAGTGGAAAACAACATTTTTGGCAGTTCTGAACTCTTGTTCGGGAGGAAAAATCTTGAGAGTCGTACATAACAGAACTTATCTCCCGTAGGACGTTATTGCTCAGTCGGATATTCCAGTCAGCAACCCAGTTTCCGGTAGTTAGCTTCAATTTTCTGTGGTTCCTTAGGTGCGGTACTCGCCAACTCAGATAGTGGTGAAAGTGGAGTATTTCAGTGTAGCAAATTCTTTTATCGCTGCGAAGTTACTAGAAGCTAAGACGAATTTCAGCATTTTCTTTAGGGACGAATGTTACCGAATTTAAAATCATAATATCAACTGTGGAAAAAAGGATGAATAGGTGCGTGCGTGGATGGGGAGGGAGGGATTGGGGACTGATGTATTTTTCTGTGATTCGTAATTGTAAAAACCTCTGAAATTCGTGCAGCAATGGAAAATCATCCGTTACAGCTAAATACCACAATATTCATATTATTTCTGAGAACATTTTGTTTTGTAATTTGTGAAGCATTAAACAATCATCCACAAACAATTAAGAACGGAGATTCACTAATTAACCCATCAACTGTAATCATTTACCAAAGACCAGTCTCATACAAATAGTCAGCCTATATTTTACATTCACAACAGTGCAGATGCTCAAGCAATCATTGCATTATCAAGCTACAAATTTGTTCTTAGTTATCCGTGACTATGATTAGTGAATCGTAGTGATAACTCCCGAAGATTTCCTCCGCTGACGGGGACGAAACGTTGGATTTAACAAACAAATTTATTGTACAACAGTATAGTGCGCCGAAAAATTTTAATATTTATAACATTCCCGCCAGTGAAAGCTCATATTCCTTGATTAACAATTAAGGTACAGAAAGTGAAAGGGAGATGAAATTTATTTGTGTAGTTCTGTCTACATCGTGCGTATGGACTTCGCTGAATTAAAATGCTTGTAAATCAGTGTGTAGCGTATATTCAAAAGACGAAAATAAAAATTCCAAAGACGTTCGACTAAATGAAGATACTTATTTCGTGATTACGCTTTGTAGCTCTTTTACCGCATGGAAATCTTCCCTTAAACTGCCCAAAAAATATTTTGTAGCTCCCTGATGATTTTCGTAGTTTATGGATTTTGACCAGAAATCTCTTTCACAATACTTGACGGCAGTAAAAAGTTACGTACAGCCACACACACACACACACACACACACACACACATATATATATATATATATATATATATATATATATATATATATATATATATATACGGTAAACGTAAGCTTTATTTCTCAGAGTGGTTCAGTATATCACCCTTTATCTCCAATCGCCAACGGGATAGTGCAGTTTAGGTACACTGTCGAGTGCGTCATTATGGATGGGTCATTTCAAGGTTAGATGTGCGAAAAAAAAAAGAAGCAGTTGAACTTTAGCCTCGTATTAGTGACGAGCGGTCAGCTACAGCAGCTATAACGATTTACGCATACCATAAAGACGTAGTAGTTTTCGTCGTAAACACTCTGTATCTCACCATATTAACTATCATCTGTATCAGTAATGTCTGTGTAAGTCACACGTAATTTTATCTGTACTCGTGACGTTCTGTTGTGGCCTAACGATGGCTTAAGATTCCGAAAACCGGTTCGCGATCAAATAAATTATTATACTTGCAGAATATCAGGAATGTATGTCGCTCCCTCCATTTTTTTACGTCTTTATGCCCAGCTATAGTGTGTGATTGGACTTATTTCCCTGATGTACTTGCTTTCTTCTTCTCCCGGGTTTTTCTTACGTTCTTTTGGCCATATGGCTCTTAGATGTAACACTTGGCTTAGATTTAAACTGAGGCTTGTCAATTAAAGTTTTGAATTCAGCTCTGCCCTGTAGAATTTTTTTTTGTAGTTCCTATTTCCCAAAGATCTTTTTCAATTTCAAGTATTCAATTGCTTTTAATTTCCGTTGTCAGGATAGTGTAGAGAATCCTTTTTGTCAGTCTACTATCATTCATTCAGAGAATGTGACCATAAAATTTCAATCTTCTTTTCTTGGAAGTGTTGGTGATTTTCTTCAAATTTTGATATAACTCGTTAGACTCCTGTAAACAAGACGTGATATCGGAGAAGTACACTCCTGATATCTGATGAGGTGGTAGCTGTCGGTGCAGTGCACGTGGAACTTCATATGCTCAAGGTATGCAGACACGTTGTGTATTGAAGTCCATCTACAGCGCCTGTGAACGTTTGTTCCTCATTGTTCATATATGCTAGACTTATTTGATATATTCACATCTTCAGTACAGATAGACTCAGTGTGTCCGGAGGACTAACTACAGTGCCCGTGAACATTTATTCTTCATTATCATTGCAGTATTCCAAGTAGTGAAATGAAATAATAGCTTCCAGTTTTACCTTAGTACCTTTTAGTCTCAACAATGTTAGTGTAATTTAGAATGTCAATGTTGTACGATGATGATAAAGCCCCACACTCCGAGGAGCGTAGGGGACGATGCGGGAGACCCGCACCGCTGTACTAGGCAAGGTCCTAGTGGAGGTGGTTTGCCATTGCCTTCCTCCGATATATATATGTTGTATATGATATCGAATAACAGTCTGTGACTATATCTTCGGTAAGGGTAGAAACTAAAGCGATGAATTAAAACTAAACCCGGCTGTCCTGCTTATTAGGCATGTGCTATCCACTATACCACCTCGGCATTGTGGCTAACACAGCTGCAGGGAATAGTGTAGCATAAACTTCAGCTCACATCTCAGCCATCTTGGTTTTCACTTTCCTGAATTGTTTTTATTACCGAGGCTGTCCGATATTAGCCACAGTGCCGGGGTGGTGTAGTGGATAGCACATGCCTAATAAGCAGGACAGCCGGGTTTAGTTTTAATTCATTACTTCAGTTTCTATCCTTATCTGCTTCAGCTTCTATCCTTATCGAAGATAAATTTGAGACGCAATATGTCTTCAGAAAAATGTAATTACATTAATTATACCAGACTTGTAACTACATACTTTGTAAGTAGGCTGTTTAGGTTTTTATGTTGGTAACGCCATGTAGCGCTCTATATGAAAATCACTGGCTGTGCTGTGTGCAGCCTGTGGCTGGTTTGCATTGTTGGAATTTGCTATTGTAGTGTTGGGCTGTTGGATGTGAACAACGCGTAGCGTTGCGCAGTTGGAGGTGAGCCGCCAGCAGTGGTGGATGTGGGGAGTGAGATGGCGGAGTTTTGAGAGCGGATGATCTGGACGTGTGTCCATTAGAGACAGTAAATTTGTAAGACTGGATGTTAAGAACTGATATATATATTACGGATTTTGAACACTATTAAGGTAAATGCATTGCTTGTTCTCTATCAAAATCTTTCATTTGCTAACTATGCCTATCAGTAGTTAGTGCCTTCAGTAGTTAGAATCTTTTATTTAGCTGGCAGTATTGGCGCTCGCTGTATTGCAGTAGTTTGAGTAACGAAGATTTTGTGAGGTAGGTGATTCATGAAAGGTATAGGTTATTGTTAGTCAGGGACATTCTTTTGTAGGGATTATCGAAAGTCAGATTGCGTTGCGCTAAGAAATATTGTGGCTCAGTTTAAGCACAGTCATTTATAATTTTTTTAAGGGGACGTTTCAATTTCCTTGGCTAAATGACTAACACCAAAGACCAGACAATTAAAACTAAAAAAAAAAACATAAAAAATCAGTACCTTCAACTTCACTTCCCGTCCACCCCTGTAATTCTTCCTTGCATCCTATTAGTCAACAAAGCACATAAAAATCATTCGTATATCTTATTGGGGACCAGAAGAAGTGTTGAGTGCTAAAAAAGAATGGCAGATGACTCACCACGATTGTGGACCGTAATCGTACAAGAGATCGAACAGGTGTAGTTTATGCTAACAAGGCTGTCCTCCACAGACGAATTGTCCCCACGAGAAAAGTAGAGCTAAACGTGCCATCCCTCTCGGACATTTCCCCAGCCACGAGAAGCAGGGTGGCACAACGAACATCCAGAAACGCGATCCGTCCATAGGGAACCGAAACCGGGCGGTTACTCGAGGTGGTGGTGGCGGTGCGGAGAAGACGCGGGCAGCTTGTTGCATGGCAACCGCCATTAATTCGGGAGCCGTTCCGCAGCTGTGACCACGCCGCGGCGGCCGGTCGGCCGCGACAGTTACAAATAACCGCGCGCCCCAATAACGAGCTGTAGCGGGCAAGATTTACTCCGGCGCGTGATGGATGACCGTCTCACTGCCGCCTCCGAGGTGGGCGCAAATCTCCGCCGGCGCCAGGCGCGGGGGCGGGCTAATGGCGTCTAATAAGGCGACGCAGACGCACTGGACACCGCATCAGGTGGGCGCCACCAGCCATTAGCGGCAGCGGCGCTGCCAGGTAATGAGTCAGATCTCCAGTGGGCAGGAAGCGGCCGAGCCGTTTATTCGCGCATCAGGCTGTGAAAGACCGCGGGTCGCTGGCGAATTCTGTGAAATTAGAACAGCGTTTTAGTCTCCCCCCCTCTCTCTCTCTTTCTTTCTCTTGTTCTGTCTCGCCTTCGTTCTTCCTTTCTTCGGTGATTAACGCTACGTCATCACCTTGCGGCCATTAGGGAGCAGCCGCGTCTCCTCAGCTCTCACAAGTCCCTAGAAGACGACAGCAGTGGCTTTTCACTGTCAAACCACTCATCATTTCACAAAACTGGTGTAGGTCGCCAATTTTAGATTCTCCCGGTAAATGCTGACTTTTTGAGGAGGAGAGCTGTTCGACTCGTGTCGACTATGTGGAAAGACGAATGGCATTTTATGCTGGCAAAGAAAAAGTTCCCCCTGTACAGAAACAGGTCATTTCACGAGGGATGGTCATAAAGCTTTAATGATCACCTTGGTAACGTAATTAAATTTTAGTTTATTTACAATTACGAGTGGCGTTCAATAAGTAATGCAAAACATTTTTTCCTCGGTTGGTTTCGGTTGAAAAAAAAGAATTCGTTGTGGGACATCGTGGATTATTTCTGCTTCAGTCCCTAGAGTTTCATGAAGTTCCGATAGGTGGTGGCACTGTACGTAGCCTTCAAACTGGCGTCTGTAAACGAGACGCGTTCCAAGCAGAGATCTGTCATTAAGTTTCTTTTGGTAGAAAAGCAGAGCATTGTAGATATTCGTAGGTGCTTGCAGAATGTCTACAGAGACCTGCCAGTGAACAAAAGCACGGTAAGTTATTGGACGAGTCGTCAGTCATTGCAACATTGTCCGACCTCCCGCACATAGTTGTGACTTCTGCAATGGTTCAACGTGCGGACACTCTCATTCGAGGTGATCGACGGATCAGAATCAGAGACGTCGCTGCTGCATTGGATGTCTTTGTTGGTAGTGCTGACAATCTCGTCCACCAGTTGGGGGTACTCAAAGGTGTGTTCCTGCCGGGTTCCTCGCGGCCTAACAGAAGACCATGCGAGCGATAAATAACCAGCTGTGCGGAATTGATTCCACGTAATGAGGCTAATCGTGACAGTTTTATTGATACAGAAAGATGTTGGCGCCGACATCGAGCGGTAGTGGCATCAAGTGGGCATATAGGCCCTCTCAATAATGTGGTGTAAGGCAGTCGCGTTGAATGAGGATTATACTGAAAAATAGCATTTTGTAGCCAAAGGAGAGAGGAATAATATGATAGTTTGGAATCCTGACTAAAACCAACCACCTTTCAGAGCAAAATGTGTTCCATTATTTATTGAGCGCACCCCCCCCCCCCCCCGCACATGTCCCACAGTGCTGGTACACCTTGAAATATCAACGCCATAGAACGTAGCACACCACTAGCCAGGAGCCAAAACAAAATTGCGCAGTGCACTGATAAAGTGAGGTTTCGTGCGGTAATTCGGTTTCAGCAGCAGCGTGATTGTTGCAGCTGAGTCAGGCCAAAGTAAACAATTTCTTCACCTGTTTAATCGCCACAGGACGAATGGTGGCTTTGTCACTATGACCTCCAAGACAAAGGAACAAAATGAACAGTGGAAACATAAGCATTCTCGACAGCCGACGAAAATGTCGAAGAACCAGCGGTCATAGTTCAAGGTAATTTTGACTGCTCTTTGGGATTGTCGTGGTAGCCGTCCGGAGTGGCCGAGCGGTTCTAGGCGCTACAGTCTGGAACCGCGCGACCGCTACGGTCGCAGGTTCGAATTCTGCCTCGGGCATGGATGTGTGTGATGACCTTAGGTTAGTTAGGTTTAAGTGGTTCTGAGTTCTAGGGGACTGATGACCACAGCAGTTAAGTCCCATAGTGCTCAGAGCCATTTGAACCATTTTCTGATTGTCGTGGAGTGGTGATCAAACTGTGACAGGAGCATACTGCTGAAATCTCCTAATGAGATCAGGAAACGCTGCCAAGACGAAGCAGAGCGGGAATCTGTGCATGGCGTATGTTTTTGAATTCACTCCTGAAAAGGCGCACAAAGGGAAGGAGTACGGTGGCATTATGATGCTGAGCGGTGATTGTAACGTGTTAAAAGATTTTGAGGTTAGTATACCAATGCAATATGATGTCTCCCCACACCATTACGCTTGGACGAAAAAAACGACAATGTTCCTGGGAGCATTACATATTCCCGTCTCTCGCCATATGAGAGTACGCAATGAACGAGAACTTAGGCCTGAAGGTTATGTTGCCAATATATGATCATTGTTTGAATGTTTTTTTCCTTACCTTTCACTCTCTGTGTTAAGCTTTTTAATACTTCTGATAGACTCTATTACAGTAATAGCTGTTCCTGCTTAGAGGAGTGTTCTTTCTTACGTTCGTGATCGTCTGCTGTAGTGCACCTACTTGTGAGTAAAAAATACTTATTACGTCAGATGAACTTTTTTGTAGTGTGCCACAAGCAATACGAAAGGTGTATCGATAAAAAATGAGTAAGAAGAAACAGTGTTTTGCTTAAAGGGCGCTTTCTGTTCAAAAGACTTCAGTATGGCTGTCTTTTTCTTTATTGTAGTGGAGAATTCTCTGCATTATAGTGAAAACAGCTTTTCGATGATTGCCCTCTACTCCTATTCACTATCTCACACGCTCTAGTCTCTTCATATCAGTGTACAAGCCATACCCTCAATTTTTCAATTTCAACATTTTGTTGTTGGAGAACCAGTAACTTAGTTAATTTTTCATGATGCTTTTATTAATGAATCTGTTGACAGTTGCAGCACATGTTTTTGGCCGCTAGTTTCGAACCAACTGGTTCATTTTCCAGCTTGCCCTACTGAGTCAGCTCTGAATGTGTCTAATCTTAATAATAATAATAATAATAATAATACAGTTAATAATACAGTTAAAAAGAAGTCACGCTTGATCAAGGTCCGCGTCACTGTCCATTTTTGACCAGACATAACGTCTGAGAATAGAAAGAAATAATAATACTAATAAACATCAAAATGGAATTACATGCTTTATAAAATGTTCGCAAGATGACTTTCACAATCTACATGTGCCTCTTAGCATTTCAAAATCTAACTCAAATTTGCTAAGAGGCACATGTGCATTGTGACCGTCATTCTGCGAACATTTTATAAAGCATGTATCGCGATTTTGATGTTCATTATTAAGATAAGGCACTTTTAGTGCAGTCTCAGTAGGCCAGACTTGAAAATGAACCCGTTGGTTCGAAACTACTCGCCAGACCTATATATTGCAACTGTCAATAGATTCGTTAGTAAACGTTTCGTGACATACCGTCAACAATTATTTGTGCTACAAATTCCACATTCTCCTATCCCGTAGAATTTTTATTCCCTGTTGCTCACTCCATTCTCAGATTAGGAAGTCCTCGAAGCGGTAAAAGTTTTTCTAGTAATCTTCTTCTTTTAAAAATTTTATCTGCTACGTGTCCTCCATTTCCAATTAGTTACGGCTCATTACACGTGTTACGAACCTACCGCATGCTATGCTAATAATTTTTCAATTTTCTCTTGTCACCTATTCTAAAATGATTTCCTTTTCTAACCACTGAGTAAATTAAACTAAATCCTGTTATTATTTATCTGTATTTGTGAAGCCTCAGCTCTGTTTTCTGCAGTGAAAAAAATATCGAGCATTCTGACTACACGCCGGTTGCTTACTAGTTGCGGATGATATTAAAACGCATTTCGAAGGGAAAAAAATCAACAGTAAGCCTAACTTTTCCAGTTGGAACTGAATAGGCGATGATGAAATTTGTACTTAAAAAGAGATAATATTCGCTTCTGCTCTCCTTGTTTACATTTTCTTCTTGAATTAAAAACTCTTAATTGTTCCAGTTTTGTCTGCGGAGAAAGCATAAGACAGACAAGACTGATTGCAGTAAAGATACATCATCATCAAATGAAGCCAGCAAGTGCCTCCTCTGTACTATTCTGCCGAAAATGATCGCTATGATACAAAGTTCGAGCGAGGTTCAGCCGACTGTGTTCATTTGTGGTCGCTGAACTCATAATTTGCAGCTGTCATTTCACAGAAAAGCCTCCACACCACGCAATAAATAACAGCAAATGCGAATGAAATACGTATGCTATTATTGTTCGGTCGCAGCGAGAGTTACACAAAGTACAATGTAATTTTCTACGCATGATTTAGTTCACGACACAGAGAGGAAAAAAGGTCGCTATCGTTTTTGCAAAACACTTCTTGCTGTGCTTTGACGGTCGCATGTGTACGCTACATACATCAACGAATGAATGTAAAATTTCACAGATGTTTAAGAGCAACTGTACCTAATGTACCAAATTACTTGTACGCTACCAGAAAACGGGCGCCACAGAATTGGTATTTAGATTATGTTCCTTTCCATTCATTCGCAGTTCACCGAGCGAGATGGCGCATAGTGGTCAGTACCCTGTAGTCGTACTTCGGAGGACGGCGGTTCAAACCACGCACGATCATTCAGATTCAGCGTTCCACGATTTCATTACTTCATTTGTGGCAAATACGAGGTTGGTAAAAACTTTCTAAAGCCAAGATCGCATAAAAATTTCTTTATTTACAGAAAACGGTTTCGACACACTTCGCTGTCATCTTCAAATCTTTGTTATAAAATGTTTTCATTTTGTGTTGTACCTTACGCCAAGTTGTCCTTTCGATGAAAGGTAGCACATTACGTAAACTCTGCCATAAATAAAACATTTAAAATAAAAAAATCACCGAGCGAGGTGGCGCAGTGGTTTGCACATTGAACTCGTATTCGAGAGGATGACTGTTCGAACCCACGTCTGGCCAACCTGAATTAGGTTTGCCGTGATTTCCCTAAATCGCTTCAGGCTGATGCCGGGATGGTCCCTTAGAAAAGGGCACGGCCGACTTCCCTCCCCATCCTTCCTTGGGACAAATGACCTCGCCGTTTGGCCCCTTCCCCCCCAAATCAACCAACGAACCTATCAAAAACCACCTTGTGCACATAGCCATGTTCATATATGTAGCGCTCAACAGATGATCGTTACGTCATGAAAAACACAATACACAATAAAATGCACAGTAGCACATCTGTTTACTTTACTCTAGCAACATTTGTCTACTGCGCTCTGGCTTTCATGAATAAATAAAAAATGTTTCGCAAAATCGCTGTTTACGGAATCCATTTTCATTTTTATAGAGGACATATTCGTTCTCCAAAAACGGTTTAATCCATGACTACAAAATATGTTCCATAACTACGCTGCAGATTAACGTCAGCGTCATAGATGTATTAATTATACTATGTACAGCGAACTGATGACCTAGAAAACAGGAATAACCGTCGCTTATTTCCAAGTAATCAGAAAATATCCCCGATCATCCTCCGACACTTTGTCTGTAGAGTTCGGGTTCACCGGGTGCAAATTCAGTTCGTATTTATTACATGCTGCTTCTTCTTTTTGCTACCCTTATAACGTTTCCTTACGGGGTCGGTATATCAATCTTGATTTTGCAACTGTAGTGGTAGAGGGTGGCCGGATACCCTTGCTGTCAGCTCCCACCCTCCTTCCAACCCCACCCCCAACCTCCCGGCCCAGGATAGAATTTGAGTACTCCATTTGTGCCGACTGTTATCCCATATAAAGGTGTGAGAACGTTTTCGAAGTGTTTGCGAATCGTATGTTTTTCTGTATATATAAATGATCTTTGGATAGGGTGGATAGCAATGTGCGGCTGTTTGTTGATGATGCTCTGGTGTACGGGAAGGTGTCGTCGTTGAGTGACTGTAGGAGGATACAAGATGACTTGGACAGGATTTGTGATTGGTGTAAAGAATGGCAGCTAACTCTAGATACAGATAAATGTAATAAATACAGATGAATAGGAAAAAGAATCCCGTAATGTTTGAATACTCCATTAGTAGTGTAGCGCTTGACACAGTCACGTCAGCCGGCCGGTGTGGCCGAGCGGTTCTAGGCGCTACAGTCTGGAACCGCGCGACTGCTACGGTCGCAGGTTCGAATCCTGCCTCGGGCATGGATGTGTGTGAAGTCCTTAGGTTAGTTAGGTTTAAGTAGTTCTAAGTTCTAGGGGACTGATGACCACAGCAGTTAAGTCCCATTGTGCTCAGAGCCATTTGAACCATTTTTGACACAGTCACGTCGATTAAATATTTGGGCGTAACATTGCAGAGCGATACGAAGTGGGACAAGCATGTAATGACAGTTGTGTGGAAGGCGGATAGTCGTCTTCGGTTCATTGGTAGAATTTTGAGAAGATGTGGTTCATCTGTAAAGGAGACCGCTTATAAAACACTAATACGACCTATTCTTGAGTACTGCCCGAGCGTTTGGGATCCCTATCAGGTCGGATTGAGGGAGAACATAGAAGCAATTCAGAGGCGGGCTGCTAGATTTGTTACTGGTAGGTTTGATTATCACGCGAGTGTTACGGAAATGCTTCAGGAACTCGGGTGGGAGTCTCTGGAGGAAAGGAGGCGTTCTTTTTGTGAATCGCTACTGAGGAAATTTAGAGAACCAGCATTTGAGGCTGACTGCAGTACAATTTTACTGCTGCCAACTTATATTTCGCGGAAAGACCACAAAGATAAGATAAGAGAGATTAGGGCTCGTACAGAGGCATATAGGCAGTCATTTTTCCCTCGTTCTGTTTGGGAGTGGAACAGGGAGAGAAGATGCTAGTTGTAGTAATAGACGGCAAATCATCGAGTAAAACTGAAGTGATATCAGGTGTTCCCCAGGGAAGTGTTCTGGGACCTCTGCTGTTCCTGATCTATGTAAATGACCTGGGTGACAATCTCTTAGGTTGTTCGCAGATGATGCTGTAATTTACCGTCTAGTAAGGTCATGCGAAGACCAGTATCAGTTGCAAAGCGATTTACAAAAGATTGCTGTATGGTGTGGCAGGTGGCAGTTGACGCTAAATAACGAAAAGTGTGAGGTGATCCACATGAGTTCCAAAAGAAATCCGTTGGAATTCGATTACTCGATAAATAGTACAATTCTCAAGGCTGTCAATTCAACTAAGTACCTGGGTTTTAAAATTACGAACAACTTCAGTTGGAAAGACCACATAGATAATTTTGTGGGGAACGCGAACCGAAGGTTGCGTTTCATTGGCAGGACACTTAGAAGATGCAACAAGTCCACTAAAGAGACAGCTTACACTACACTCGTTCGTCCTCTGTTAGAATATTGCTGCGCGGTGTAGGATCCTTACCAGGTGGGATTGACGCAGGACATCGAAAGGGTGCAAAAAAGGGCAGCTCGTTTTGTATTATCACGTAATAGGGGAGAGAGTGTGGCAGATATGATACGCGAGTTGGGATGGAAGTCATTAAAGCAAAGACGTTTTTCGTCGCGGTGAGATCATTTTCAAAATTTCATTCACCAACTTTCTCTTCCGAATGCGAAAATATTTTGTTGAGCCCAACCTACATAGGTAGGAATGATCATCAAAATAAAATAAGAGAAATCAGAGCTCTAACAGAAAGGTTTAGGTCTTCGTTTTTCCCGCGCGCTGTTCGGGAGTGGAATGGTAGAGAGATAGTATGATTGTGGTTCGATGAACCCTCTGCCAAGCACTTAAATGTGAATTGCAGAGTAATCATGTAGATGTAGATGTGGTACGAGGTACCCTCCGCCACGCACCGTATGGTGGATTGCGGAGTATGTATATAGATGTAGACATAGACTGAGGGGGGACGTGGGCACCAACCCAGTATTCAACTAGTCGTATATGGGAAGTCGCTTAAAATCCACACTCAGGCTGGCCGGCACACCACCCCTCCTCGGAATCCTCCGGGTGGATTCGGTCCGATGCCGGGTCGCCGAACTGAATCCTGGCGTGCTAGCGCACATCTCTCGGGGCGGATTCATTTCTTACTTTCATTCCTCTCAAAAATCATTTTAATGTGTCATATGGGCGCCTTGCGTGATGTTGTGGTTCCTTATAGAATGCCTAAATCCCGAGATAAAATTGTGGCTCTCCACTGTAGACTCCCCTCCCCCTCCCCTCCCCCTCTACACACTCCCGCTCCCATCACTGGCTCCTGGACCTTTGTATATGAAATGCGTACGAGGGGAAAAGAGAATTTGATGAACTGTTGAAGAAGGGGGAGAGAATAATTTCCTTCTCCGTATCTAATGTTGCTGACACAGCACTTGCCGGTAAGCAGGTGTCTCGGCGGTATACTGCTACAGAATCGGATTCGGCACGGCGGGAAGGGAGCGAATGAATTTGTGCGGAAAGTGATTAACGAGGCAAGTTGCAGCGCGGCGCGGCCGGACCCAGAGGAAGAGCGACGAGCCCTTGAAGGGCAGGGGCACGGCTGCGGGCTGCGGTGGCGGAGGTGGCGAGCCGCCGCCATCGCTCACGGAAGGGCCGGCCGACCCTCGGCAGGGGCCGCCGTGATTTAGCGGGGATAGCCCGGGGGCCGCAGCCTGCCGCCGTCCTGTGTGGCTAAACCACGGCCGTCAGCGGCGCCGCGGCTCCTCTCCGTCAGCGCGGAGTCTAGCTGCTGTGAGCAAGCCCGTAGCGCAGAAGCGGCTGCCTACAGTGTCGATGACGGTGGAGAAAGGAAAGATGCATAAGAAGAGCTGCACGATTCGTTACGTGTTTGTCCGGCCAGTGTGAGATTGTCGCAGGTACGATTAACCAACTGAAGTGCGAGATGTCGTAAAAGAGAGACTAGTTACATTGCGGAGGGACAAAAAAGTTAGTTTACTGCTGCAGCCTCGCTGTTCGCATATCACAGGCATGGCCCAACGGCGATGAAACAAGCACATAGACGAGGAGAACGTGGAAGGTGCCATAACCTGATTTCCCATAACTTCATTCAGTGGAAGAGGGTCAAATAACCGAACATGTGTCTCGGCCTATCCGTAGATACTCGACCGTTTCTAAGAAAACTACGATTAAAGTTTTTGAGGTACTTTATGTGCCTTTAATGCGTGATATCTCAACCAAGATGGTGGCACAGTGGCTAGCGTCACGGTTTTATGCCCTGTGTTCGAAACCCGATTATTGTTTTTATTAATTTCCTTTCGTTTCCTCATTTATCTATCCACGTCCATAGAAGGTTACTACACTATGTGGTCAAAGGTGTCTGGACACCCCCAAAAACATACCTTTTTCATATTAGGTACATTGTGCTGCCATCTGCTGCCACGTACACCACATCAGCGATCTCAGTAGTCATTAAACATCGTGAGAGAGCAGAATGGGGCGCTCCGCGGAATTCACGGACTTCTAACATGGTCAGGTGATTTGGTGTTACTTGTGTCATACGCCTGTACGCGAGATTTCCACACTCCTAAACATCCCTAGTTCCCCTGTTTTAGATGTGATAGTGAAGTGGAAACGTGAGGGGACACGTACAGCACAAAATCGTACATGCTGACCTGTCTGTTGACTCACAGAGACCGCCCACAGTTGAAGAGGGTCGTAATCTGTAATAGGCAGACATCTATCCAGACCATCACACAGGAATTCCAAACTGCATCAGAATCCACTACAAGTACTATGACAGTTAGGCGGAAGGTGAGAAAACTTGGATTTCTTGGTCGAGCAGCTGCTCATAAGCCACACATGATGCCGGTAAATGCCAAACGACGCCTCGCTCAGTGTAAGCAGCGTAAACATTGGACGATTGAACAGTGGAAAAATGCTGCGTAGAGTGACGAATCACGGAACACAATGTGGTGATCCGATGGCAGGGTGTGGGTATGGCGAATACCCAGTGAACGTCATTTGCCAGCGTGTGTAGTGCCAACAGTAAAATTCGGAGGCGCTGGTTTTATGGTGTGGTCGTGTTTCTCATGGAAGGAGCTTGCACCCCTTGTTGTCTACAGATAAGCTGAGACACGTGTTCGCTTGTTTTGACCCCTCTACCACTGAGCAAAGTTTCTCGAAAATCGTTTTATGGCTATCACAGCACAGGCCTACATTGATGATTTAAGGACCTTCTTGCTTCCTACTGTTGAACAGCAATTCAGGGATGGTGAATGCATCTTTCAACACGGTTAAGCACCTGTTCATAATGCATGGCCTGTGGCGGAGTGGTTACACGACAATAACATCCCTATAATGGACTGGCCTGCATAGAGTCCTGATCTGAATCCTATAGAACACGTTTCGGATGTTTTGGAATACCGACTTCGTGTCGGGCCTCACCGACCGACATCGATACCTCTCCTCAGTGCAGCACTCTGTGAAGAATGGGCTGCCATTCCCCAAAAAACCTTCCGGCATCTGACTGAACGTATGCCTTCAAGAGTGGAAGCTGTCATCAAGGCTAAGGGTGACCCAACACCATATTGAATTCCAGCATTACCGATGTATGGTAATTACTTGTAAGTAATTTTCAGCCAGGTGTCCGGATACTTTTGATCACATAGTGTATATGACTATTTCTTATCAAGTCAGGGGTTACGAGTGAGTTATATTATTACTCTTTAAAAATCACGTAAAGTACCTCGAAAACTTTGATCGTCGTTTTCTCAGATACGGCCGAGTGTCTACAGATAAGCTGAGACACGTGTTCGCTTATTTTGAGCCCTCTACCACTGAGCAAAGTTTCTCGAAAATCGTTTTATGGCATTTGCCGTGTTCTTATCGTGAGTGTTACAGGCGCATTTAACTTTCGGCATCGCTACTCTACGAATTGCTCATTGTTTTGCGCTCCAGGGAGAGGATGTTTTGTTGATGTTGTTGTCCAAAGACTGGTTTGGTACAGCTATCCACGTGAGGTTGTAAGCGCCTATTTGCACACTCCTCTTAGCTCACGAGGAGACTCCACGTAGTTGCAAGGCTGCCTATGGACCTACTCACTGCTTCCACTTCTGATGCTGCATGTTGCACGGAAACGAAGGCAAGTCTGTATCCGTGCGGGAAACCGCACATGATGGCACACGAATGATGCCGCTAGAAGTAGAAGCGTTCACTCACAAATGTCCTTGCAAGCCGTGGAGACGTCTGCAGCTGTGCATTTCATAGCTCCTATGCCGCACAGACAAAGTGATTTCGAGAACAAAGGCTGTAGAACAAGGCAAGGAACTCGTGGGTCTTTCTGACATCAGAAGTAAAGATAATCACAACAGAAATAATGTGATACAGCGTTAAAAGAAATATGCTGTACTGAGGAAACTAAAAATAAAATAAAAATTCTGCGTTCTCGGTACCACCGAGAAAAGCATCTCAGTAACAGCGCAAAGAGAAGTGGTGCTAGCAGCAAGTATGTTTACTGACCAAATGTACAGTCTTTTGACAGACTTAGGTTCACTAGTGGCGTGGAATCTTAAGGTAGCTGATAACATCTCGGAATAATTTTTTTTTCATCTCAGTTTTTCCTGCTTCATTAATTTCTGTTGCACAAGATGGTGTAGGAATCGATAGTTATCCTCGCCCATCCTTAATGAATATCTAAACCAGTATTTGCCCCCTACAAGAGGTTATTTTCGAAAAAAGTTAACTCTTCTCTCCTCCCGTCTTCTCATCCATTTTTACGTATATAATGACCGTTTTCTTCTGTTCGTATTGTTCACTGCCGCGGCATATAATGCAGCAGTCACAGATAAACCAGGAATTGCTGATTTTCTTTTAGCGCTCGACCCCGTCTAACCGTACGCAACTTTCCCGGTCATTTTAGTGAACGCGTTGTTCTTAGAAGAACATGTAAATGAAAGCTATAGTTGATTTGCATTTCTAGCAGCGATCATTGACGGTTGTACTGATACGTAAGCTGTGGTGGTAGATTTGTTTGGAGTGACTCCATCTATATTTACAAGAACGTAATTGCAGACATCTTCCCGGGTTCGATTCCCGGCGGGGTCAGGGGTTTTCTCTGCCTCGTGATGACTGGGTGTTGTGTGTTGTCCTTCGGTTAGTTAGGTTTAAGTAGTTCTAAGTTCTAGGGGACTGATGACCATAGATGTTAAGTCCCATAGTGCTCAGAGCCATTTGAACCATTTTTTTGCAGACATCGATCAAGACATCAGAGAAACGACGACTCCTAGGAGGGCCATTCCTTTTACTCTGGAAACAGCTTTTCTTGTAATGACGGAGGGATTTTCAACCAACATTAGCGATTTTGTCTCCAGTTACATTCATGCAGTGAACGAGGCAGAGATGACTACCTATACGTCTCAGCACGGGCCTGACATCTCTTACCTTATTCTCATCGTTAATATCCAAGTTATATCACGAAGACAGCAGATCTGTTGCAGCTTTCCGTAAGTACTGTTTCTCTAAATTTATCCACCGATTTCTCGGGAACAGCATCGCCTTATCTCGAAGAGCCCATTTCAGTTACACTACCGTTCAGACCATACCTACCTATAAACAGCCTAGCATCGTCTCTGCTAACACGCCTAATCGTTAAGGAGCCCAAACATTGAACGGTTATATTCGGGTAGGTAATGTGTACATATACATAAACATCCACGTGGCCAGTCGCTGTATTTTTCGAGCAACAATTCATGTGATTATCCTTAACATTTCTGTTTCTGTACTCATCTGCCCTAATGTCCCACAAGATCGGCAATAATTTATACATTGCGATGCACTCTAGTAACAACGCTTTGTTTTGTACCCATTTTCAACACAACAACAACAACGAACAGTGAACACAAAGATATTCAGAGCCTTTAGCAAGCGAGAGACTGTCAAGGATATTGTCAATAATACCCACAGACGGTACAGTATATCTGGGCGGCGCAATGTATTTCAAAAGTTTCTGATGGTCTCAGTATTATTGAGCAACCTATCAATTTCACCCCCACACGTTCAATAGTATTTCGAATCAGGAAATATTGCGCAATATTATTCACCGTCTACAAGGCAGTTAAGACGACGGAAGTTACTTGTTGTCCTGTATCTGCTCTTTAGAAAATATCGTGTGCCAAAAGAGCAAGCTGCGCTTTACACATATGGTTTTTGCCGGACCGGTGCTAATTCTTTAAAATAAGTTTGTTTTGCTCGAGCTTTAAATATGCTCTAGGATCCAGCAACAGACGGCCGTCTGCGATATTGATTCTTAATTCTGCGCATCCGTTCTTTTCCTTTTTCTGAAAACAGGAGTGCCCTGTGCGCTTTTCCAATCGCGCGTGACTATATGCTGATCGTGAGATTCTCGATGAATAACGCAGAATATCTTTACGTCCTCCTGCTCACCAGGTATTCTAGCGTTAAAATATTTCTAATACACTTATAAATGTTTCTTTAAGTTTCCAATTTCACTTGAGTTGCTAATAATATTAGCCGTCTCGCTCAGTTTCAATCTGCGGGGTTCCACTGCCACGTTAAGACCTTGTGAAGCGTTTCCTCTCTCTCTCTCTCTCTCTCTCTCTCTCTCTCTCTCTCTGTGTGTGTGTGTATGTGTATGTGTGTGTGTGTGTGTGTGTGTGTGTGTGTGTGTGTGTGTGTGACAGCATTTTCATTTTCGTTACAATTTATCGTACTATAACAGCGACATTGCAGCTCAATAATCGTAGATGTCCCTGTTTCTTTAATATGTTGTATCACAACTAGTTGCTCAGAACTATGTGCTGTATCCTGGTCCACTGCTTTTCTTTCTGCATTTCTCTGTCTTTCTCTTTTCATAGCCCCTTACCAATTGATGTCTTTATAATAAGATCTTCGTCATAGGTCTGATATCGGTGTACCGATTTCTCATCATGAAAAGGACGCCAACAAACATTATTGGACCTGAGAATCACACAAATATATCCTGTAGAGCCCATGGATACCAGTCTGACCTATTATGCGCACTGAAAGCGAGCCGTTTCACTATTATGTGCGCACTCGTCTCCTGTATGAAGCTATTTGCAACGTAAAAGTAGCCTCTATTACGCGCTACAGTTACACTAGTTACCTATCGTGGAGTACGTTTATTTTAGCGAGCTGACATTTTACATGATGCTAATCACACACACACACAAACGCACGCACGCACACGTATAGACACTAACGCACTAGTGCACTCATAGAAACGCTAGTTCTCTGTAAAATGAGAGACCTCTGAACTCGTAATGGACGTTAGCATTGTATACAGTTGGGTATTTGGTGTGTTCGAGGGGCAGTAAGTTCTCTACGGAAATGCGTCGAATCTAATGTGTGATTTTAAGCTAATTATACTTTACGATGTTAATTTTGATAACTCAGATTTGTTATGTGCGTATCTATCACGTCAATAAGACATCGCCGGCTGCACAGGAATATAGCAAACGGGTGAAACACTGCGAAAATTTGTAGAGAAATGGATGCCAACTTTTGTAGACGACTATGAAATCCAGAAATCCTTTTTGGCCTGATACACGTCTACTGGATCCGCTGAATTGTGTAGCTGTTGTGTAGCTTTTCCGCCTTACCATGATATCAAAGCATGAGGACGTATAAACTAAAATAAATGAATTTACCACTCATAAAATTCTCTTCACTTATGACAGATTTTTCCCTTTTTTTTCTCTCTTTCAAATGGGCGTTGATTGGTACAGGGTCTGGCAGTTGACTTTCAACGTAAATAAATGTTATTTACTGCAGAACAAAAGGCGATGATATTTATTGCTGTTCAGATGCTCATCATCATCATCATCATCATCATCATTTAAGACTGATTATGCCTTTCAGCGTTCAGTCTGGAGCATAGCCCCCCTTATACAGTTCCTCCATGATCCCCTATTCAGTGCTAACATTGGTGCCTCTTCTGATGTTAAACCTATTACTTCAAAATCATTCTTAGCTGAATCCAGGTACCTTCTCCTCGGTCTGCCCCGACTCCTCCTACCCTCTACTGCTGAATCCATGAGTCTCTTGGGTAACCTTGCTTCTCCCATGCGTGTAACATGACCCCACCATCTAAGCCTGTTCGCCCTGACTGCTACATCTATGATGCTATTTCGGATAAATCAATGGAAACAATTAAATACGTGACGTACCTAGGAGTAATCATCCGGAGCTACATAGAATGAAATGACCATTTAATAATAGTTACAGTAAATTCAGACGCCACGCTGAAATTCACTGGACGACGCTAAAGGAAAGAAGTGTGTTACAAAACACTCACTTGGCCAATTCTTGAGCATTATTCGTCAGTCTGGTGCCCTTTTCAGATTAGATTAATCGAAGAGAGAGAAAAGATGCTATGAAGGTCGTTGCGGTGCGTTCCTTAACCGGTTCGTTTAGTAGCAAACTCTAGCGTCAGCTGGTACAAGAAAGGCATCGTGCTGCTCGGAGAGGTGTACTTCGGAAATTCCGCGAACGTTCGTTTTAAAATGAGTAGGGCAGCATATTACTTCCTCCAACACACGTCTCGCTAAATGACCATCACTGAAAAATGAAAGAAATTAGAGCTCTTCCAGCTCTTACCGGTAGTCGTTCTACGCGAATGGAACAGGAGAGTGAGGGGGCGACGGAAGAATGAAAGATAATAGTCCGAGGAGTGTCCTCAACCACACGCCGTTAGGTGGCGCACGGAGTATTGTCGTAGCACCAAAGATAGATGTGACTCAAACCGTTGAAGAGAATTGTTCACACTCGTGTTATTAACGGAAATCACGTCGGGAACCTAAATCGCTAATACACGCTGAGCTACAGCTGGCCGAGACCTAAGCGTGATCTGGTGGTTGAAGAAATCTCCAACGCCCGCAAGTGAAGGGTTAATGCTTACCATCTACCACCCTCGTTCTCATCTCACCAACACAAATTGAAAGACATTGCAGTCCGCCCGCATCTCGTGGTCGTGCGGTAGCGTTCTCGCTTCCCACGCCCGGGTTCCCGGGTTCGATTCCCGGCGGGGTCAGGGATTTTCTCTGCCTCGTGATGGCTGGGTGTTGTGTGCTGTCCTTAGGTTAGTTAGGTTTAAGTAGTTCTAAGTTCTAGGGGACTTATGACCACAGCAGTTGAGTCCCATAGTGCTCAGAGCCATTTGAACCATTGCAGTCCACAAGCGTTAATTACTGTCACTGTCACTACGCTTTTTCAGAAGCACGCTATAAGGATAGCATCTAGCCCAAAACCTCGAATATCGTGTAGCTAATCAATAAGCCACTGCTGCAGAATACTAACTCGAATTCTTTACTGACGAATGGAAAAACTGGTAGAAGCCGACCTCGGGGAAGATCACTTTGGATTCCGTAGAAATGTTGGAACACGTGAGGCAATACTGACCCTACGACTTATCTTAGAAGATAGATTAAGGAAAGGCAAACCTACGTTTCTAACATTTGTAGACTTAGAGAAAGCTTTTGACATCAAACCAGTCTCAGGACTGATGACCACAACAACAACAACAATCAATATACACTCCTGGAAATGGAAAAAAGAACACATTGACACCGGTGTGTCAGACCCACCATACTTGC
Organism: Schistocerca cancellata; assembly: GCF_023864275.1. Taxonomy (NCBI): domain Eukaryota; kingdom Metazoa; phylum Arthropoda; class Insecta; order Orthoptera; family Acrididae; genus Schistocerca; species Schistocerca cancellata. The sequence goes on from NC_064628.1 coordinate 609,251,268, forward strand.
TCCGGACACTGCGAGAGGGCTGTACAAGCAATGATCACACGCATGGCACAGCGGACACACCAGGAACCGCGGTGCTGGCCGTCGAATGGCGCTAGCTGCGCAGCATTTGTGCACCGCCGCCGTCAGTGTCAGCCAGTTTGCCGTGGCATACGGAGCTCCATCGCAGTCTTTAACACTGGTAGCATGCCGCGACAGCGTGGACGTGAACCGTATGTGCAGTTGACGGACTTTGAGCGAGGGCGTATAGTGGGCATGCGGGAGGCCGGGTGGACGTACCGCCGAATTGCTCAACACGTGGGGCGTGAGGTCTCCACAGTACATCGATGTTGTCGCCAGTGGTCGGCGGAAGGTGCACGTGCCCGTCGACCTGGGACCGGACCGCAGCGACGCACGGATGCACGCCAAGACCGTAGGATCCTACGCAGTGCCGTAGGGGACCGCACCGCCACTTCCCAGCAAATTAGGGACACTGTTGCTCCTGGGCTATCGGCGAGGACCATTCGCAACCGTCTCCATGAAGCTGGGCTACGGTCCCGCACACCGTTAGGCCGTCTTCCGCTCACGCCCCAACATCGTGCAGCCCGCCTCCAGTGGTGTCGCGACAGGCGTGAATGGAGGGACGAATGGAGACGTGTCGTCTTCAGCGATGAGAGTCGCTTCTGCCTTGGTGCCAATAATGGTCGTATGCGTGTTTGGCGCCGTGCAGGTGAGCGCCACAATCAGGACTGCATACGACCGAGGCACACAGGGCCAACACCCGGCATCATGGTGTGGGGAGCGATCTCCTACACTGGCCGTACACCACTGGTGATCGTCGAGGGGACGCTGAATAGTGCACGGTACATCCAAACCGTCATCGAACCCATCGTTCTACCATTCCTAGACCGGCAAGGGAACTTGCTGTTCCAACAGGACAGTGCACGTCCGCATGTATCCCGTGCCACCCAACGTGCTCTAGAAGGTGTAAGTCAACTACCCTGGCCAGCAAGATCTCCGGATCTGTCCCCCATTGAGCATGTTTGGGACTGGATGAAGCGTCGTCTCACGCGGTCTGCACGTCCAGCACGAACGCTGGTCCAACTGAGGCGCCAGGTGGAAATGGCATGGCAAGCCGTTCCACAGGACTACACCAGCATCTCTACGATCGTCTCCATGGGAGAATAGCAGCCTGCATTGCTGCGAAAGGTGGATATACACTGTACTAGTGCCGACATTGTGCATGCTCTGTTGCCTGTGTCTATGTGCCTGTGGTTCTGTCAGTGTGATCATGTGATGTATCTGACCCCAGGAATGTGTCAATAAAGTTTCCCCTTCCTGGGACAATGAATTCACGGTGTTCTTATTTCAATTTCCAGGAGTGTATATATCAGTACATATTATAAATGTAAGTGTACAATGTGCGGGACACTAAAACTCAGAAACGAGTCTCGGTCCCATCAAGGGAGTTATATTGAGTGGTAGCCCTCTGTCTCCCATCCATGAAGAAGGTTCCCATTTTTACCTGAAGGGCATACTTTTTAAGGGCTGGGAAGTTTCGCCCTGCAGAAATTTCTAGAACATTCCACAACATTCTAGAGAATTGGAGAACATTCGAGAGTAGTTCATGACATTCCGGAATGTTCCACAATGATCCAAGACGTTCTGGAATTTTCGGGAACAGTCTGAAAGAGCAAGTTTATCGCTTACGACTTTTCCACCGTTCATGCAGCAAAAGTACCGCACGAGGCGTGACGTTATAATTTATTATTTATATGCTAATGACTGCATTCGTGACACATTTTTCAGACAATATGCACATTTAGCACTGAATGTAACTGAAAAATTATGTGAATGTACGACACGTTGTTCAGGAGATAAGACGTCATAAACAACAAGATGCGTGAAAAACTACCGCATCACCCATGACGTTTAACTTTCTTATTTTCTAACTATTCGCAATAAATTTCGGAGTGAGTATCCACATACGTCGCTGAATGCACCTACAAAATTATATCATTGTACGACAAATAGTTGAGGAGGTCTGACAAGATAAGCATTAAGCACAATGCCAGACACACTATGGTACGGGAGTGCTTGCGGAGCTATAAATAAATATCTGCGCAACGCCAGGTTTCTCTGCTCGTTTTAAAATAATACGAAGGTTACAGACAACTGCCTTACAATAAACGCCACTCAAATTTTTAAAATAGTGCTATCAACCTTAAATGTAAAGCTATGAACAGAAATGACCTACACTACACACCACGTAACCTTACTCAAATACAAAAGGAAATAGCCATAACAAAATCTGAACTACCTTGCGAATTATCGTGACATGATTAACAATGAAAACATTTTTAGCGTCAAAGTGAAATAATTTCTGTTTGACAAAAACCTGCTCCACAAAATAATTTCTGAACATATATTGCGGAAATAGCCAACACTAGTCACCCGCCTCCATAGCCGAGGTCACTGACGCACATCCGTGCGGTGGTGCTCGATTCGGAGGTTCTCCTGTTCGAATCCTACTGATGGAAAATTTTCTCTCTAAGTATTCGGGGGCAAGGGGAGGAGAGGTCGTGGCCTAAAGTACCTGGTCACCAGTCTTTGCGCCAGTATTCTGGATTAAATTCCAAATCTCTCCGCAGTGTCTCATGAAGTGTGGGCATGTCCGTCGGATCTACATCTACATCTACAAATATACTCCCCCTAGCCACCAAGCGGTGTCTGGCGGAGGGCACACTTTGCTCCAAAGTCATATTTTCCTCCCTCTGTTCCACTCGGGGATCGCGCGAGGGAAAAACGACTGTGTGAACGCCTCAGTACGAGCTCCAATTTTCCTTATCTTTGAATGGGGACGTTAACTCGGCGACGCCCCTTAGTGCTTTTCGAGGGCAGTGTGCCTCCACTGGGTTTCACTCTCTTCCTTCCCTACACTCATAACAACACGAACTGAACACCACACTGTACAAATACTCATCACAGTCATTCACCTGACACAAATATACACATGAAACATCACAACAGGTAGGAGGAAAGCGATGCCAAACCCCTACCATTAGGACCTTGCCTCGAAAAAAGATGAAGAATTCCTGCATCTACTCTCCTATGCTCATTCCTGAGTATGGGAACACTTTGACTTGACTGCACTATTCACAACGAAACCTTACTCGTATGTAAAAGGTGTCAGACATAAAAATATTTAACGGGCTACCTTGCAGACTAATGGTGCATGATAAACAGTGAAGACTCTCTTTAGTTACTCTGAAATAATTTTTGCTTGATTAATGCTAATTCATAGAAGAATTTCTTAACACGTATTATCGCTCTGTGTGAGTTACTGAATTTAAACGTAGATCAAGATTAGCGAAAATGCTATTCATATAATTGGTCATTAAATACCCATATTTTTGTTAAGAATATGTGTTATATGAGTGCCCTGTGGGAAGTAACCTCCGTTTTCATGTGACACGTAAAGTGATTATGGGGACGAAAGTCTCTGCAGTGACTAATGCAGCAGACCGTTGTGCTTGAAGCTGCGATAGCGACAAAGAGAGAACCACATTGCTTCTCGCTCTACTATAGTGGCTGTAGAAATGAGAGTTGCAATTGAAAATCCTACCAAACATGGAACCTGTTCTGCAATTTCAGTTTTTAGTGTCAAAAAATTACATAGAAAGTGATAATAACTGCGAGGTTTGTGCTGTACACGGCCAGAATGGGCTGAATGAAGGTGGTATTCGTTGTTGGTTTCATTTGTTTACGAGTGAACAGACGACTGCTTATGAGGCGCACAGAACCTGTCATGCGTTTGTGGTCGGCAACGAAATGGTACGGAGAGTTGACGGAAAAACTCATGAAAACCGTCGTTTCACGATATCCAAAATGTCGAACAACTTTTCGCAGATTCATTGAAATGTTTTGCATGAGATATTGAACAAACAATCAAATTAGAAGTTTTATGCTTGTTGTGTTCCAAAAACCAGGCAACACGACTTTATGCAGACAGAGTGTGTCAGCCCGGTAAGAGATATTATATACAGGGTGTTACAAAAAGGTACGGCCAAACTTTCAGGAAACATTCCTCACACACAAAGAAAGAAAATATGTTACGTGGACATGTGTCCGGAAACGCTTACTTTCCATGTTAGAGCTCATTTTATTACTTCTCTTCAAATCACATTAATCATGGAATGGAAACACACAGCAACAGAACGTACCAGCGTGACTTCAAACACTTTGTTACAGGAAATGTTCAAAATGTACTCCGTTAGCGAGGATACATGGATTCACCCTCCGTCACATGGAATCCCTGAAGCGCTGATGCAGCCCTGGAGAATGGCGTATTGTATCACAGTCGTCCACAATACGAGCACGAAGAGTCTCTACATTTGGTACCGGGGTTGCGTAGACAAGAGCTTTCAAATGCCCCCATAAATGAAAGTCAAGAGGGCTGAGGTCAGGAGAGCGTGGAGACCATGGAATTGGTCCGCCTCTACCAATCCATCTGTCACCGAATCTGTTGTTGAGAAGCGTACGAACACTTCGACTGAAATGTGCAGAAGCTCCATCGTGCATGAACCACATGTTGTGTCGTACTTGTAAAGGCACATGTTCTAGCAGCACAGGTAGAGTACCCGTATGAAATCATGATAACGTGCTCCATTGAGCGTAGGTGGAAGAAACTAAAATGAGCTCTAACATGGCAATTAAGCGTTTCTGGACACATGTCCACATAACATCTTTTCTTTATTTGTGTGTGAGGAATGTTTCCTGAAAGTTTGGCCGTACCTTTTTTGTAACACCCTGTATTATTCTAAAACCTGATTGGTAACGACGTGAAGAAGTAATATAAAGGTGTAGTTTTAAGAATTATCTGATAAATTTCCATTAACTATGCCAATATTTTATTTAGAACCTAAAGAAGGCTACCTTCCAGATAGCCCTCGTATTTGTAAACTAATTGACACGCTTCACATTATAGCGAGGTGTCGCAAATATGATACAAGGAAACTGCAAATAACCGAGCAACTTACACCATGCGAATTAAAGGTTCCAGAGTATGAGAAAGAAGAATATTTCTCGACCAGGGGTCTGAAGTTAACCCCTGTCAGTAAAAACACGGCATTACGAGTGATATCTAGCATGGTGTAGTTCTGCAACGACTTGCGAGAAATGAACAAAGTCTGTAGTTTCAGCTGCTGCATGACAATAAGTTTATCGACTGTATATTATCATTAACGCGGAATTTTAGCTACTGTCGATATTGAAAGACAAGTACTTAATCATACTCATGATGTGCTCCAAGACGACCCTAAATGGCGCAAAACAAGATGGATTTTATTGGTTAGTTGGTTGATTTGGGGAGGGGATAAAATAGCGATGTTTATCGGTCCCATCGGATTATGAAGGATGTGGAAGGAAATCGGCCGTGCACTTTCAAAGGAACCATCCTGGCATTTGCCTGAAGTGTTTTAGGTAAACCTAAATCAGGATGGCCGGACGTGGGTTTGAACCGTCGTCCTCTCGAATATGAGTCCACTGCGCTAACAATTGCGCCACATCGGTCGGTGGATTTTATTGTGATGGCGGGATTTACAGATGGGAGGTAAGAAGAAAGCCGTTATACCAACGGAATCGTGTTATTGTGGTTAGTAAATACTGCGACTAAAATAATATACTGAGCCCATCTTCAGAATGCGTAAAACTTAAGCGTATGGGAATTTCGCTGTCGATAAATAGTGGTTTCCATATTATGATGACAAGACAAGTTGACGCGAACTAATGCGATAGTCAATCCTGAAGGAAACAGGCATATGATTCGAGAAAGTAATTTTTAAATATTTCTGGAGGGGCAGTTTAAGAGAAAAAAATGATGGACAATTCAAAAAATGTGATCTGTGTTTCTGCTTAACCGAAAAAATATCTTCAGTACTCGCAAGTATTCTTCCTAAAGGTATTCTGGAGCAGTATAAGCAAGTAACAGGACAATATATTACGCCTAGAAAAAGGACCTTGAATAGTAAAACAAATAATTCACTCTTAAGATGTAATTTACTCGGGTAAAGCAAGCAACATAAAGCGTTCGACGAGGAACGTAAATAAAACCAAACTGTATCTTTACTTTCTTTCCTACATTTTTTCTTCTTGTAGAGGCATTTTAGGAGAGGAAACTGCTATGTCGTAGTAACGTATTTGGCCTCTACAAATAGACAACACGCTTACTTCTCCACAGTTTGCCAAGCAGCAGCAGTTCACTGCGTATATGTAGGGCTTGTTCTTAGAAACGACCTCTATTAATATCGCTGTAGTCTCAGTGCCATGTTATATTACTCTCTCGGACTTTCTATTTTTTTTTTTTTTTTTTTTTTGTAAGAGTCTGCATGAGAAAAGCATAGCTTGAACGATGAAGGCGTTCTAGATTAAATTCTCTGGATTACAGCAGGAAGAGTTATTGCGAAATTCATAACAGGCTGCTGTAGCAGCTTTGGGCGAAAGTCGCCGATGCGAGAAGAAAATTAAGTTCGTGCTTCTGTGAGGGAAAGAGCGCAGCGCTGACGAAGGTACTTACTTTTTTTTGCATTTCACAAACGGAAAGCTGCGTCTCTCAGAAAATATGGGAAGTGGAATACGGTTTGTTTCTAATTAAATTGAAGAATATCACGGATGCGGTGTGATCTGTCGTTTATCTCAGTGTAAAGCTCCGTTTAAGGGCCTTTAGTATATATAACATTCGTGGTTGGTCGATGTCGAATCTTCTAAGTGGCAGCATTTATCGCAGAATAATCGTTTGAAGCTACAAGGCGATATACAGGATGAAGGAACCATTAGATTCTAGTTTGTCTTATCGTTATGCGTGTATGTATTGATTTACATCTTGATCGCGTTTGCGACTTTAGATTCGAATAATACAAAGAAAAATGGAGATAAAGTACAGTAGTGCATAAAATATTTTACAACGTTTAAAAAACGTAGCTGGAGTAATACAATCGAAAAATTCTGTTTTTATGAAATTAAGTAAAGTGAAAACGGGAAGGAGCAGTAATTTTCGGTGTCAGTAAAAGGAATATTAAACGAAGTATCCATCGATATAGTAAACGCTGAAGTCAGATTCAAGACAGACTGTGCCGTGTTGAAATTTGTTGTGGTATCGGAGTAGCATGGCGATGATTTAGAGCTATTTGACGAACTTTGTAAGGAACTAACGCTTAGTTAAAATACATGAGGAACTGTGATAATACTAAAGGAAGCCAGATTAGAGAACTCAGACGCTGAAGAGTGGACAGAAGTATTTTCAAAGCAATGCTAATCAATCAAGAAAAGAAGATCTGAAGATATTTTGGTAACTTTAGGGATGGACAGCAGATGCGTAGAGCTTCGAGGAGCTTTTTAGATAATACAATAAACGTGCGCGTCTTCTAACCAATCTTTGTTACAACAAGATTGTATGTTTCGTGAACTATTACCTCAAATCCAACCCAGTGGTGTCTCTTGGATTTATTAAAACTGTTGTTTTGCATGTGACGCCACCGAGGGACAAGATTTTTGAACGTAATAATTAATAACGAAATTTGTTCGTAAATGGTTGTCGTGGGCCGCCATTTGTAGCAGATATCCACGTTCAGCTACTACGTTAGAAGAACGGAGGTCACGCAGCTTTCAGCAGCGGAGACAGATGACGTCACCAAGGTAGGAAGTTACCAGCGAGGTCACTGGAAGTTACGAAAAACATCGCTGGTCACAAAAGCAAAATAATAACAAACCCATTGGGAATTATTAGTCGACCACAAAGTTGTTACACTTGGGAGCGGGGACGCTTCGGTCAGCTTGTAGAGAATTTTTATCGTGATATTTCACGAGGTCCACTAAAATACTTAATAACATAGGCACAACTGTCTTGAAATCAGCTCACAGCTCGGTACGTTTTCCTTAGTCACCACTGTACTTGTGCACTGTATCATCGCGAGTTTACGTCTACAGCCGCCCGACGGCAAGTGCAATAATATCGTGGCCGGGTAATAACAGCAAACGGAAGCAGTACTGACACAAACATTGCTGTTAGTTACCCTAGTAAGGGTCAGTGTTAATGTATTAGAAAGTCAGAACTAAGGGAAATGTTTTAATGTAACCGGCTAACCATTTAAAAGTGGAAAATATTACTAATTTAGCTAGAGAAGTTTATGATTAAGCGAAAACAGGAACCTTTTTCGCAGTTGAAACTTTGTTGAACTGCTGTATTAACATAATTAAATGCGTGTCAAGACAAGAAAGTTTTAAGTTTTCATTCATGTATGGTTTTTCTACCTACGTTGCTATTTGATGTATCTTTGAATGAATGAGTGTCAGAATGTATAGAGCTCACGCAAGTAAAAGAAAACTTACTGAAGACGCAGTTTAAAAGAGAAAGTAGCAGTGGTTTTAGCGAACAGTAAAGCTTTAGCAAAAATAGTGAAAGAAATAATAATATTCCTCATTTTAAAGCATGCAACACAAAAACTGGTATCTGTGAATCAAAGTTGAAGAAGACGGGCGAAGTTAGGTACGTTAGTTCTTCAAAATTAGAGATAAACTCGACAATGGGAGTAATTGGATTCTTTTTTATAAAAGGTGCAAAACTTTGCTAGTCCAAGGACCTAAGTTTCTACAAAGAAATTAAACATGTCTCGTGCTAACCACACGCCTCGCCAACCGACTATCATTTTATTCAACGCATGGACAGTTTTTTGGACTAGGAATAAATTCATCAATGCAGATGGTTATAAATTATCTCTTGAGCTTTGGACGTCACAGTTACTTTAACGCACCAGTAATTAGATTATACAAGGATAAGATTATTAACGGTGTTCATATTAAATAACGAGATCCTTTTAATTGAGTCATCATTAATGGATGCGATATTTGTGTGTATCAACTATTCAGGTAACTAAAAGAAAGCACGTATCTTTAATTGAGTTATTTAGTCGGATGCGAGTGAACAAAATAAATAACAGTCATGTCAATAAGAAAAGCGTAATTTTCTGTTCTTAAGCTGACGATGATAATGACGGTAACACGGTTGTGGCCACTTGACATCGTCGTCCTTGGTGTCAGTATTCCTAAACAGTTCATCGCATGCAAATAGTCATTATCTGCAAGTTAAAGGTCTAACTTTTTTTGTCCAAGATCACTGTGTATATTAGAAACTATGCTGCATAGTTTCGTCTACGGTTTTCGTAAAAAAAGAAAGTTTTAGTTGCTGGTCATGATGTAAGTGAAAACGCTTTCAAGTTGTAGATTATGACTGCATAGCACAGTATATCTAGTAAAGATACAGAACGGGGGAAAATAGTAAAACGAGAGCTGCCCATATGGTTCTTTAGGGGGGTTGATAAAAAGTGCGTCGTTAGTGATAGATCAAATAAGCCACTTTTCTAGATTAAAGGCACACTGAAAAGAATTCTATCTATTCTGGGGCAGCCATGAAAAGAAAGAGATTACGTGGCTTGGTGTGAGTGGTGATAATTTGTTTCCCCTCCAACCTCTTGGAATTCTGCTGCTTCCCACCTGCCCTTGCTCGGCTCGCGCAAGTACCTCCACCTCAGCCGTTTGTCATGGTGTTTAATGGCCAGTCAGATCATATTTATGCTAAAATGTGTTAACGACGTTTCAGCCAATTTGCTCGTAACTAATTCCGGCTGAGTTCAAGCTGGGAACAGACAAGAAGTGCTATATAAAGAAGTTTAGCCATTAAGAAAATTTCGCATTAGTTAGAGGTTTTAGAGGTTGAGAATTAACTGCCAGTATAACTTTGAAGTTGCTAGTCGGTGCACTACAGAGACTTCGGGACAAAGGGTTTCCTCGTAGTTAAGCTCCACAATAAGCGAACGAGATTGCTGGACAAAAAGAATTCCCTACAGTTTCGCTTATTTACTTTGATATAAAAATATGAAACTGAGATGAATCAAAGAAAGTTGTCATCAGCAGCGTCAGGGCTACAGAAAAGGCTGCTATACTGCAATAAAGACGAACTGTGTTCGGCCATCCTGATTCAGAAAGCCAGTAGTTATCCTAAAAACACTTTTGACGAACACGGGGTGCATGTTTCAGTTTATTCGCCTGGTTAACTCCCACCCTTGTCCCTCCTCCCTCCGTTGGCGACACTGACATGCATATTAACGACACATTAAATTCGATTAAAAATATCTCAAAAAACTACTTATTCTTCTCTTTATTTTTAGGAGTAGTTACACTAGTGTTATAAACAAAATGAACATAATTATTAGTAATGAAAATATAATGCAAAAGACCAACGTTAGACAATACTGCTTCAAATAAATTATATGAAAAGCAGGGAGCATTAGATATATTTTTACTAGTTTTTAGCATGCAGCTCAAGAAGTTTTTCTCTGATTTGATTCAAGGAAAATAGGAAATCTTTGCTTAACAGGACAAAATTTAATTTTACAGTTTACTCAAAACCTAAATCATATCACGATTCAGCAAATGTGATTTATTATAGAGTGTTGGAAGAACGACGTAAAACTACTGAAAAAAGAGGAAGGTAAATAAATCTCTTGTAGCCTATGACTCCTCTTAACTTCTTTTCTGCTGACTGAGATATACTTAGTTAGCTACACTCCTGGAAATTGAAATAAGAACACCGTGAATTCATTGTCCCAGGAAGGGGAAACTTTATTGACACATTCCTGGGGTCAGATACATCACATCATCACACTGACAGAACCACAGGCACATAGACACAGGCAACAGAGCATGCACAATGTCGGCACTAGTACAGTGTATATCCACCTTTCGCAGCAATGCAGGCTGCTATTCTCCCATGGAGACGATCGTAGAGATGTGGAACGGCTTGCCATGCCATGTCCACCTGGCGCCTCAGTTGGACCAGCGTTCGTGCTGGACGTGCAGACCGCGTGAGACGACGCTTCATCCAGTCCCAAACATGCTCAATGGGGGACAGATCCGGAGATCTTGCTGGCCAGGGTAGTTGACTTACACCTTCTAGAGCACGTTGGGTGGCACGGGATACATGCGGACGTGCATTGTCCTGTTGGAACAGCAAGTTCCCTTGCCGGTCTAGGAATGGTAGAACGATGGGTTCGATGACGGTTTGGATGTACCGTGCACTATTCAGTGTCCCCTCGACGATCACCAGTGGTGTACGGCCAGTGTAGGAGATCGCTCCCCACACCATGATGCCGGGTGTTGGCCCTGTGTGCCTCGGTCGTATGCAGTCCTGATTGTGGCGCTCACCTGCACGGCGCCAAACACGCATACGACCATCATTGGTACCAAGGCAGAAGCGACTCTCATCACTGAAGACGACACGTCTCCATTCGTCCCTCCATTCACGCCTGTCGCGACACCACTGGAGGCGGGCTGCACGATGTTGGGGCGTGAGCGGAAGACGGCCTAACGGTGTGCGGGACCGTAGCCCAGCTTCATGGAGACGGTTGCGAATGGTCCTCGCCGATACCCCAGGAGCAACAGTGTCCCTAATTTGCTGGGAAGTGGCGGTGCGGTCCCCTACGGCACTGCGTAGGATCCTACGGTCTTGGCGTGCATCCGTGCGTCGCTGCGGTCCGGTCCCAGGTCGACGGGCACGTGCACCTTCCGCCGACCACTGGCGACAACATCGATGTACTGTGGAGACCTCACGCCCCACGTGTTGAGCAATTCGGCGGTACGTCCACCCGGCCTCCCGCATGCCCACTATACGCCCTCGCTCAAAGTCCGTCAACTGCACATACGGTTCACGTCCACGCTGTCGCGGCATGCTACCAGTGTTAAAGACTGCGATGGAGCTCCGTATGCCACGGCAAACTGGCTGACACTGATGGCGGCGGTGCACAAATGCTGCGCAGCTAGCGCCATTCGACGGCCAACATCGCGGTTCCTGGTGTGTCCGCTGTGCCGTGCGTGTGATCATTGCTTGTACAGCCCTCTCGCAGTGTCCGGAGCAAGTATGGTGGGTCTGACACACCGGTGTCAATGTGTTCTTTTTTCCATTTCCAGGAGTCTATTTTCCTGATCGCATCCGAGTCGCACGTAGCATTTCATCATTGTATTATCATAACACAACGAAGTTTTTTGAGCATTTCTGTGAAACATTCTCTCCGATAAAAGAAATCCACATCGAATCTAGGAGTTTTTCTTTATCCTTCTGTATCTCTTCTCTTTGCTAAGTATACTAAATGGAACAAATTCTATTTAACCATCGGGCGTTTCTTAATGCTGCCTTTGTATATATAGCACACTTTCTAAAAATCCTTCCTTGGGACACTGTGCTCAGGAAAACTATATTTATATGGATGGTCAGCAGGATCTCACTGCAGTCGGAAACATAGAAGTATTTAAGTTTTGTAACTGAATAACGACTTATAGCCGAGAGTGCAGTTTATCTTTTATTAGACGTATCGACGCCGTTTGCGTGGTCTCATTAAATGTGGAGCATTTACACCTATACTCCGCAAGTCATATTATCTGGTGGAGAAGGCTTGTAATCAAGAGCCTACCCACCATCCGAGGGTTAGATGGAAGTGGCGGAGGTGGGGGGGGGGGGGGGTGGTATGGGCAATTCATATTGTTTCGTGAAAGCGAGCGAAGTGGAGGAAATGAAACAAAATGTCTTACAATATAAATTATTGAAAAACAGCGTTTATTAATCAGCAGTCAATCTAATGCTACCACTTTGCAACAGGCAACGCCATGATTATCATTCATCTATCTACGTAACTGGGCATGATGCCAGTTCAGTTTGCATGTAAGCATTTGTTTTCTAGGGGAGGAGGCGGGAGACGTGGCAGCTTCGCCACGCCCCCCTCCCCTCCCCTCCCCGCTAGGTACACCCATCGCCCATTCTTTGTAACAACCAAGAACAACGTATTTGAATATGTAATAAAAATTATAGCAGAGATTTTTTAAATAAAAATTTACAATATGTTTCTTCTAAAATCTCATTCTCTCATAACAATTAATCCACTCCAATAAAAAACGAGTATATGTAAGTTATAAAATAGTTGTAACTTCAAAAATTGAAATATTTGAATCAATATCGTATGTACATCAAACTCAAGTGGGCTCAGAAATTTTCGAAATTCGAACTAAAAAAGTTCGAGAATGGACTCCGGGTAGTTCGACTACCCCTCTAATCCTTTCGAAGGATTACCAGCCGTGACACAGAATTTGAATATTGAAAATATTTCAGAGACTGTTTTGTTAAATTCATTTACTTTATTTTCAAAATTTTATTTTTTAACTAACTGAAACACCTCCATTGACAAATATAAACATCTCCAGTAACAAATTTTGTTTATATTGTTTGTGAAGTCAAAAGTGGAAATTATGGCCATTTGTTTTGAAAACCGCAGACTGGCAAGTCGAAAAGCGAGTTCCAGCGAATTGGGGCTTCTTGTTTAATTTTAATATACTAGTATGACGTTGCTTTTAGTAACCGGTCGTCGACGCTGAATGGCGTACACAAACAAATGCAATTCGAGATTTCGAGAACAGTTTGAAATTTAACGAGAACGGGCTAACGCAATGAACGAAAGGAACTACAACTCGGCGATGAACAAAGAACGTTAAAACTGGAGCGAGGAACGAGTGACCGCTCGAAAAAGAACGAAATCGATCTGTGGGGAATAGTGACCGACCGTTACTTAGATGTAGTTCCATGTTCCTTCCATTTAGTTAAGTGAACCGTTCCTTCCGAAACGTTCCTTCGCTACCGAACCACCTATAAACCACACACACACACACACACACACACACACACACACACACACACACACAGAAAGAGAGAGAGAGAGAGAGAGAGAGAATGGCTATGTATTTAGACACACAAGAAGCGCCGTATTTATAATAGTGGGTGGAACATTCTGCAGTGACCAGATTGGAAAGAGATGCTATTGGTAAACGTCCTTCGTGGTTTTGCGCAGTGTCGTAACAATCTGTCAGATAGATATCGCTAATTATACGCTTCTTGACTCGACAATATTAGATAAGGCCGAAGGGCAAAAATGGAAACAGCGCGTGCACGTTTCTTAATGGCCACTGCAGTCCCAGATACCCGTTAACTCCCTGCCGGCAGGTACTGTACTTGCATGCACCAGAGCTACACTGTTTATAGAATTACGTTTCCTCACTAAAGATTCGATAACCTTTCATGTGCACTGCTTAACTTTAGCCTCACGACTATGTCAGACCAGAAGGTTACACATTACAATCTAGGGGTATTACATTACATTTAAAAGTTCTTACATTTCGATCAAGCTATTTTAGCTACCGTGAAATAAATTGTTACTAATACTCGCCTAGAAATGTAAACGTGTCTTAATTATATCAAGTTTTATATATTACAAATTTGTATTATTGATTTTATTTACGTAGGCGAGTATTGACACCGTAGACAGAAAATTATAAACTGGTGTTTTAAAACTTAGAATGTAAATAACTGCTAGTGTCCTTCCTTGTTTATATCTGCCAGAATACGGTTTTTTCTGGACAGACCACGCATAGAATTAACTACGACATAACGTAATGTTCGAGTACAAACGGGAACAAATAAGCACGAAATGTTACTGGTCACAGTTCCCCAATGAATTAAATTATTCAATATCGTCTCACAGACTTCTACGGCATGGTTTCTCCATTTGTGAGTGCCATTTGTAACCCAGCTGCACACATTACTCGCGCCTTACTCAATAAGAAACCACGCTTTATGTATTTCTTTTTCATAACTAACCGACTACTTGATTACAGTTCTAAATCTTAAATCATAAGGGGCTGCCGATTAGAAAACATATTTCGTGTGTTTCGTTTAATGTTGAGCAAATCCCACCATTATAAACTTCAGGAGTATGTTACTGTTCTTCGCCTTTGCTGTGTATACTTTTATGCAAGCGACGTTGTGTAAGCTCGTGTTAAAAGAACTTTATTCCTGGGGCAGAATTTTTCTCCTCTCGTCTTTTATACACTCCTGGAAATGGAAAAAAGAACACATTGACACCGGTGTGTCAGACCCACCATACTTGCTCCGGACACTGCGAGAGGGCTGTACAAGCAATGATCACACGCACGGCACAGCGGACACACCAGGAACCGCGGTGTTGGCCGTCGAATGGCGCTAGCTGCGCAGCATTTGTGCACCGCCGCCGTCAGTATCAGCCAGTTTGCCGTGGCATACGGAGCTCCATCGCAGTCTTTAACACTGGTAGCATGCCGCGACAGCGTGGACGTGAACCGTATGTGCAGTTGACGGACTTTGAGCGAGGGCGTATAGTGTGCATGCGGGAGGCCGGGTGGACGTACCGCCGAATTGCTCAACACGTGGGGCGTGAGGTCTCCACAGTACATCGATGTTGTCGCCAGTGGTCGGCGGAAGGTGCACGTGCCCGTCGACCTGGGACCGGACCGCAGCGACGCATGGATGCACGCCAAGACCGTAGGATCCTACGCAGTGCCGTAGGGGACCGCACCGCCACTTCCCAGCAAATTAGGGACACTGTTGCTGCTGGGGTATCGGCAAGGACCATTCGCAACCGTCTCCATGAAGCTGGGCTACGGTCCCGCACACCGTTAGGCCGTCTTCCGCTCACGCCCCAACATCGTGCAGCCCGCCTCCAGTGGTGTCGCGACAGGCGTGAATGGAGGGACGAATGGAGACGTGTCGTCTTCAGCGATGAGAGTCGCTTCTGCCTTGGTGCCAATAATGGTCGTATGCGTGTTTGGCGCCGTGCAGGTGAGCGCCACAATCAGGACTGCATACGACCGAGGCACACAGGGCCAACACCCGGCATCATGTTGTGGGGAGCGATCTCCTACACTGGCCGTACACCACTGGTGATCGTCGAGGGGACACTGAATAGTGCACGGTACATCCAAACCGTCATCGAACCCATCGTTCTACCATTCCTAGACCGGCAAGGGAACTTGCTGTTCCAACAGGACAGTGCACGTTCGCATGTATCCCGTGCCACCCAACGTGCTCTAGAAGGTGTAAGTCAACTACGCTGGCCAGCAAGATCTCCGGATCTGTCCCCCATTGAGCATGTTTGGGACTGGATGAAGCGTCGTCTCACGCGGTCTGCACGTCCAGCACGAACGCTGGTCCAACTGAGGCGCCAGGTGGAAATGGCATGGCAAGCCGTTCCACAGGACTACATCCAGCATCTCTACGATCGTCTCCATGGGAGAATAGCAGCCTGCATTGCTGCGAAAGGTGGCTATACACTGTACTAGTGCCGACATTGTGCATGCTCTGTTGCCTGTGTCTATGTGCCTGTGGTTCTGTCAGTGTTATCATGTGATGTATCTGACCCCAGGAATGTGTCAATAAAGTTTCCCCTTCCTGGGACAATGAATTCACGGTGTTCTTATTTCAATTTCCAGGAGTGTATGAATGGCCTCTTCAGTGGATTTAATCTAGAATAAAAATTTCACAGCGTACGAGAATGCAGGCTTTGTCGGCGAATTTCAATGCTAAAGTCTCTTCGGGTTATCAGCGAAGTCAAGGAGTCGTTCTGCACCCAACGGCCCCCTGACCCTGATGATAACCCGAGAAAACTTCATTATCAAAGTTCACAACGTAATTATCACATGACTGCAATGTTAGTTACTTTCTTTTTTGTCTTATCGACAAATGAGTTCCCTCTCGATGGCTATAGATAGAGGGCGCGCTGTCGCTTCACTTATGAAAATTCTGCACATATTCAGGTCGAGATCCTTTGGTGTTGTGATTTTCATACTTTCTCTTTGATAGATGAGTGCTGTTAGACAATTCAGCAATGATTTGACAAGAACGATAGATTTACATAAATAAGACAAGAGTCACCAATTGAACAAACATCGTTACGACGTAAGTCGCTCACAGTTCTCGTACGATAAATCTGCAGTTGTTGCTGGATCAGTAATGACGTGTTTCGCAGCGCATAGCAGAAAAGAAAAGACAGTGTGTAAAAGGCAAAAACAGAACTTCCCAAAGCAAATAAGTGCCTGTTTTTCACTAGAGAAGTTACAGTGTGTCCCCTTACCTGCGACCACATGGGAAGAAACGCAGGTTCTGGAAGCATAAACGAATAATAACAAGTAAATTTTTTTCGTGTAAGAATTATGATGTGAATTAGTTCGAATCTATAAACACCACAAGTAAAAACAAAACTTTATTATTTCAGATTATATACACTGAAGATTCCTGGAACGTTGATAAGTGTTGGGTTGCACCAAGAAAAAGACATACGAATTTGTAAAACGAATATTTATATGCTTGTTCAGGAAAATGGTGACACTAAAAAACTCGCGGTCTATCTTTGCCGGTGTGGACGAGCGGTTCTAGGCGCTTGAGTCTGGAACCGCGCGACCGCTACGGTCGCAGGTTCGAATCCTACCTCGGGCATGGATGTGTGTGGTGTCCTTAGGTTAGTTAGGTTTAAGTAATTCTAAGTTCTAGGGGACTGGTGTCCCCAGATGTTAAGTCCCATAGTGCTCAGAGACTATCTCTATTTGTTCTCCCTCAGCAAACGTTCGACAAGGAAAGATAGTAGTTCACCAATCAACTACAACGCGACAGAGGTCAGCAAAATTTTACTTATCTTTGTTTTTATTCAATTTCAGTACCAATTTATTCGAATTTTGACTAATGTTACCTTCTGCTGAATTTTATAGTTCGCCATGGGTCTACCGATTTTGTTGACACCGACCCACATAGGGAGGAACGATCACCACGATAAAATAAGGGAAATCAAAGCTCGTACGGAAAGATATGTGTTCTTTCTTTCCGCGCGCTGTACGAGATTGGAATAATAGAGAATTGTGATGGTAGTTCGATGAACCCTCTGCCAGGTACTTAAATGTGATTCGCAGAGTATCCATGTAGATGACGATAATGTTGACGTAGTCCACAGTTGTCACGGCGCTTTTGATTAATACCACGGGTTCCATGGCAGCCCAGGCGAATGCTACGGGGGTGTAGCACAGTACCATCTCCACCCGCCTGCGTCCGGGGAGCTATGCACGTCTCTAGCTGCCTGCCGTTCACCTGGATGCCAGCGAATTCGGACACGACCATCGACCTGGTGTAAAAAGAAACGAGACTCAACTGACCAGGTAACAAGTTTCGATTGAGTGGCGACCGAATCTTGACTGATCCTGTGCCCAATGCAATCATAATTTACGACGTTGTTGGATCAGCATGGTAGCTGCTGAGTCCCATGTTCAACAATGTGCACTGGACGGAGTGCTCCGAAACACTTGTGCCTGCGCCAGAATTGCACTCTGTCGTCAGATCTGCGACAGATCACTGCCTATCCTTTTTCACAGAGCCAGAAAGCCTCAGACCTGCAGGTCTGTGATGAAGAGTGACTTTTCAACACCTTGTCACCTATTCATAGTTTCACAGTCCTTCACCACATTCCACAGATGCTCACGAAAATAGCAGCTTAACAGTCGACCAGCTTCTCACTTTCCGAGGTGCTCGTTCCCAAGTGTAAGGCCATAATGATCTGCCCTTTGTGAAAATCGCTTATGTCACTAGTTTTCCCCATTTGCAGCCCGTACCGTCGCCCACTCACCTCTGCTCCGCCTGTATACTTACTTTATCGCGTCACGTGCCAGCAACGCTACTAGACAGCAGTCAGTTAAAAAAAAATGGTTCAAATGGCTCTGAGCACTATGGGACTCAACATCTGAGGTCATCAGTCCCCTAGAACTTAGATCTACTTAAACCTAACTAACCTAAGGACATCACACACATCCATGCCCGAGGCAGGATTCGAACCTACGACCGTAGCAGTCGCGCTGTTCCAGACTGAAGCGCCTAGAACCGCTCGGCCACCGCGGCCGGCAGCATTCAGTTGCGCGGTGAATAGTGATCATCATTATATACGGTATATGGAGAATATACAGGGTGGCCAGAAATTCCCGCTACAGACTTCTAGGGCTTCTGAAGAGGAGAGACTACATCGTATTTTGAATAGGAACCCATGTCCGGAGACTACAGAGCGTCAAAGTTATAAGCGCGGGCGTCTGTAAACGTACGTATACCCGGGGTGATTCCGTGATGATTTTACAGACTTTCTAGGATGATTGAGAACGATAGGTGTATTAATTTGAAGTAAGGATCCCTGTACCGGAAACGTACGAGTCGAACGTCATAAGCGAAAACCGTTCTGATACCTCTGACAGTTGAATACATGTACCGGTTCTTGTGTTGCGAAGAGTACAGGGTTGGTAACTTCCATAGGTGGTAGTATGGACAAAAACAAGAAAAAAAGTCCAATAAACGTGGGCTCTAAAGTGCGTACCTTAACAGCTGTGAACACTTGCTCAATAGAGGAGATGTGTTTCACGTTAGTCAAGATGAGTGAATGGTCTTAGCTGCTCAGGTATGCATTTTAGAGCCCACGTTTATTGGACATTTTTTCTTGTTTTTGTCCATACTACCACCTCTGAAAGTTACCAACCCTGCACTCTTCGCAACACAAGAACCGGTACATGTATTCAACTGTCAGAGGTATCAGAATGGTTTTCGTTTATTACTTTCAAATCGTTCGTTTCCGGTACAGGGATCCTTACTTCAAATTAATACATTTATCGTTCTCCATCATCATAGAAAGTCTGTAGCATTATCACACAATCACCCCGTGTATATGTACATTTACAGACGCCCGCGCCTATAAGTTTGGCGCTCTGTAGTCTCGTTGGGTGACGTTTCCGGACATGGGTTCCTATTCAAAATACGATGTAAGCACTCCCCTCTACAAGCCCTAGAAGTCTGTAACGGGAATTTCCGACCACCGTATATAAAGGGTACGTCGCACTTTGCAGCTCTTAAATATTGAAGAAGATATTTTTTATTGTTCGCACCAAAGCTGCTTCTGTCCAAATAACAAAAATGTCTTTTCTTCAAAAATATGCTGCATATGTATTGTGTAATGATAATGTCTTTCCCCATAACAGGATGGGCAACATTAATCTGTTAATTTGTCAGCTGGTAATTGGCGAATCGCCGAAAGCTACCTGTGTTCTAATTTCATCCTAATGAGCAGTGATTTACGCTTTGACGTTCATAAGCGGAATTCAAACTCTCGTCCGGCCATTGTTACCAGGTTTTCTCGTCACAGCTATAAATCACCTCATGCGAGTTCCTGATTGGTTTCTCAAGCAACTCTCTAGACACTCTAGTAACTCTTCCTCGTTCCACAAAGCTAACGCTCTAACGTTCTCAGAGATGGGTTGTCGACGGACGCTAATCTGTAATACCGGTCCGTCACAGAATGTTTCTGGAATGGAAGATATTTCCAACGTGTTCTCTGCACAGATCAGTAGCTCATGCAGGTCATTTTCATTGAAGAGTGTTCACCTGAATTATTTCTCGGTCCCCTTTCTCAAAGTGAGCAGCAACTGTTTTCTCAGCGCTTAGTTGGAGTTTGTGATCGTGGAATGTTTCTGCTGTTCTTAGAGCCTCCTAATAGTTCTTGTGTACGCGTATTACGAATTCAGTTGTTATGCCGAGCTTAAATATTGGCTTGTCCTGTATTCAGAAGTACTGCAGATTCAGAGAAGCTCACGCTGTAGTCAACTCTCTGCTGCAGTCAGCTCTCTGCTGGCCTCGCCAATATCAGATGTTTCTATATACAGAATTACTGTTTCCCGTCAACTTATTTGAAGGAACTGTTCAATGAACGCTGCGTTTTTTATGCATTCTTTACGCTCTTGTTGTTAAAAACAGTATTTTTTCGTTGTATTTACGCCATAGCATGAAATCTACCCAATACATCTACATCTACTTAGACATTTCGCAAGCCACCGTATGGTGCGTGGTGGAGGGTACCCTGTACCACTATTAGTCATCTCCTTTCCTGTTCCACTCGCAAACAGAGCTAGGAAAAAACGACTGTCTATATGCCTCCGTATGAGCCCTAATTTCTAGTGTCTTATATTTGTGGTCCTACCTCGCAGTGTATGTTAGCGGCAGTACAATCATTCGGCAGTCAGCTTCAAATGCCGATTCTCTAAATTTTCTCAACAGTCTTTCTCGAAAAGAACGTCACTTTCCCTCCAGCGATTCTCATTTGAGTTCCCGAAGCATTCGCGTAATACTGATAAGTTGTTCGAGCCTACCAGTAACATATCTAGCAACCCGTCTCTGAATTGCTTCGATGCCTTCCTTCGAACCGCCCTGGTAAGGATACCAAACACTCGAGCACACTCAAGGATTGATCGCACAAGCGTCCTATATGCGGTCTCCTTTACAAGTGAACTACTCTCTCCTAAAATTCTCTCAACAAACCGAAGTGTAGCATTCGCATTCCCTATGTGTCAAGCAGGACACTAAAACGCTGTATCCGAACATTACTGGTTTGTTTTTCCTACTAATCCTCATTAACTTACATTTTTCCACATTTAGAGCTAGCTGCTATTCATCACACCAACTACAAATTTTGTCTAAGTCGTCTTGGAACTTCCTACAGTCACTCAACCTCAACACCCTACCATACACCACAGTATCATCAGCAAACAGAAAATGGTTCAAATGGCTCTGAGCACTATGGGACTCAACTTATAAGGTCATCAGTCCCCTAGAACTTAGAACTAATTAAACCGAACTAACCTAAGGACATCACACACATCCATGCCCGAGACAGGATTCGAACCTGCTACCGTAGCGATCGCGCGGTTCCAGACTGAAGCGCCTAGAACCGCTCGGCTACACCGGCCGGCATATCTGGTCTGTCAAAAGACATTGAATATTTTCAGGAACTTCAATTTACAAAGACACAACAAGTCTCACCATCCTAAAAAATAAGAAAATGAAAAATATGTAGGATCTGAGTCTGTACGAGAGATTTTAAAACTTAAAAGGAAGCTCTTTGAAGAGGAATAAGAATAAGAAGAAAGAAAATCATGTGAGTTTGCCGTTCGGATGAGCTAGAAATTGCACTACTTTAAGCAAATGTGATTTAATAAAAGTATTCCTGGTGGCTGCAGCTGAACATTTGTGTCCACTTAAGGTAGAACAGCTTCGCAAACTGCATTTTTCAGACATGGTGTCCCACACAGATTGTGGCAGACAACGTTGAGAGGCTACTTGAGAAATCTTTGTAACAAGATTGGTGCATATTCTGCAGCGCTCCATGACAGTGTAGATATCGTAGGCACACAGCCGAATGTGAGATTCTTAACAGCGTTGAAGAACGTGTAGAAAATGTAGGCTTGTCAAGGAATTTATTAGTCTGTGTGTCAAGACCGAGAGCCATTCATAGTCAGAAATAAATCAGGAACTGCATTGCAACGGAATGGGAAAATGATAAGGCTTCCAGTACCCATTTCATGCTGATTTGCAGCTTGAAGTAATTGATTTGCAGCGTGACAGGGAATACAAACACATTCTACATATCTCCCGCATATTCCTTAAGATGTTTCCCCTTCCTTTTCTCTGTGACGAAGGCGGGTGGCGGGGAGGGAGCGGGGGGGGGGGGCACAGTACTTGCCGTTCGCAGGCCTGCGCTCAACGTCTACCGGCTTGCGGAGTACGGTGGATATCGTCAGAGGATCCATGAAGCTGTTCGTAGATGACGCAGTT
The DNA here is from genome assembly GCF_023864275.1 of Schistocerca cancellata. Lineage (NCBI taxonomy): Eukaryota > Metazoa > Arthropoda > Insecta > Orthoptera > Acrididae > Schistocerca > Schistocerca cancellata. Next base: position 609,273,829 of record NC_064628.1, read on the forward strand.
GTGCAGCAATGCTAGAAGAGTGTAGCGAAATGCAGGAAGCTCTGCAGATGAGAGACGCTTGGTACAGGGATTAATAGTTGGCCTTCAGCGTAAATAATTTATCTTACGGCTCGTAAATAGAAGGAGAGAGCCATTACCGTTTGGTTACACTATTGGCGATCAATCAAGAGATAGCCACTAGCGTCATATACCTGTGAGTATGCGTACGGAACAATTTGAAATGTACGACCAAAGCAGGAGAGACGTATGTCAGACTTAAATTTGTAGGAAGAATCTTCTGAAAATGTAGTCCATCTACGAAGGAGGTTGGTTACAAAATCCTCGATGGAACTATAGTAGAGTATTGTTCATCAGTTTGGGACCGTTGCCACATAGGACTGTTATAGGAAATGGAGGCGATACAAAGAAGCGCAGCAAGTTTCGTCACAGGTGCATTTAGTAAGTGCTAAAGCATCATGCTCAGCCAAATGAAGTGCCACAGGCTACAAATGAGGCGCAGCGGATCCACGCATGGGTTACAGTTAAAATACAGAGAGTATACGTTCCTGGAGAAGTCAGCCAGAACTGCCTCCTACACATGTCTCGCCCACGGATTCTCATCGAGAGTCATTTTTCCTGCGTCCCATTCGCGACCGGAACAGGAAAGGGGCGAAGTGACAAAGACAACACAAAGTACTACCGACACAAACCAAAGAGTAACTTGCGTAGTGCGGATGTAGATACAGTAGATGTTGAAGGGATGATTCAGCGGCGTACTTCTCTCTCCCCGCGCAAACTCCCAAGCGACTGGGAAAAACTCAGGCGACTCCTGTATATAAGAAGGGTAAACGAACGAACTCGCAAAAATTACAATCCAATATCCTTAAAATCGTTTGCTTCACAATTCTTGAGCATACTGTCAGTTCGAATGTAATAAATTTTCTTGAGACAAAACAGCTTCTGTCCGCGTATCAGTTTGGAACCGTTAGAGGAAATAGAGGCGATACAAAGAAGAGCAGTAAGTTTCGTCACAGGTCCATTTAATAAGTGCGAAAGCATCATCCTCAGCCACCTGAAGTAGCAGAGGCTACAAATGAGGCGCAGCGGATCCCGAGCGGATTTAGAAACCAACACTCGTGGGACTTGAGCTTGGCCTTTTCTCACATGATATACAGCGAACTATGAATAAATGGCAACATGCAGATTCCATATTTCTACATTTCCGGAGAGCCAGGTAAAAAAATGGATAAATAAATAAATAAATAAATATATGACCCGGTGCCTCACTGCAGACTGTTAACGAACGTACCAGTACACAGATAAGTCCCCAGACATGTGGGTGACTTGAAGACTTCTTAACTAATAGAATCCAGCAGATTCTCTTCGACGACCAGTGTTCATCAGAGACAAGTATACCGTCAGGAGTGCCACAGGGAAGTGTGATAGGAGCATTCTTATTTTCTATGTACAGAAATGATCTTGAGGACAGAGTAAGCAGCAATATGCGGCTGTTTCTTAATGATGCTGTGGTGTACGAGAAGCTGTCGTCGTTGAATGACTGTAGGAGGATACACGATGATACAGAAAAAAATTATAGTTGGTATGATGAACGGCAGCTGGCTCTAACTGTAGAAAAAAAGAAAGTTAATGCAAACGAGTAGGAAAAACAAACCCGTAATGTTAGACTACACCATTCGTAGGGTGCTACTTAACACAGTCAGGTCGATTAAATATCCAGGAGTAACATTCGAAAGCGATATGAAATGGAACGAACACATAACGATTGTAGTGGGGAAGTCGAATGGTCGACTTCGGTTTATTGGGAGAGTTTTAAGAAAGTGTGATTCACCTGCAAAGGAGACTGCATGTAGAACACTAGTGCAACCTATTCTTGAGTACTGATCGAGAGTTTGGGATCCGTACCACTTCATATTAAAGGGAGACATGGAAGCAATTCAGAGGCAGGCTGCTAGATTTGTTACTGGTAGGTTTCAACAACACGCAAGTGTTACGGAGGTGCGTCGGGAAGCCAAAAGGGACTCCCTGGAAGAAGGGCGATGTTCTTTTCTAGGAACACTATTGAGAAAATTTAAAGAACCGGTATTTGAAGCTGATTGCAGAATGATTTTACTGCAACCAACGTGCGTTTCGCGTAAGAAGCACGGAGAACAGACGAATTAGGGCTTGTACGAAGGCATATACACAGTCGTTTTTCCCTCGCACTTTTTGCGATTGGAGCAGGAAAGCAAGTGGAATAGTGGTAAAGGGCACCCTCCACCACGCACCGTACGATGGATTGCGGAAATTGTATGTACATACGGATGTAGAATACTAGTCTCTCTAACTTGGTGTTGCTGTTTACTCCTTTGCGTGTAATATTATTTGGCAGTTATCACTTTGATTGGTTGGTTGATTTGGAGGAGGGGATCAGTCAGCGAGTTCATCGGTCCAATGGGCTTTGAGTAGAGTGGGAAAGGAAGTCGGTCGTACCCTTTCAAAGGAACCCAGTACGTTGTCCTCGATGGTGAGTGTTCATCGGAGGTGAGGGTATCATCTGGAGTGCCCCAGGGAAGTTTGGTAGGTCAGCTGTTGTTTTCTATCGACACAAATGATCTTTTGGATAGGGTGGATAGCAATGCGCGGCTGTTTGTTGATGATGCTCTGGTGTACGGGGAGGTGTCGTCGTTGGGTGACTGTAGTGGATACAAGATGACTTGGACTGGATTTGTGATTGGTGTAAAGAATGGCAGCTAACTCTAAATATATGTAAATGTAAATTAATGCAGACGAATAGGAAAAAGAATCCCGTAATGTTTGAATACTCCATTAGTAGTGTAGCGCTTAACACAGTTACGTCCATTAAATATTTGGGCGTAACATTGCAGAGCGATATGAAGTGGGACAAGCATGTGGTGGCAGTTGTGGGGAAGGCGGATAGTCATCTTCGATTCATTGGTAGAATTTTGGGAAGATGTGGTTCATCTGTAAAGGAGACTACTTATAATTAATACGGCCTATTCTTGAGTACTACTCGAGCGTTTGGGATTCCTATCAGGTCGGATTGAGGGAGGACATAGAAGCAATTCAGAGGCGGGCTGCTAGATTTGTTACTGGTAGGTTTGATCATCATGCGAGTGTTACGGAAATGCTTCAGGAACTCGGGTGGGAGTCTCTGGAGGAAAGGAGGCGTTCTTTTCGTGAATCGCTACTGAGAAAATTTAGAGAACCAGCATTTGAGGCTGACTGCGGTACAATTTTACTGTCGCCAACTTATATTTCGCGGAAAGACCACAAAGATAAGAGAGATTAGGGCTCGTACTGAGGCATATAGGCAGTCTTTTTCACTCGTTTTGTTTGGGAGTGGAACAGGCAGAGAAGATGCTAGTTGTGGTACGAGGTACCCTCCGCCACGCACCGTATGGTTGATTGCGGAGTATGTATGTAGATGTAGATGTAGAACCATCCCGGCAGTAACCTAAAGCGATTTAAGGAAATCACTAGGATGGCCGGACGCATGTTTGAACCGTCGTCCTCCAGAATGTGCTAACCACTGCGCCACCTCACACGGTTTATCATTTTAAGTTCGTCTAATTACAAGTGAGTGAAACGAATTTTTCGTGCTGTATTCGTTTCGCCTTTATTATTAAAAAAGGCATCATCATGTAGTAAATTTTGTAGATGCTTATCTACAAGAATTCTATTCTGCTCTTTTGTATATTGTCACCCGCAGGCACAGTACTAGAAAGTAAACACTCATTTAGTTCATAATCTCTCTCTCTCTCTCTCTCTCTCTCTCTCTCTCTCTCTGTGTGTGTGTGTGTGTTTTTGGACATTTCGTGAAGGACTGACTCCCCCACTGTAAGACTTATTATTAACAAGAAGCCTCTGGCGCGGGTACAGAGACTGCATTGTAAAATAAGCATTTAATACGTGGAAACGAGGCAGCCCTCTGCCGGAGTCAGGCTGCTCGGTTGTAGCTACTTTTTGTCCAGGTTCCCCGGCCCCACGTCCGCCCCCGCCCCCGCGCGCACCCCCGGCACAGGTGCTTTTGTCACCGGAGATGGGCCCAGCGGGCCCTTCCTCGCAGTAATACATTTAGCGGCCCGAGCACCGTTATCACACGACGGCTGACTGCCTACCGGCGCGCGGGCGGGGATACGGTAGCAGGTAGTGAGCGGCGGCAGGGGAGAGGGGGAGGCGATCGAAACCAGCCGGCGTTCTGCTGTTTGCGCTTCATTTATTTTTCACGTGTACAGCTGCGCGTATTTATCGGCGGGAGAACCTGTGAAGCCTCGCGCCGTGTCCGCGGGCGTGCGCGCGCATTGTCTGACAACTTCCCCCCGCGCCGTTGTGATGTGTCACTCGGTCCGCGCGGTTTCCAGAAGTGCCATCGACCGAGCCGGATGGACACCGCCCTTTGTTGCGCTTTTGTGTTGCTGCAAGCAGACTGTGGGCCTGGAAGTACTACTCGGGTTTATATATGAAGTGCTTGCGCATCCTTAATGCATCAAATATCGTTTCAGAACAGAGAGTAAACAGAGAAGCCGGGAATCGATTTACCCACCGGTGACGGGCGAGGAACTAGATCACGTTTATCATTATGAAACACTGAACTTGTGATCCGATGCAGAAGAACTATAGCAAGATACTGTACAAGGATGTTGTTCTGTGCAAACGGGAAGACAGCGCAGGTCATACTGATTTAGCTCCGTACTTATTTGATGAGTGCTCATTCTTTTCGCCACTTTTTGCTGATATCTGATTAAGGATTTTTAAGTGGTCAGGAAAAAGTACTTCAAGGCCAATAGCGATAGCATTCTTTAATAGTCCATGTTCACCAATAGTGTCCGGACACCTCACATTAATATGGGATGTGTTCACCCTTAGCCTTTATGACGTCTTGTACTTCACTGGAGACGTGTTTAATGAGGTGCCTGAGTGTCTGTGAGAGAATGGTAGCTCATAATTCCTCACGACCTGAAACCAGGTAAGGGAGAGATGTGATGAGATAGAAGACATTTATAATTTCACTGACATATTTGTCAAGACACTTGCGTGCAACCAAAGAGCATATCAAATGGTTCAAATGGCTCTGAGCACTATGGGACTTAACATCTGTGGTCATCAGTCCCCTAGAACTTAGAACTACTTAAACCTAACTAACCTAAGGACATCACGCACATCCATGCCCGAGGCAGGATTCGAACCTGCGACCGTAGCAGTCGCGCGGTTCCGGACTGCGCGCCTAGAACCGCTAGACCACCGCGGCCGGCAAAGAGCATATCCATTTCGCGTTATTATTTTGAAACGTATCATCTCCTGCAGGGTACTGTAATGCGAGAAATAGATGAATATGATCTGCGATAATGTCTACCGCGGAAGTTGCACCTGTCGTTGATCCCTGCAACCGGGCAACGGGGGCTAAATGGAATTATGCGAACCCAAATGGTTCAAATAGCTCTGAGCTCTATGGGACTTAAGTTCTGAGGTCATCAGTCCCCTAGAACTTAGAAGTACTTAAACCTAACTAACCTAAGGACATCACACACATCCATGCCCGAGGCAGGATTCGAACGTGCGACCGTAGCGGTCGCGCGGTTCCAGACTGTAGCGCCTAGAACCGCTAGGCCACCCCGGCCGGCATTCGAACACAGTCCAGACTGTAACTGTCACCTCCTGCGTGTACACAACCGTTTTGACGCTTAGACTCTAAAGCTTCAGGGACGTATGCCATACTCTCATGCGCCGATCACCGGGGATTTGCCCTTCTTTTGCCTTCATACAGTTCTGGTAGAAACTCGTTCCTGGCGGCCCATACTCAAATCGTCGGCGATCTGATCTACAACGGACTGTGTCGATCAGAGGGGACGCTACGCCCGTTAGCGAAACACTTGCGCTCGTTCTATGCTGCGGTTTACGCTTTAGGGAAAATTGTCTCTGCGAAACTGAAGATAGATCCTACAGACTGTAGAAATGCAAATTACTCGACCATCTCCGATCTTCTTGTTCCGATTATAACCCCTCGTTCAAAGTTGTTTAACTCGTTGTGCAGCCATGCTCACTACACACATTTCTGCAATAGACTGTTCAGACATCGTATCTGGACCCTACCCCATTCCCACTTTAACCGCAATATTCAGGCGTCATACACGGCACATCTTCACATGGCAGAATCCTTCACGTCACTTTTGACCGCTCGGTTTATTATCCAACGTGAGATAGTCGCATGGAAATTACTAGTTGTATGCACTTGACGCACGAAAGAACGCCACCACTGTGACGTACGTTCCTCTGCTCACACGAAAATAGTCAGTATCAGACTATCGTAAGCAAGAGAGTGCACATTTTTCAGCAAACACAGACAAGGTGGAATATAAATGTGCATTAAAAATTTATTGGCTTTGGAATGCAAAATGCCGGAACTTACCAACAGCGAATACATCTTCGTAATACAAGACACTACTGAAACTTCAAATCACTGTGACGAGACCAGTGGTACAAACGCTGTATAGGTTTCAGCTCAGGAGAGGAACTGAGTTTGATGTTCGATAAATTATTATGAGAGTAATATTTCGGCAACATACTTCCTGTAGCAAGATGCTGAAAGCATGGTTAAAGACAGTTTGCCGAGAAACTATGACATCTTGATCAGTCGTCTACATAACAACCCTTGACACGACGATTAGCCGCTGGAAGTTGCTATAATGCATGAAATTTTAGCACCGGTATTGGGTCCTCTTGTAGGAGATGTGCTAACGTACAGTTTCTGATCGCGACACTATGCGCCAATGTCATTGCTTGAATTCCACATTTCTCCTCAATGCCTCATAGACTCATTAGCCCATTTATAGTGATTCGTCCGTCGTATTCCAGAGGAATAGGCTGTGTACCGGAACGGGTTTCACCATCTACCTTCTCTTATGAATGACAGAACCATCATTGTCCACTTCTGCCAATTACAGTTGCCTACACAAAAAAGGTGCACTTGAAATACAAGACCCAGATTTCATGGAGAAACGACGGGAATTTGAGCAGAGCAAGAAAGTTTCACCAACTACGCGGTAGAAGAAGACCCCATGGATTTTGTAGCCAGCAACGCCATATGGCTCTTCTTACGTAGTCCAGTTATAGACATGTTTAGCACGGTGACTCGGTATGTAAGGCACTGAACCTACTTTCCGTAACAGCGGCGTCAACCACTGTCGGCTGTCCTAATCTGCATTTCAGCAGTTTCTCTAAATTTCTTTACTGGGTTGTATAAGAATGTGGCACATTTTTAAACCTCCCTTGTTGGCTGAGCTTTGCTATGTCTTTAACAAGCTTTCCTTTCGGCTTATTCCAGGCGTTTGTCTTGCGTCCAATAGTAAACAAGTGTCTCTGTCACATTGTCAACACTATCAATGCTTTCCTCATTGAAATCCATTCCTGTTCTCTTCCTTCGATCTCAAGTACTAATCTTACCCTATAATTCCTCAATCTTCCCCTGAACCATCAACTTTTTCTTCATATCTGATTCCTTCTGTACTAGTTCCATATAACTGTTAGATGTCATTACTCATATTCGAGAATAACTTAATTATTTAACACTGTCTTAATAAGGCTGATATTCCTGAAAATCATATATTCATCATTGCATCACCATGATCATCGCCGTCACCATACCATCATTTACTAACCATACTGCAATGTTAATTCGCTAATGATATATGCTTAGGTATGTGAGAGAGCCTCATGGGTCTAATCTTACAAGATGAAATAAATTTATAAATAAATTTATCTCCATACCTTTATTCTTGTAAGTCTCAGGACTTCAATCAATGATACCTTACTTTCATCCAACAAGACAACCGCAGTGCTGGAGTGTGTTTATCAGAAATCGGTCGATAGAGCCAAGGAGTTTATAATTTATATTGATATAGAAAATCGTAGGTTGAGGACAGTGAGGAAACCAGAAAAAGAAATCCAAGCGTTTGAAATGCGGGTGTTATAGAGGGAAGCTCAAAATTAAATGGACTGATAAGATAAGAAGCGAGGAGGTTTTCCGCAGAATCGGGGGGGGGGGGGGGGATATGAGTGTGTGGACAATACTGGTAGGAAGAAGGGACAGCATTATACAGCATATGATAAGGCATCAGGTACTTGAAAGAACCACGGAGGACAAGAAGTGGAGGGATAGATCCTGGGATATTTTCAACAAATAACTGACGATGCTGGGTGTATGTGTTGCTCTTAGTATAGAGACTGACACGGGAGCAACCGTATTAAACTAATCAGAAGACCTAATAAAAAAGAAGAACATCACTGGCGTGACACGCTGATTTCACTAAGCAACACAAAATACTCGTTTAAATGACAATGCTACCTACTTTTTGGGTTTCAGTGGGAGGGTTTATATAGTAATGTATAATTCTGTTCCAGTTTTTGAGGAGCTGTACCTAAGATAAAAATCTAACAGCAATTCCCTTAGTAGTTTTTGAATAATTACTGTCCAATAAAAACCCACAGCTGGAGAATACTGTTTTACAGTCACTAAAGCTGCACGTGATATTATCTCGAGCTCTTAATGTCGAGATAAGCCCTCGCTTCTCCACGCTCCATTGCCCCCGCGAGAAGTTTAATAGCAATAACACTGATCTCTGCTCTCTAGGTCCGTGATTCCAGTGCCAGGCAGTTACGATATCCGCGGTCTCTAAGCCGTTCTCTAATCCCGGCACTTGAGAAGCTTAACTACGCGACAGTCAAAATAAATTTAACTTCTAATCTGTGCTTTGGTCCCAAGGCAAAGGCACTGCGCTCCACTGGAAGTGGCAGACGCATTCCATTCGTTAAGAGATTCGAGGGCATTGGACTAAAACATGTCACAGGTAAAAAACATTCCAGCTGCTGCAGAAACACCTTGTGTTCTTCGAGTAAAAATTTATTCTTCGTACTTCAATAGCGTCGTAAACTATGTTGATGATTTTACAGAATAACAGTAGAAAGTGAAGATACAGTATTAAGTTTCTGCTCTTCTGATACTACCGGGGCCATGGCACTGCGGTTTGCTTTTTATAAGCAGAATCCAGGTCAACTGTGTAACCAGCAAGGGGCAGGGGAAGGCAGATGCCTAACACTGCCCCCCTCCACCCAAGCCCCCCCCCCCCCCACTCACTAATCACGTACAAAAACCGAACTCGCACCCTGACCCGCAAAAGAGACAGACACTGTAATGCTATTGTAAATATAATACTGCCATTAATCTGTATATTTTAAAATTTTTTGTTCCGTAATAATTTTTAAAAATTAAGCAAATACTATAAGGAGAGTAAGCTTTTCTTAAGTTTAGTTTACCTGTTTAAAATAACCTCTCTGACGTAGGTGGAATAAATGTATTAAAACATATTTTGTAAATAATTATGTAATATTTGAAGTACAACTGTAATTAATTATGTCAATTTTGTATGTATATGCTGTCATGCAATTGTAGATGGTTCATACTTAGGGTTTTTGTAAGCAGAAGTGTAAACTGAAAATGTGTAAGGATCATAGGTAGAACGGAGCTTCGTTCTATGGTGTAATGGAAAAGGTGGTGGGGCGCGCGAGTGAGAATTGGCGCGCAAGTGGCTCACACAGTCGGTAGCTGCCCTGTAAGTGGTGAATATGCATTACGTTGGTCAAGCACTAGAGGCCCCGAATTTACCTGCAAGACTGGGTTTTGGCCTCGGACGTGTTCTACATGATTGGTGCAGTACGGCAATAACTTAATAGCTCAGAAATTTGCAATTTTATCGTCGCCACAAGAGGAAGACAGAGCTATGTACATCAAGAGCCGTACCTGCGCAATGTTACTACGCAGCACCGCCTTACGCCACCTTCGACATCAGTAACAGGCAAAGTACTTTATTTAGAAGTGTATCACAGTATGAACCATCCGTTTTCAATCAGTGGAATATAAGTGTTAAACGTACCTTGGTGTTTAACCGTAATTTTCCTATTTCATTTACATCAGTAGGGTCCTTACCTAAACGAATTTATTCCAAGTATCTTGATGTTTGTTGAAACTTGAATAATAGTACATTACTGGCAATAGTTTTGTTTTGGTAGTAAATTCTGAAAATCATTATTAAATACTAAAGTTTGCACGTATCAGTTTAAGGGCCACCGCTTTGCGTGACCATGAGGATAAGTTTTCAATAGCATTTCTGAAAGTAAAGTAACATAATTGTTTAACTGCAAAAATCTTGACAGTAATCTTTCGTGTTGCTTCTCCATGTCAAAGAAAGCGAGACAAATATTGGTGTTAGTAAAGCGTTAACAAATAACAGCCCTAAAAAAATGAAATTTAGTCGTGTTAAATAATAGTTTAGGTCATATGAATGATAGCTATAAGTTTAATATTTTTTGTATCCTTGTTGAAACATACGCGTGTCTTCTTTAAACAATTACTGAAGTATAGTGATAAATTCCATAAGTAACAGAAAGTGGAATTAATAGTATTTACTGCCAAGTGACCGTAGTAAATGGAAATTAAGTGGTTGTGTTTCAGTTACGTAGTGAGTGAAAGTAGTTATTTATTCAGTGTCGAAAACTGACTTCATCCTTTTGTGTAGACACTGTGCCCGATTTGGGCTGGCGGCCGTTTTATTAAGCGAAACAGTTTATTGTCTGATAAAAGGTTTCCAAAAGTAGTTATTCTAACTGCTTTTCCCACAAACTGTATGATTCGGAGAAAAATAGTTAGATACTTTACCATTAGGTTGAACACGGTTAAAATCTCTCTCCGAGAGTCGATGGTTTTTAAGTTATAGTGCTGCGTGATTTTGTGGTGGTGTTCCTGCCGCTACTTACTACACAGTTCTGACATTCCGAATCGCGGATCTTCCGTCTTTACAGTGCTAGAACTTAAACGTGCTGGTACTGTATTGACGAGAACGCGAAAGTACCGTTGCAACACTTACTAACTTAGTGTTAGTTCGAAGAAATAGAGAAAATATAATGGGTATTCACTAGAAGCAATTCTCCACAGAGCTGTTTGTCATTCAATCTCAAATCACTCTCCCTACTGCTTAGATCAGGGGCATGCTCTTGCTTCAGGTTCTAAAGTTTTGAGCATTTCTTGTGATTTACATTGAAATTTTGACTTTTAAGCCATTGTTCATATTTTAAGTGCTGCCAGGATTCTAGCTTACGAAATGGTATAAGTGAATTTTCAACGAAGCTAGAGACGAAACAACATAAGCCAGTGAGACAGTAACACTTTGTTTTTGGAGTCTTCAATCTTCTAACTGGTTAATTAGTTAGTTAGTTACAAGTTACCTCACCCCCGCCCGCCCGGTTGGCCGTGCGGTCTAACGCACGGCTTCCCGGGCGAGAAGGAGCGCCGGTCCCCGGCACGAATCCGCCCGGCGGTTTTGTGTCGAGGTCCGGTGAGCCGGCCAGTCTCTGGATGATTTTTAGGCGGTTTCCCATCTGCCTCGGCGAATGCGGGCTGGTTCCCCTTATTCCGTCTCAGCTACACTATGTCGGCGATTGCTGCGCAAACAAGTTCTCCACGTACGCGTACACCACCATTACTCTACCACATAAACATAGGGGTTACACTCGTCTGGTGTGAGACGTTCCCTGGGGGGTCCACCGGTGGCCGAACCGCACAATAACCCTGGGTTCGGTGTGGGGCGGCGGAGGGGTGAAGTGGACTGCGGTAGTCGTCGTGGGGTTGCGGACCACTCCGGCTGCGGCGGCGACGGAGCCTCTCCGTCGTTTCTAGGTCCCCAGTTAACATAACATAACATAACATAACCTCACCCCCAATTCATTAAAGGTTCGAACTAACACGTATAAAACAGCTGCAACCGTCTGTTCAAAACTGAACTGATGCGCTAAATATTTGACGTTAAGCACGTACGCGAGAAGAAGTTACAAAAAAAGGTTTGAAATTATGTTTCAAGTTTGTTGGAAGTCGCTAGGTGCTTTCATTACGAAACACTGCTTAACTACGGTCTGGGTGATTTGCACTCATTTTTCAGAAAAGCTAGTTTCTCACACATCTCAATATTTATGACGTCATATGTCCTGAACTATGTGTCGCAAAATGATCCAAACTGCAGGAACATTCAGTGGTGTTACGTGGAAACTCTGCATAATGCGTTGTGGATAGAGTAGTGAAGAACTAAAAAATTATAAGGAGCGATCAAAAACCTTGCATTCGAAGGCCACACAGTCCAGAATGGGTTTGCCCATCAGGGAAAATAACCATGGGCACTGAGGCTATCATACCACTGACGCACCAGGTTGAAGATACCCGTTTGGTGGAACAAGGTCTCGTGTTGCAAAAAAATGGTTCAAATGGCTCTGAGCACTATGGGACTTAACTGCTGTGGTCATCAGTCCCCTAGAACTTAGAACTACTTAAACCTAACTAACCTAAGGACATCACACACATCCATGCCCGAGGCAGCAGTCGAAACTGCGACCGTAGCGGTCGCGCGGTTCCAGACTGTAGCGCCTAGAACCGCTCGGCCACAGTGGTCGGCCTCGTGTTGCAACAGCCAGCTGTACATCCTCGTCCGACAGAAATCGGCGACCCTTGAAAGGCTTGTTTGAGGGACTGAAGGCGTGATCATTGCATCAGGACTGTAGGCAGGTGTTCGAGTCTCCATCGCTGGGTGAGGCTAGCCTCTCAAATCGACCGGCGTCTTTTATCGAATAGCACCAGCACGGAAATTGGCGAGCCGTCCCACAACGTCCCACAACATGCTGCCCCATGCACAGTCTTCATTCTTGGACGAATGTCTATCGGTGTTTGTCCTTCGGAAGTCAAGATATAGGTAACAGCACGTCGGTTCTGTTAGCAAGCATTTGCTAATGACATCGCCATAGTTCACGTTCCCACGTTTATCGCACGCAAGATGGAAATACATGTTGTTGTTGTGGTCTTCAGTCCAGAGGCTGCTTTGATGCAGCTCTCCATGCTACTCTATCCTGTGCAAGCTTCTTCATCTCCCAGTCCCAACCAATACTAAATTGGTGATCCCTTGATGCCTCAGAATATGCCCTACCAATCGATCCCTTATTATAGTCAAGTTGTGCCACAGACCCCTCTTCAATTCTGTTCAATACCTCTTCATTAGTTATGTGATCTACCCATCTAATCTTCAGCATTCTTCTGTAGCACAACATTTAGAAAGCTTCTATTCTCTTCTTGTGTAAACTATTTATCGTCCACGTTTCACTTCCATACATGGCTACACTCCATACAAATACTTTCAGAAACGACTTCCTGACAAATCTATACTCGATATTAACAAATTTCTCTTCTTCATAAATGCTTTCCTTGCCATTGCCAGTTTACATTTTATATCCTCTCTACTTCGACCATCATCAGTTATTTTGCTCCCCAAATAGCAGAACTCCTTTACTACTTTAAGTGTCTCATTTTCTAACCTAATTCCCTCAGCATCACCCGACTTAATTCGACTACATTCCATTATCCTCGTTTTGCTTTTGTTGATGTTCATCTTATATCCTCCTTTCAAGACACTATCCATTCCTTTCAACTGCTCTTCCAAGTCCTTTACTGTCTCTGACAGAATTACAATGTCATCGGCGAACCTCAAATTTTTTATTTCTTCTCCAAGGATTTTAATACCTACTCCGAATTTTTCTTTTGATTCCTTCACTGCTTGCTCAATATACAGATTGAATAACACCGGGGAGAGGCTACAACCCTGTCTCACTCCCTTCCCAACCACTGCTTCCCTTTCATGTCCCTCGACTCCTATAACTGCCATCTGGTTTCTGTACAAATTGTAAATAGCCTTTCGCTCCCTGTATTTTACCCCTGCCACCTTTAGAATTTGAAAGAGAGTATTCCAGTCAACATTGTCACAAGCTTTCTCTACGTCTTCAAATGCTAGAAACGTAGGTTTGCCTTTTCTTAATGTAGCTTCTAAAATAAGTCGTAAAGTCAGTACTGCCTCACGTGTTCCCGTATTTCTACGGAATCCAAACTGATCTTCCCCGAGCTCGGCTTCTGCTAGTTTTTCCATTCATCTGTAAAGAATTCGCGTTAGTATTTTGCAGCCGTGACTTATTAAACTGATAGTTCGGTAATTTACACAGCTGTCAACACCTGCTTTCTTTGGGATTGGAATGATTATATTCTTCTAGAAGTCTGAGGGTATTTCGCCTGGCTCATACATCTTGCTCACCATATGGTAGAGTTTTGTCAGGGCTGGCTCTCCCAAGGCTGTCAGTAGTTCTAATGGAAGGTTGTCTACTCCCGGGGCCTTGTTTCGATTCAGGTCTTTCAGTGCTCTGTCAAACTCTTCAGGCAGTATCATATCTCCCATTTCATCCTCATCTACATCCTCTTCCATTTCCATAATATTGTCAAGTACATCGCCCTTGTATAGATCCCCTATATACATGTAAACCACATTAATCCCTTGCCTACACGTCGTTGTTTATATACCCGCATCAGAGTCGTGCTACGTTGTAATATACGGTGCAGTAACGCCTTAAAACGGAAGCTTTTATCGCCCCTTGTAAAACGTCACGCCCGATCCTGCAGTTTTTCTGCACGAACAGCAAAAATACAGTAATCAGTAAGTTTTTTTCACTGTTTTGGGGGCGTGTCAGCAATAAAAAGGTTCGAAAATTCAGAAATTTTGTATAAGATTATTTGGAGATCATTAAATGTTCTCTTTCTCAAACACTGGATTAATATAGTCTGGGTAACTTGAGCTGTCTAAAGACATATACGCTGTTTTTAAATTTAATACTCGACATTCTTTGTTAAATCTCTAACGTAAAATTATATCTCTTAATGGGTAGATTATGGCAGCATCATAAAATTTTAAATTAGGTCAATAATTACATGAAATATTGAAAATCAAATGCTTTTGCTCCTGAAAACTGTTAGATAGGTATTTAGTAGTATAGACGTGCAGGTTCCATGTATATTGATTGGGACCTCCCCCTAAAATATGGAACGAGTCAGCTGTACACTTATAGTACATTTTCTCAGTGGGAAATATAGACGGCAACATGCTAATCATTTACAGAACTTCTAAGATTTTCTACATGCATACAGTGATTTTTACTTAACTACGCTTTTTTCTCTGTTTCTTTTAAAGGCGCGCGCACGCGTGCACACACACACACACACACACACACACACACACAAACACACATACTCACAAAATAGTCATAGTACCACACGTTAAGAAATTCTTCTGCGGAGCAGACATGATTTCACTTTGTGTTTAAAAATAACTTTTTTGTCTGTTAAACTATGTATACCACTGGGTAGATGATCGAAGCTCTCAAGTAACTCAGTTCTGTTATTTTCCGGTAATAATACTTCATCCATTGAGAATACTGTAACGCTATAACGGTTAGGGAAAAAAATGAGGATTCTGTGACCTTGTTCCACCAAACTAAGGAAATGCGATTCACAAAATCTTTATCTCAAGAGATTGGGAGATTAACCTTTATCTCACATTAGAGGTACGCAAGCTATTAAGGACATTCTACCAAAAATTACATTTCCTCTTCTGTAATGTACGACACTGCCTCTACATTTGTCTTGCGCGTCATTCTACGAAGAGAAGAGATGCAAAAATATTCGCCAGTTGACGGACCCGCAGACTGAAAATTAAATGGCCAAATTAAAATGATTAACTTTCTAATTTAATTACGCATTCCTTAGGACAAAAACGTTCTATTTGCGTTTAAAGAATAAATTATCATGGTCTCCCCGTAAAATATTTCCGGCCGCGAAAATTAATTATGAAACGGTACAGAATTTTCGTTATTTTTTTTATTTTCTAAGAAAAAAAAGGTTGTTATCTAATTGTAGCCTGCATTATTTGAGTCTAAATTTATCGTCCGAAAATTTTCCCGAGGCAGAAGTATCTTCACTTCCGTGTTACGTGTACGTTCTTATTCCCGTGTGTTTTTACTGACAAATGGAATGAAAAATCTCTCGCAAAATTCGCACGGTCAGTATTTTAAGGGTTTTGTATACAACGAGAACTTTAATGATCGTTTTATTCGTTTCGCAATTAAAATTTAATTGCGTGCTGTCAGCGAGAGCCGTGTCGTACTTCTCTTTTTTTCTCTCTCCAGTCTTTCCGCCTGCCTTCAAATGACGAGCACCTCTCGCACGAGACCACCTTCGTGATTCAGCGCTTTGTGAGCAGCGGGGGCGGTCACGTTTCGAGCGGAATGCCCGACGGGAAAAGGAAGGGGAATAATGAACATGAACTGCTTTCGTCAAGCTTCTTGCGCCCGGCAAATTGCCGTAGGTACGACGTTGTAGCGAGCTGAATGTTAGCGCGAGAAACGCAACTGGTAATTTACGTATCATGCAAACACTGATTTGATTAATGTGCTTTGTTCAGTTTAAAACAGTTAAATTGATGTTTACTTTAATTTAGAGCGTCTGATAGAGCAATTCAAGCGAACTGGCCAGTTACAAAACAGCCGCGTGCCGCAAAAGTGGAAATGCTGATTCACAAAGCGACGGGAAACACACGCATTTGGCATGATGTATGGCCAATATTTGTCAGGAACACGAGCAATTTCCTCGCCTAAAAAAAAAAAGAGAAGAGTCCGTTTATGGTCCATTTATGAAATGATGAGATCACGAGAATCCACTAGTGGAAGTTCTCTGAAACGCACTTTTTAAACTTTTTTTTTCATCCCCTACTATGTAGTTTACGTAGGAAGATTACCGACTCGTGATTCGTATACTGAGCATCAGACAGTTATTTTACAATGCACATGCAGATCGTATTTCACTGGAGCGCATCTGAACTCGGGACGTGATATGTTGGTAAATCAATTTCATCATAAACACTTAAATCGATGGTCGAGCATAATAATCGATCTCCAAAACATTGAAGTTTCTAATGTCAGTAGCAATCGACAAATCTATGGAATGACGTAAAAATCAAAATACGTAACCTAATGTGACACTTATTAATCAAGATTTAGGGCAATAACTAACACTGATAATGCTTGACGTTACTCAAGTATGGGAACAATCTAGAATAATTTGAAAGTATAGAAGTAAAAACTTCAATAGCTATGATCGCTGACTTACTTTTAATGACCAGTTCCGGCAGTCTAACCGAAATCGGTCATCAAAAATAGTCATCGTCAGAAATTTTCCTATTACAGTTTTTAATTCTTTATTTTCAGTAATTAACATTTCAATATGCGCCATTTTTGTTGAGAAAAAGGGTCATTATGAGAAAAATTTCCCCTTCAGTCTGTTGAGTCACTGACAGAGAACGTATCTTCCTTTTGAGAACAGTCTTTCACATGTAGATGTGGCTATACGGCTCAAATATTTAAGCGCAATTTTTTTTAGCTTTGGATTGGTAATACGTACGATGTCATTCATACTTCCACAGGATATTTTTTAAGATATGGGAGGCGATTTTTCAGACGGAGCTGTAATGGTAGGTTCGTATCTGTTCCAGTTTGCAAGTTATTCATCTTTTATGCCGTTTTATAGTGTTCATTCCATAAATCAGATTTAGTTTCTCTGTTTTCCCGTAAAATATTTGGTTCCGGCATAAGTTCACAGCGCTTTTGTTTTAAGTGTTGGATTCCGGTTACTATGGGTTTATTTATTGACTGTCAAAGACTTGGGCTCATCAACAAAAGATGTTATGCATCTGGTGGAACGGCAACGGTAGGGTGTATTACAAACTGCTTCCTCAAAATGTAGCTATCACTGATGACAGTTGTTGTTGACTAGTGAGACGTCTTGCAGACACAATAAAAAAGAGGAAGACAGCGTGAAGTGAAGCTACTCCATGACAAGGCCCGCCCGTATTCAGCTAGAGTCGCAGAAAACACAGTACAGGAGTTGGGTGGGAATTCATTGCGCACCCACCTTAAACAACCTTCAGGGAACTTCCTTTCGGGTTAAAATGCTCTCCGCACATGTCTCGACGAGTTCTCGCGACGCATCGAAAGTTGTCCCAGCGTTGGGAGACTGTTGTAAATAGTGAAGGATAATATGTTATGGATGACTAAAGTCTCTGTTGCGCTGTGTTCATTAAGCTTATGGAAAAATTCTACGAACGTGTACACCAATCCAATATCAACGTGTTTTCCACACTACTTGACACAACGAAAACGTGAACAATGAAAGACCTTAGTCCACGCTTAGCTGCAATAGGAAACGTTAGTTCCTTAAAAAGTAAAAAATATTGCTGTTGGCCGGCCGGTGAGGCCGAGCGGTTTTAGGCGCTACAGTCTGGAACTGCGCGACCGCTACAGTCGCAGGTTCGAATCCTGCCTCGGGCATGGATGTGTGTGATGTTCTTAGGTTAGTTAGGTTTAAGTATTTCTAAGTTCTAGGGGACTGATGACCTGATATGTTAAGTCCCATAGTGCTCAGAGCCATTTGAACCATTTTTTTATTACTCTTGATCACCCCCCCCCCCTCCCCCCTCTGTTCTCGCAAGCCCACATCCTTCGTTTTACAAGTTCCGAATGTGTCGAACTGCTGTCGTTATGAGAAATGTTCAGGAAAAGATTCGTTTAAATGATGAAAAAGATTATTGTCACTGGTAGGAAATAATCTGTTTTTGGCTAGCATCGATACTCGATCTTTTTGTCTCTAACATCGATGATTTAAACACGTCTCTATCGATATTCGAATATCGACCCATAAACTCCCAACATCAGTATCATTGTACATCCCCAATTCGAACTAACTGATCCAAATGTATGTGCCAAACCGGCACATATTACTCAGTATCTAAGTTATTTTTTAGTTCACAAATAGTTTTAATTAAAATATTACTCATACTGTAATTTCAGATTGGTATTCCCGCAGCGAAAACTGTTTTAGTGGATGAAGTGGAGAAATTTATTTAGCGACCAGTTTCAAATATCCATTCAGTTGAGGAAACAGATGGAGAGTTGAACGCACTGGGAACTCTTCTAAATCTTCCAGGAGGAGGGATACAACTGGAGAGAGAAATGCTCTCTAGTTTTTCTGCCAGGACACCCCTCCGTAAGGTCGACATAACCCTGTATCTCCGAACAGTGCCATCTATTATTCCTTATTGCAAGATGATCGTCACGAAAACGTGATAGCGTTTTGGGTTCCCAAAAAACAGTCCCACTAATAGCAGATTTTGGAGACAGTATGTTAAAAGACACAAAACAGAAACGAAGTGAGCGTAACAAAGGGGCTGGAAAGCTATGTAAATCCTGTCCCGACAGACATAGGCAGAACGAACCAGACGGTCAGCGAAAGGAGTCGCCCGTCTCATTTCTCCGCTTTATGCCGTCCCAGGCCCTCCACCTACAGATGGGGAGAGCGCAATAAAGAGCTGCAACTTGTTGCAGATACGAACTTCCATGCTAATGAGCGAAAAATTGCTTTTACATTTGTTTTCCGTAGCGGTCTTACTTTCCGTGATTTTTTGATAACCAAGAATGGCACAGAACTGCTTGTGTAAGTGGGTGCACTCTAGCCAAGCCTCTCATTCCCCCACATGACAGCAACTCCGTAAGAGAAATTCTCATTTTTCTAACCACGGTGCCGTGAACTTTCGTTCCGTTAACCTTGCTGTGGTACTTGAGAAACCCACAACTCACTGTGATAGTCTCCTCAAGGGTATTTAAGAGTTCCACGATTTCTTACTCATGGTTATTCATTGTGCATTCACACATGTCACGTGTAGGTGCAAAGATCGATTATTGAGGCTAGCGTGTCGAAAGTGTTGGGTCAGGGATATTGTTGCTCAGTTAGTAGATTCGCCGTTCCTGAAATTCCCAAGCGTGTGGAATATGAATGGGTGACGTAGTGGCTGAATGTGACACCCACATGTGTCAGTAAACCTACATAATTATACTTACTACAGAGAAAAATATATTTGTATTGAAAGCGAATATCAGGAGACAGACAGAACATTGCCAGTGTTGGCATAAGCCATTCCGGGCAATGGATTATAGTGTAGACCATGTGGGTGTATTATCAGAATAATACGTGACAGAACTTCATTTACTTGATTTGTGTTGAGATCAGACGTATATAATTTTCAATATGGAGGGGTCACTGTCTTCCATTGCATTTGAAAAGAATGTATTGATTTAGATATTGCAAATGTAACAACGACCTTGATTACCAAGAATCTTATATTTTTTAATCCATTATTACTATAGAGCTAAAACTTCGTACCAGAACGGATCATCCTTACTCACCAGACATGGTAACGATATCAAGTTCTCTTTGATCGCGGAGTAAATGATATGTTTACAGCGTTGCGTCTTAAATGTTTTCTTATTTGATCATAAATATTATCATCTTTCGCGTTATTCCTTAAAGATTCCTACCTACAAAATAATGTACCAAGTGCTTCACTGCACTAATTTGTAAACATACGCGCTTACCAAGGTTATACTATTGCTGGCGACACTGAATCTTAGTAGGATGACGCAGAATTTGATTCCTGGAACTTTTTTAATTTTTTGCAGTTGTTAGGAAGACTTGTGATTGTATTCCAGAGCGGACAAGAGGAATTGGATAACTGGCTGTATCAAGTGTCGTTCAGAAGTTTGTTAACTGACGTAGATGGTCCAAATAGGACAAATCGAGTGGGTTTTGTCGGTGGAGGTGTTTCAGAGCCTTTTTCTCTTACGTTGTTGTTGTTGTGGTCTTCAGTCTCGAGACTGGTTTGATGCAGCTCTCCACGCTACACTATCCTGTGCAAGCTTCTTCATCTCCCAGTACGTACTGCAGCCTACATCCCTCTGAATCTGCTTATTGTATTCATCTCTTGGTCTCTCTCTACGATTTTTACCCTCCACGCTGCCCTCCAATACTAAATTGGTGATCCCTTGATGCCTCAGAACATGTCCTACCAACCGATCCCTTCTTATAGTCAAGTTGTGCCACAAACTCCTCTTCTCCCCAATCCTGTTCAGTACCTCCTCATTAGTTATGTGATCTACCCATCTAATCTTCAGCATTCTTCTGTACCACCACATTTCGAATGCTTCATTCTCTTCTTGTCCAAACTAGTTATCGTCCACGTTTCCCTTCCATACATGGCTACACTCCATACATATACTTTCACAGACGACTTCCTGACACTCAAATCTATACTCGACGTTAACAAATTTCTCTTCTTCAGAAACGCTTTCCTTGCCATTGCCAGTCTACATTTTATATCCTCTCTACTTCGACCATCATCAGTTATTTTGCTCCCCAAATAGCAGAACTCCTTTACTACTTTAAGTGTTTCATTTTCTAACCTAATTCCCTCAGCATCACCAGACTTAATTTGACTACATTCCATTATCCTCGTTTTGCTTTTTTGATGTTCATCTTATATCCTCTTTTCAAGACACTGTCCATTCCGTTCAACTGCTCTTCCAAGTCCTTTGCTGTCTCTGACAGAATTACAACGTCATCGGTGAACCTCAAAGTTTTTATTTCTTCTCCAAGGATTTTAATACCTACTCCGAATTTTTCTTTTGTTTCCTTTACTGCTTGCTGAATGTACAGATTGAACAATATCGGCGAGAGGCTACAACCCTGTCTTACTCCCTTCCCAACCACTGCTTCCCTTTCATGCCCATCGACTCTTATAACTGCCATCTGGTTTCTGTACAAATTGTAAATAGCCTTTCGCTCCCTGTATTTTACCCCTGCCACCTTCAGAATTTGAAAGAGAGTATTCCAGTCAACAATGTCAAAAGCTTTCTCTAAGTCTACAAATGCTAGAAACGTAGGTTTGCCTTTTCTTAATGTAGCTTCTAAAATAAGTCGTAAAGTCAGTACTGCCTCACGTGTTCCCGTATTTCTACGGAATCCAAACTGATCTTCCCCGAGCTCGGCTTCTGCTAGTTTTTTCATTCATCTGTAAAGAATTCGCGTTAGTATTTTGCAGCCGTGACTTATTAAACTGATAGTTCGGTAATTTTCACATCTGTCAACGCCTGCTTTCTTTGGGGTTGGAATGATGATATTCTTCTAGAAGTCTGAGGGTATTTCGCCTGTCTCATACATTTTGATCACCAGATGGTAGAGTTTTGTCAGGATTGGCTCTCCCGAAGCTGTCAATAGTTCTGATGGAATGTTGTCTACTCCCGGGGCCTTGTTTCGACTTAGGTCTTTCAGTGCTCTATCAAACTCTTCAGGCAGTATCATATCTCCCATTTCATCTTCATCTACATCCTCTTCCATTTCTCTAACATTGCCCTAAAGTACATCACCCTTGTATAGACCCTCTATATACTCCTTCCACCTTTCTGCTTTCCCTTCTTTGTTTCGAACTGGGTTTCCATCTGAGCTCTTGATATTAATACAAGTGGTTCTTTTTTCTCCAAAGGTCTCTTTAATTTTCCTGTAGGCAGTATCTATCTTACCTCTAGTGAGATAAGCCTCTACATCCTTACATTTGTCCTCTAGCCATGCCTGCTTAGCCATTTTGCACTTCCTGTCGATCTCATTTTTGAGACGTTTGTATTCCTTTTTGCCTGCTTCTTTTACTGCATTTTTATATTTTCTCCTTTCGTCAATTAAATTCAATATTTCTTCTGTCACCCAAGGATTTTTACTAGCCCTCGTCTTTTTACCTACTGGATCCTCTGCTGCCTTCACTACTTCATCCCTCAATGCTACCCATTCTTCTTCTACTGTGTTTCTTTCCCCCATTCTTGTCAATTGTTCCCTTATGCTCTCCCTGAAACTCTGTACAACCTCTGGTTCTTTCAGTTTATCCAGGTCCCATCTCCTTAAATTCCCACCTTCTTGCAGTTTCTTCAGTTTTAATCTACAGGTAATAACCAATAGATTGTGGTCAGAGTCCACATCTGCCCCTGGAAACGTCTTACAGTTTAAAACCTGGTTCCTAAATCTTTGTCTTACCGTTATATAATCTATCTGATACCTTTTAGTATCTCCAGGATTCTTCCATGTATACATTTATGATTCTTGTACCAAGTGTTAGCTATGATTAAGTTGCGCTCTGTGCAAAATTCCACCAGGCGGCTTCCTCTTTCATTTTTTACCCCCAGTCCATATTCACCTACCACGTTTCCTTCTCTCCCTTTTCCTACTACCGAATTCCAGTCACCCATGACTATTAAATTTTCGTCTCCCTTCACTATCTGAATAATTTCTTTTATTTCATCATACATTTCTTCAATTTCTTCGTCATCTGCAGAGATAGTTGGCATATAGACTTGTACTACTGTAGTAGGCGTGGGCTTCGTGTCTATCTTGGCCACAACAATGCGTTCACTATGCTGTTTGTAGTAGCTTACCTGCACTCCCATTTTTTATTCATTGTTAAACCCACTCCTGCATTACCCTATTTCATTTTGTGTTTATAACCCTGTATTCACCTGACCAGAAGTCTTGTTCCTCCTGCTACCGAACTTCACTAATTCCCACTATATCTAACTTTAACCTATCCATTTCTATTTTTAAATTTTCTAACCTACCTGCCCGATTAAGGGATTGACATTCCACGCTCCGATCCGTAGAACGCCAGTTTTCTTTTTCCTGATAACGACGTCCTCCTGAGTAGTCTCCGCCGGAGATCCGAATGGGGGACTATTTTACCTCCGGAATATTTTACCCAAGAGGACGCCATCATCATTTATCCATACTGTAAAGCTGCATGCCCTCGGGAAAAATTACGGCCGTAGTTTCCCCTTGCTTTCAGCCGTTCGCAGTACCAGCACAGCAAGGCCGTTTTGGTTATTGTTACAAGGCCAGATCAGTCAATAATCCAGACTGTTGCCCCTGCAACTACTGAAAAGGCTGCTGCCCCTCTTCAGGAACCATACGTTTGTCTGGCCTCTCAACAGATACCCCTCCGTTCCGGTTGCACCTACAAGTGAATTAAATGGCTAAACTGGAATGTTGTCATTAATTTCTTGGCGACGGAGATCTGCAGTCTGTCATCCTATCTTTTCGGAGAAAACACAAGTTCAAAATGGTTCAAATGGCTCTGAGCACTATGGGACTTAACATCGGTGGTCATCAGTTCCCTAGAACTTAGAACTACTTAAACCTAACTAATCTAAGGACATCACACACATCCATGCCCGAGGCAGGATTCGAACCTGCGACCGTAGCGGTCACGCGGTTCCAGACTGAAGCGCCTAGAAAACACCAGTGACAAGAGCAGTGCCACAGGAGAGGAAAGCAGAGTAAAGAAAACCAGTGCAGTGAGAAGCTGTGAACTGCACACAAGTTTATTAGTATTTTTTGAGAATGATCGCTTTTAAAGCAATCTATGTTTAGCATAGATAAGCATCAGAAAAGCATTTGAGATTATATGGGATGCAGAAGAATAGCTGACTAGTTATGTCTGACGAACCTGTCCCACAGTGCATAGCGACTGAGAGGCAGTGTGCTCTGATACGAAAGAGTTTCGTCGGACTTGGTTCTCGTAATGTTTTTGCTCTACTTCTCCATATGTATTAAGCTAGCCACTGTATACTGACTGTTCTTAAGCCTCTGTAAACGTCTTAATATCCCCCTACGCGAATTATACGATGGCGCCAATGCAATTTTTGCACAGTCCTTCCCCATTATTGGCCTCTTAATTTATGCAGAATGATTTCAGGAGAATAATGTTGTCTTTCTTCTAAAGGTTCCCATCTAGGCCCCTTCAGCATCTGCACTACAGCGGTAATTACCTAATAGACGGTTTGTGAATTCTTTCACTATCCTCGTCATTTGTAACAGGTAAAGATGCCACATTCTGATACAGTGTTCTAGAACAGATATCACTAGCATCTTGTATGAGGTTCGAGCTTTAATTGAGTTTTTTTTTCTCTAAATATTGTTAAATCGAATACCATGGCTTCGTATGTGTATTGAGTTGCATTTTTCCAACGCGGAGTCAGCCCAGATAAGCACTGTCCATCAAGTCGTGCGGAGCCCAGTGACGACGGGAAGCGTCGGTTGTTTCCCGTTACGAGCAAAATTTATTTTCTTCGCGGAATTTTGCGTGCTTTTTCGACTGGGCGGTCGTAAATTAGTCTAGGGCGATATTTGTTTGATCGTTGTGTATTTGAGAATGATCAGCACCATATAGTGTAAAAGAACAAGAACTCTGTGTGCATCGACGTGGCTTGGGCTTAAGATCTCTCTATTTCAAGGTTCATTACTGTTGAATCAATGTAGACACCTCGCGCCACTGTCGGAAAGACGATTTTTTGTTGTTAGTACTTTGCTTCACACAGCAATACAGCAAGTGGCCTGTGCTGAACTTAGGCCAGTTTCTGTTTTGTAAGTTTTTTAAAAAATATTTTCTGGTGCATTTTCAGTACTCTGATGCAGATCTGTGCTGCATACAATTTTTCCTGACTTTTAAGATTATTTTTGTAACGAGACGTGTGTCACGTTTAACTTGGAAATAATACGATACATGTGCTTCAAAGCAGTTGCAAATCTGATTTGCAACCTGTTAATATGCGCGCCGTATATTCCCACTATCCACTGCCTATGCGTTTATAGTCATATTTAGCCTCTCACGTAGTCTATGTGGGTTAAGAAAATGGCTCTGAGCAGTATGGGACTTAACTTCTAAGGTCATCAGTCCCCTAGAACTTAGAACTACTTAAACCTAAGTAACCTAAGAACATCAAACACATCCATGCCCGAGGCAGGATTCGAACCTGCGACCGTAGCGGTCACGCGGTTCTAGACTGTAGCGCCTAGAACCGCTCGGCCACCCCGGCCGGCGTGGGTTAAGACTGTGACAACACAGACAGCGACATACACTGAGATGAGAAAAGTCGGGGATAACGATATGCTCCTATACAGATGGCGCCTGTATCGCGTAGACAAGGTATAAAAGATCAGTGCATAGGCGGAGCTGTCATTTGTACTCGGGGGTTTAATGCGAAAACGCTCCTGACATGGTTATGGCCGCACGACGGGAACTAACAGACTTTAAACGCGGAATGGTACTTGGAGCTAGATGTATGAGGCATTACATTTTAGAAATCGTTAGGGATTTCAGTATTTCGCGATCAATAGTGTCAAGAGTGTGCCGAGAATATCACATTTCAGGCATTACGTATCACCACCGATACGCAGTGGCCGATGACCATCACTTATGGAGCGGGAGCAGCGAAGTTTGGGTAGAGTTGTTAGTGCTTTCAGACGAAAAAAAATGGTTCAAATGGCTCTGAGCACTATGGGACTTAACATCTTAGGTCATCAGTCCCCTAGAACTTAGAACTACTTAAACCTAACTAACCTAAGGACATCACACAACACCCAGCCATCACGAGGCAGAGAAAATCCCTGACCCTGCTGGGAATCGAACCCGGGAACCCGGGCGTGGGAAGCGAGAACGCTACCGCACGACCACGAGATGCGGGCTTTTCAGACGAGATAACCGCAGAAATCAATGTGGGACGTACTAGGAATGTACCCGTTAGGATGGTATGGCGACATTTGGCGTTAGTAGACTACTGCAGCAGACGACCGATCCTAGTGGCTTTGATAATAGCGCGGCATCGCCTGCAGAGCCTCTTCTGGGCTCATAGCCACTTCGGTTAGACCCCAGACAACTTGGAAACCGTGGCCTGGTCAGATGAGTCCCGATTTCAGTTGGTAAGAGATGGTGATAGCGTTCGAGTGTGGCGGAGACCCCACGAAGCCATGGACTCAAATTGTCAACGAGGCACTGTGCAGTTTGGTGGTGTCACGACAATGGTGTGGGCTGTGATTACATGGAATGGACTGGGTCCTCTGGATATTCAGCTGCTTGGAGATCATTTACAGCCATTCAAGAACGTCACGTTCGCAAAAAACGATGGACCACAGTTGTTCGCCACTGGCTTAAGAACATTCTGGACAATTCAAACGGCCGTCGTGGCCTCCCAGGCCGCCTGACATGAATACCATCGAACATTTGTGTGACACAGTTTAGAGGTCAGTTCATGCACAAAATCCTGCACCGGCAACACTTTCGCAGTTATGGACAGCTATAGAGGCAGCATGACTAAATGTTTCTACAGGGGACTACCAACGATTTGTTTGAGTCCAGGCCACGTCGAAGGAAAAGTAAGTCCGATACTATTTTAGTAGGTATCCCACGACTTCTCTCACCTCAGTGTACCTCACGACACCACATGAAACTACTAAGGTAGCTGCAAGTGTCCGTTGTCACTTTCAGCCTCACTCGTGCAATGTACAGAAACGAGAACGTCAAGGCTAGAAATATTGAATGAAGGTTCCCGTCAGATGGCGGAGTGATGTAGCTACTCACCGCCGAAGTAGGCGAGCATGGCGGCGAGGGCGGTGGCCAGCAGGATGAGCGCGATGGCGCAGCACTTCCAGGAGCAGCGGCGGCGGCAGCGCTTGTCCACGTGGAAGCGCGACGGGCTGTACGCCGAGTAGGGCGCGGCGCGCAGCGGAAACACGGGCAGCGCGGGCGCCGCGCCCGCCGGCGGCGCCGCCGCCATCAGCGCGCACGCCCCCTGAGGAGTCAGCCTGCCAACATGCCGAAACGTCGCCGTCAGTTTCCGGCACAGCGCGTGCGTCCTGGTTCAAAGAAATCTAAATATACAGCATTAATTCATATACCAGTAGCACATTTCAGTTTTACTTGTCAACGTTCGCGGATGATGCTATAATACGTAGAGTCGCCGCAACGCTAGTTCAGGAGAAACTGTCGCCGCCTGGGTAGCAAATCACTCATCGATTCAGTGCTGGATAAAAACTAGAAGATGGACGTACAGCCCAATTTTTTTTCCTTTATTGTGATTTCATTCCCCTGTCCCATATGGGCAGGGGAGGACTGCCAGCGGCACAATCCGCCGCTCTTCAGCCGAGTGGCATGACAACCTAAAATAAGAATAAAATGTTACATACGTAAGGCGATAAAGGGTTAAGAGTAACGGGAGACAATGGAGGTAAAAATTTAGACTAACACGGAGACGTTTATGGAGGACAGTTAAAAAAAAAGGTCAAAAAGTGACAAGAAAGTTAAAAAACACAGTTGACGATTCTTCCAAACTCAGAGAAGGCACTGAATGGACATGCACACGTTAAAAGTCGGCCACAGTAGTAAAAACACTCTGGAACAACACACTTAAAACCCACTTGGAGCACACACGACGAAGAATAAAACTGTCAGGCGGGACCTGCCGAGGGAAAGGGCAGAGAGGATGGAAAAGGGGCAGCAGGGGAAGCGGCGGGATGAAGAGAGGAGGGGCATCAGTGGGTACACGAAGAGGCAGGAGACACGTGGGGCGGGAGAGGAAGAGGGAAGACAGGGCAGGAGGGAGTGCAGAGACACTGAAAGGAGGCACAAGAGATATATAGCCCCCCAAAACAGCCGCATCGCTAAGGAGTCCTCAAGCCAACGCTGCACATGTGTACCTCCGCTCGCCGCAAGTACAACAGCAGAAGTTCTGTTATTGGACTGAAGAGTTTTTGAGGTTCCACTGATTTCAGATCCCCTTTATTTGCAATTATCACATTATACAGGGTGACTCAAAAATCCGTTAACATTTAAAAATGCACTAATCCACGGAATAATGTAAAAGTTGACAAACATGCCTGAAATGACATAGGATTTTTATTGAAGTCAGAAGCGAGTGCAAAAATTGGCGAACAGATGGCGCTGGACAGCAACACGTCAATGACACCGCATGAGAATAGTGTATAAAATGAGCTGTGGTGGGAGAGGACGTCAGATCATCTCTAGACTGGCTGTTAATCACCTGCTGGAAGGTACTAGATACTAGAATACGTGGTGGAGATCACGTGCACTGGGCTGTGAGCTGTGAGGTCATTGTGAGAAATTTTGGAAATTTGTGGGAAATTCCTATGGGATCAAACATGCTGACAATGTTACTTATAATCCGGCTTGATTGCAAAAATGTTTATTCATATGACCGGTTTCGGTTACTCTAGAACCATATTCAGATCTGCAGTTTCGGTTACAGGAGTAGCCCGTCCACACACAGCAACCTTCACATGCTGCTAGATGCTAGTGATTCTTGTTGCCGCCACCTAATTCAGTCGGCGGTAGGATACACTCCTGGTCTGAGCTCCGTGTCAGGCATGCTCTCGGTTTTCAATGTTACGCGTAATTAAATGTATTACACTGAGTAACCGTGATTTCTTGTACTGTATTTATCGATAAACACTTCGTAATGGCACAGGAGGGATATTATTTAAAGTAGATTTACTACCCGCACTTCCAACCGCGGTCCCGTATTAGAAATTGTCTACCTCTGAACATCTGCAGTGGGCTGCTATATTTGTTGCGAGGTACGACGACAAAGACAGCATTGCATATAATAAGTAGTAGGAAGTCCTATGCGTCGATCGATCGAAAGAGATGCGTTTCTCCTAGAAATCTCTGATGAAAAGGCAAGCTCATTTAAATGTACAGGTCGTATGTCACCTTCTGCGAAATCATGTCTGTTCTGAGAAAGGCATATGGAGGTTTAGTCCACGATCGTGCATCTTCCTAGCAAATAGAACACAGAATGTCACTTTTCACTGAGAGAAATCTTCAAACGTAAAAGTGGCTTACTTTTGAAGATTCCTCTCTGTATTCACATGTACGAGCCGGTGAATAACGTCACGAAAGCTCCATGAAGATGTACATCCAGAAGTCACAACTATTAGATTACTGTAGCGAAATGCAGGTAAATCTGCAGAGGGCCTATTCCTGGTGCACGTATTTGCTGTTTACTGTTAAAATTCCGAAACAGTTTGTTTCTAGAAGATTCAACCAACACATTACTTCCTCCTGCACATACAGTATCCCCAGAAAAGCTCATGACGGCAAAATGGGAAGCTGATCAACAGTTTTTTTCTCGCGCATCATTCGTGTCTGCAGTAGTGAAGTGAGAAATGTACACTGGTATACGAAGTACCCAGCCGCCGTACACCGTAAATCATATATATACACCCTTACGATAGAAGTCCCTTCTAGCTTATGGAATGCTTTCTGACTATCCTCTACCATCTCGTACTGTTGGCCTCGCATCTGTTCCTTTACAGCTTTTATCGCCTATCACAATACTGGTCAAAACATCAGAACCTTCATTTTGAAATTTCTGAAGACGGTTTTTGCTGGTAATTTTCCTCTCACGTTTGCTGTCTTCGGTCAATAAATGTAGGACCCAACGAGCACAAACTTTTCGATAACCTAAGCTGTGAATCACTTCTTGCACTGCACTGCGTCCTACTGCATGCTTATCAGTGATTTCATTCCCTGTGACACGCCTGTCTTCCCTAATGAGTTCACCAATTCTTTCCTTGTTGCGTTCTTTGTAGGCAGTTCACGCGCGACCGCCACGAAGCTCATCTTGAATACTCGTTTTCCCATCTTTGAAATGCTTTACCTATCTCCTAACACTGCGAGTACTCATGCAGACATTTCCATGAAGACATCAACAGATTTTTCCTCTTTAACAAGTAATTCAATGACAGCACGCTGTCGAAACGAAACATCAATGTTCGTCATTTTGGAAGTACCGCCAGTGGTAACGTGATAAACGACACTGTAAGACAGTATGCGGTGGAAACTCCGTAGAATACGATAGTGCAGTCGCTTTTGTTACTGTGTTAGACTTTAAAATTTAACATCAGGCTGCTCACGACTTTCAGTATGACGTTCGTATAAAGGTGGAAGACTGTCAGAAACAAAGGAGAGGGAAGGTATTCCTGCTTCCGATGCAAATCCAGTTCAATCCTGTATTTGCAGTGACGTCGTCGTAAAGGAGTAGTCTCTTTTCGAAGCTCTAAAAGAAGTTCTATTTTTTATCAGGTTTCGTGGGACTGTATGAGCCAAAGTAAGTGGTAATGGAACTAATCAAAACAACTGTTTCCAGATTACTGATTAGATAACACATAACCAGGACAAACAAGACAGTTAAAGCAACATGAAAATGTATGAGAGAGTATACAAATGAATAACATTACAGAGAACAGTTCTAAACTACGACGAGGAACTGCTGTACAAAGTAGCAGTGCCCCACAACGAAACCTTTCAACTTAGATTTGGGCTTTAGAGTTGGGGTGGAAGCCTACTGAAGACAAAAACCTGTTGAATAAAGCACAGCTTTCTGCACAGCGTCTAAGGAAGTATTATGCAAGTGCATATCGTCTTTCCATCTAGTGTTCACTGAATGAGTGTTGTAACTTTTTCACTGAATGACTCAAAAATGTAAACAACAAATCTCGTTATTAAATATGTGAAGCAGATGTCAGTCAGACTTCCGTGACAGCTAAACAGCAGTTCAGAAGCAACGCCAGACATCTGACTGAACTCCCTTTTCCTGTACTAAGAGTATTCTTTAGCAGTACAAAGAGTTTCCCAAAAATATGATACCATACGAGAGAATCGAGCGATAATAACCGAAGTAAACAAGCCTTTGTATTTCAGTGTCAGAGAGAATGCTGATTATTCTTATGGCAAAGGTAGCAGCATTCAGTTTCTGCACAAGATCTTGAACATGATACTTCTGACAAAGCTTCTTATCAACTCACAGTCCTAAGTACTTAAAATGGTCAATATTACTGTTGGACGAGCTTGTGAGAGTAAAATTTTGCAGTTACAAGAATCCCACCTGTGTGCACTGCTTTTTATTGCATGAGGTCTCTGAGTACCAGGTGTTGATGTTACCGACTGTTCTGTTAATTACAAGCGGCATTTAATAAGTAAAGCAACACATTTTTTTTCTGAAAGCAGGTAGGTTTTATTCAGGACTCAAGGACACGTAGAGTTACTCCCCGCTCTTTCAGCTACAAACCATATTTTTCAGTGTAATCTCCGTTCAATGCAACGGCCGTACGCCACCTTACTAGAAGGGCCTGTTTGCCCACATGCATCACTCTACTGGTCAACGTCGGGGCCAACGTTTTGCTGCATCATTAACCTCCATGTACTCCCACGAAGTGTTTCCCTTATTGGGCCGAACATACTCCAAATGGTGGACGAGTGAGTCAGTGCTGCCAAGAGAGTCGTCCAGTTGGGCAACGATGTGTTTGATCGTGATCCGTCGATTGGATCGAATGAGTGTGTCCGCCCGTTTCAATATCACAGGAGTCACAGCTGTGTGCAGCCGACCAGCAAACCGGAAATGGGACAGGTTTTCACTACCTGGCGATGATGACAGACGCCTCCCCCAAAGACTCTTCGTGTTTTTTTTTACCGACAAGTCTCCGTGGACATTCTGCAAGCGACTATGAATATCTGCGATGCTCTGGTTTTCCGCCAATAGAAGCTCAATGACAGGTCTCTGCTTGGGAGGGAGGCGGGAATATTAGGTTTAACGTCCCGTCGACATCGAGGTTTTTAGAGCCGGAACACAAGCTCGTATTGTGCCAAGGATGGGGAAGGAAATCAGAAGATCAAAATAAACTGCAAAACGATTTAGAAGAAATATCTGAATGGTGCGAAAAGTGGCAGTTGATCCTGAATAACGAAAAGTGTGAGGTCATCCACATGTGGTGCTAAAAGGAACTCGTTAAACTTCGGTTACACGATAAATCAGTCTTATCTAAAAGCCGTAAATTCAACTAAATACCTAGGTATTACAATTACGAACAACTTAAATTGGAAGGAACACACAGAAAATGTTGTGGGGAAGGCTAACCAAAGACTGTGTTTTATTGACAGCACACTTACAAAATGCAACAGACCTACTAAGGAGCCTGCCTACACTACGCTTTTCCGTCCTCTTTTAGAATACTGTCGCGCGGTGTGGGATCCTTACCAGATAGGACTGACGGAGTACATCGAAAAAGGTCAAAGAAAGGCAGCACGTTTTGTATTATCGCGAAATATGGGAGAGAGTGTCACAGAAATGATACAGGATTTGGGCTGGAAATCTTTAAAAGAAAGGCGTTTTTCGTTGCGACGGAATCTTCTCAGGAAATTACAGTCACCAACTTTCATCTCCGAATGCGAAAATATTTTGTTGACACCGACCTACATAAAAAATGGTTCAAATGGCTCTGAGCACTATGGGACTTAACAGCCATGGTCATCAGTCCCCTAGAACTTAGAACTACTTAAACCTAACTAACCTAAGGACAGCACACAACACCCAGTCCCGACCTACATACGAAGAACGATTACCACGATAAATGGCTCTGAGCACTATGGGACTTAACTTCTGAGGTCATCAGTCACCTAGAACTTAGAACTACTTAAACCTAACTAACCTAAGGACAACACACACATCCATGCCCGAGGCAGGATTCGAACCTGCGACCGTAGCGGTCGTGCGGCTCCAGACTGTAGCGCCTAGAACCGCTCGGCCACTTCGGCCGGCCGATTACCACGATGAGATAAGGGAAATCACAGCTCGAACGTAGGTGTTCATTCTTTCCGCGCGCTACGCGCGATTGGAATAATAGAGAATTGTCAAGGTGCTTCGATGAGCCTTCTGCCAGGCACTTAAGTGTGATTTGCAAAGTATCCATGTAGATGTAGATGTACACTCCTGGAAATGGAAAAAAGAACACATTGACACCGGTGTGTCAGACCCACCATACTTGCTCCGGACACTGCGAGAGGGCTGTACAAGCAATGATCACACACACGGCACAGCGGACACACCAGGAACCGCGGTGTTGGCCGTCGAATGGCGCTAGTTGCGCAGCATTTGTGCACCGCCGCCGTCAGTGTCAGCCAGTTTGCCGTGGCATACGGAGCTCCATCGCAGTCTTTAACACTGGTAGCATGCCGCGACAGCGTGGACGTGAACCGTATGTGCAGTTGACGGACTTTGAGCGAGGGCGTATAGTGGGCATGCGGGAGGCCGGGTGGACGTACCGCCGAATTGCTCAACACGTGGGGCGTGAGGTCTCCACAGTACATCGATGTTGTCGCCAGTGGTCGGCGGAAGGTGCACGTGCCCGTCGACCTGGGACCGGACCGCAGCGACGCACGGATGCACGCCAAGACCGTAGGATCCTACGCAGTGCCGTAGGGGACCGCACCGCCACTTCCCAGCAAATTAGGGACACTGTTGCTCCTGGGGTATCGGCGAGGACCATTCGCAACCGTCTCCATGAAGCTGGGCTACGGTCCCGCACACCGTTAGGCCGTCTTCCGCTCACGCCCCAACATCGTGCAGCCCGCCTCCAGTGGAGTCGCGACAGGCGTGAATGGAGGGACGAATGGAGACGTGTCGTCTTCAGCGATGAGAGTCGCTTCTGCCTTGGTGCCAATGATGGTCGTATGCGTGTTTGGCGCCGTGCAGGTGAGCGCCACAATCAGGACTGCATACGACCGAGGCACACAGGGCCAACACCCGGCATCATGGTGTGGGGAGCGATCTCCTACACTGGCCGTACACCACTGGTGATCGTCGAGGGGACACTGAATAGTGCACGGTACATCCAAACCGTCATCGAACCCATCGTTCTACCATTCCTAGACCGGCAAGGGAACTTGCTGTTCCAACAGGACAATGCACGTCCGCATGTATCCCGTGCCACCCAACGTGCTCTAGAAGGTGTAAGTCAACTACCCTGGCCAGCTAGATCTCCGGATCTGTCCCCCATTGAGCATGTTTGGGACTGGATGAAGCGTCGTCTCACGCGGTCTGCACGTCCAGCACGAACGCTGGTCCAACTGAGGCGCCAGGTGGAAATGGCATGGCAAGCCGTTCCACAGGACTACATCCAGCATCTCTACGATCGTCTCCATGGGAGAATAGCAGCCTGCATTGCTGCGAAAGGTGGATATACACTGTACTAGTGCCGACATTGTGCATGCTCTGTTGCCTGTGTCTATGTGTCTGTGGTTCTGTCAGTGTGATCATGTGATGTATCTGACCCCAGGAATGTGTCAATAAAGTTTCCCCTTCCTGGGACAATGAATTCACGGTGTTCTTATTTCAATTTCCAGGAGTGTAGATGTAGAAATCGGTCGTGCCCTTTCAACGAAACCATCCCGGCATTTGCCTGGAGCGATTTAGGGAAATCACGGATGGCCGGACTCGTGTTTGAACCGTCGTCCTCCCGAATACGATACCATTGCGCCACCTCGCTCGGTCTCTGCTTGGAACGCACCCCCGTTACAGACGCCATTTTCAAGGCTATGTATTCGTGAAAGTGTAGGGGCTGAAGTTGAAATATTGCACGGTGTGCCACAACTAATTCCGCATTTTTTCAGCCGAAATTAGACGAGAAAAAAACGTGTTTATTGGACCGCACTGGTAGATCCAACGAACGTATCGAGCAGAGTTTCGGCTGGTGTATCCTAAAAGCCGTGCGGCGCTCGAGATGAAAACGCTATGTGGAATGCGATGTCGCGTTAAAATTGAACGCTCCCTAGCGTGTCTTTTGGAACGTTCTTTGCCGAACAACTATTGTTTCAGCTCGTGCGCCGTTACGAGCTAGGCTTCCTATTCTCTGTTTCCTGAATGCCGCGGCACGGGAAGCGCCTCGGCAATGGACGGGTTTGGATTCTGAAAACAGGTCGCCCGTGGACAGAGTTCCGGGCTCGGCTCTTTACCTGCGTCTGCTTTGGCCGGCGTCGTTTAATCAGTGAGCTGGTCGCCGGACGGGCCGATGGGCCGCAGTCAAAGCACACGGCTTCATCTCCAAGTCTCTGAGGAACAACTTTTGCGCCGCGTCGCTACAAGTAGCGTCACCAAAGAGCCCCCCAGCCCCCACGTGTGTGTGTGTGTGTGTGTGTGTGTGTGTGTGTGTGTGTGTGTGTGTGTGTGTAAACGCACAGTGTGTATGCTGTCGAGTCAGATTTGCGCGACACTGGCAATTAAAAGGCTTTGGTTGCTAAAGCAGCAGAGGAACGCTCATGACTTACTGCAGCGCATTGGAAATATATAAGTCTGAAAGATATAGTGGCTCCTGTAAACTTCGATAAAGTCTTTTTCAACATTCAAGACGAGTGGGGAAAACACGCAGCAATTAATTCAGAGTTAGCGCCGTCCACTGTAACAATATTGCCTACATGTGGACTCCCACATTCTAATACAAAATGTATGGAAGAGTCAAGTGTGTTGACATCGTCAGTCAGGGAATACGAGGTCTGCTGTAATTTTTTTAAATTTATGTTAGGGACTGAAGAGCCATGAACTCGAGGTCGCATATGAAGTCTTCTTTACTTGGATGGATTAGCCGTCTTCATATCTAACATACAACAGCTTACAGAACCGCACTTATTGTTGTAGCGGGGTTCAAGAGATATACACGAATTAATTACAGAATACGTAGAATAAAATATTATTGATTAGTGCTGGTGGCATTACGGCTTCACACATCGTTAAAACCTTTCTTAAAATGAACACGTCCATATACGACTTAATTAAAAACAGCTTTTCATTGTCCGTGGCCAGCGTAATTGAAAGATGGTCATAAGTCTGAAAAAAATACGTTAATGTAGAGTAGAGACAGTGAAAATTAAACAACGTTATGTGCTTAAGGAACTTCCCACTAAAATAACTAAATGTAAAATATATCGTCTTACCAAAAGGGTTTGCTAAAACTTAGTAACTGACACAATCAGTATGTACTTCATCTCGTAGCAGGGATCATCATATATATGAAGGGCTTATTTCAATAGTGGCACCAG
The DNA here is from genome assembly GCF_023864275.1 of Schistocerca cancellata. NCBI lineage: Eukaryota > Metazoa > Arthropoda > Insecta > Orthoptera > Acrididae > Schistocerca > Schistocerca cancellata. Next base: position 609,310,374 of record NC_064628.1, read on the forward strand.
TCCATTACCTCCACTTTTCTGTCTATAATGCTTCTGACACTAATGATACAAACAAACGCCGGCCGGTGTGCCGAGCGGTTGTATGCTCTTCAGTCTGGAACCGCGCGACCGCTACGGTCGCAGGTTCGAATCCTGCCTCGGGCATGGATGTGTGTGATGTCCTTAGGTTAGTTCGGTTTAAGTAGTTCTAAGTTCTAGGGGACTGATGACCTCAGCTGAGTCCCATAGTGCTCAGAGCCATTTGAACCATTTGATACAAACGAACAGGAAGAAATGTTCATCTCTTGATATGCTTGAATATTTCTCGTATCTCAACTGCAGATTTTTCAGCGCTCATTTAACTTTAAGACTCTGTATCTCACAATGAACAAAAATGGACCTGTACCACTATTGAAATAAGCCATATATAATAGTATCGGCATATACGTTGTACAAAACTGTGTGACCGGCACTGTAGTGAAATGGGGACTGACAGCCACTAGATTTTGACACACTGCTTGAGGCGAAGACCGCTAGCTGGCGTTAGCAGCTGGCTATATAACTTACAGTCTACAAATTCTAACAACATTTTAAGAGATGAGATGTAGATGAATTTAAAATTGAATAATTGACATCAACACATCTCGTCTCATAGAATAACTTAAGTACGTAATGAAGAATCTCAAACGGAATAGCTTCCTCGATGTCAACCAACAAGGATTCTAAAATCATAAGTCATGCGAAACCCAAGCAACACGCTGCACGGGATCGTTCTGTTAGGAGCAGCCCTAGGATGAAGCACTGTGACGGTAGGACAGTATTATATTTAACAATTATTTTCTTTTTTCATAGTTACTTGCATAAATTTTACAAAGTTGACCTAACGTAATGACTGGACCCGACAAATGACAAATTCATCATCACTATATCATCTCTAGGTGTAGCGTATTTGGCTCGTAATCAAAACGTCCTGGGTCCCGCGTTAGAACACAGCCACTGGTTAGATTTTAAATAAATATCGTCAGCAATGGCGGCCGAAGACTTCCGGTATAAGGATTTACGATCGTTTTACCAACGGCGTTGACAAAGAGGGCGAACGAGCGGTCAGAGTTTCGGGGCTGCCTATTGCCGTTGCGGTGGAAAGCTGCCCTAAAAAGCGCAAAAAACAGCTATGATTAACGCAAAACGCAATGAAACCACTGCATTAAACACACATAATCTGTATACACAGGACATGTCGCCTGTAATTAAAAACTGTCATAATGGTCTCTCTATTGGGAGAAGATTCCGAATTACATTGATGTGACAAAAGTCATGGGACAGCGGTATGCACATATACAGATGACAGTAGTATCGCGTTCACAAGGTATAAAACGGCAGTGCATACGCGTAACTGTCATTTTTAGGTTATTCATGTGAAAAGGTTTCCAACGTGATTACGGTTGCACGGACGGGAATTAAGTGACTTCCAACGCGCAATTATAGTTGGAGCTAGACGAATTCCATTTCGGAAATCGTTAGGGAATTCTATATTTGGAGATCCACAATGCCAAGCGTGTGCCTAGAATACCAAATTTCAGGCATTACCTCTCACCAAGGACAACGCAGTAGCCGACTATCGAGAGCTGGAGTGTTTGCGTGGAGTTGTCAGGGCTATCAGATAAGCAATAATGCGCGAAATAACCGTAGAAATCAATGTGGCACGTACAGTGAACGTATGCGTTATAAAAAGGCGGCGAAATTTTGTGTAAATGGATTATGGTAGCAGACGACCGACACGAGTACCTTTACTGACAGCACGATACCGCCTGCAGCGCACCTCCTGGGCTCGTGACCGTATCGGTTGGATGCTAGACGACTGGGAAACCGTAGCGTGGTGAGATGAGTCCCGATTTCGGTTGGTAAGAGCTGGTAGTAGGGTTCGAGTGTGGCGCATTTCCCAGGAAGCTATGGCCCCAAGTTGTGAACAAGGCACTGTGCAACAAGTGATGGGTCCATAATTATGCAGGCTGTGTTAAAATGGAATGGAAGACGTCTCTGGTGCAACTGATCCAATCACTGGTTATATTATATATATCAATATTCAATAAGTAATGCAACACATTTTTTTTCTGAAACAGGGGTTGTTTTATTCAGCAATGAAATACACCAGGTTATTCCTCAATCTTTTAGCTACACAACACTATTTTTCAACGTAATCTCCATTCAATGCTACGGCCTTACGCCACCTTGAAATGAGGGCCTGTATGCCTGCACGGTACCATTCCACTGGTCGATGTCGGAGCCAACGTCGTACTGCATCAATAACTTCTTCATCATCCGCGTAGTGCCTCCCACGGATTGCGTCCTTCATTGGGCCAAACATATGGAAATCCGACGGTGCGAGATCGGGGCTGTAGGGTGCATGAGGAAGCACAGTCCACTAAAGTGGTGTTCGGTTAGACAATGAGGGACCCAGCGGGAACAAACCTTTGAATATCCCAACTGGTGAACAATTGTGACAGCACTACCAACAGAGATGTCAAGTTGAGCACTGAGTTGTTTGATGGTGATCCGTCGATCATCTCGAACGAGTGTGTTCGCACGCTCCGCCATTGCAGGAGTCACAGCTGTGCACGGCCGGCCCGCACGCGGGAGATCAGACAGTCTTGCTTGACCTTGCGGCGATGATGACACACGCTTTGCCCAACGACTCACCGTGCTTTTGTCCACTGCCAGATCACCGTAGATATTCTGCAAGCGCCTATGAATATCTGAGATGCCCTGGTTTTCCGCCAAAAGAAACTCGATCACTGCCCGTTGTTTGCAACGCACATCCGTTACAGACGCCATTTTAACAGCTCCGTACAGCGCTGCCACCTGTCGGAAGTCAATGAAACTACACGAGACGAAGCGGGAATATTTGAAAATATTCCACAAGAAATTTCCGGTTTTTTCAACCAAAATTGACCGAGAAAAAAAATGTGTTGCATTGCTTATTGAACTGCCCTCGTATTCGCTACTTGCAGACCATTTTCAGCCATCGAAGGAATTTTTATGGATGACAATGTGCGATGTCACCGGGTGACAACTCTTCGCGATTGATTTGAAAAACACTCTGGACAATTCGAGAGAATGATTCGGCCATCCAGGTCGTCTAACATGAATCCCATCGAAGATTCGTGGGACCTAATCGAGAGATCAGTTCGTGCACAAAATTCTGCACCGGCAACACTGTCGCAACTATGGACAGCTGTAAAGGCAGTGTGGCTCAATATTTCTGCAGGGGACTTGCAAGGGCTTGTTGAGTGCGTGCCACGTCGAGTTGCTGCCCTGCACAGTGGAAAAGGAGGTCCGACACAATATTAGAAGATATCTCATGACTTTCGTCATCTCAGTATAGTCCTACCATTTAGAACTTAAAGGTTCTGAAAGGTGAGGTGTCCACCAGAAAAGATAGAGTAACTAATGAAAGGGTACCATTCTACGAATCCGAACGTGGGATGACAGAAGTCTGAATGTACTAGGTAAGCTAGAAAATCTGAAAGAGGTAATGGAAAGGGACAGTGAGATGAAATGGAAAGAAAAGAAGAATTCCTGGTCAGACAAGTATAGGGTCATATCAATAGCAGCAAGAAATGATATCCTGGGAGCAGGATTCGTTCTGAATAGGAAGGTACGGCATAAAGTGTGCTACCCTGAATTTTAAATTTATATGATTGTTCTCATCAGAACCGACAGAAAACCAGCACCAACAACACTGCTTTAAATATACACATCCAGGCCATAAGCGGAAGTGAAATGGTTGGGAAAGTATATGAGGACGCTGAACAGGTGATACAGTGTCTAAAGGGAGATGAAAAGCTAGTAATCACTGGAGACAGGAGCGCTGCAGTAAGGGAGGGAACAGAAGAAAGATTTGAGGGAGACTATGGGCTCTATAATAGGAATGTGCGAGGAAAAAGACTAATTAAGTTCGCCCACAAATAACGAATACACTGTATAAAACTCAAAAGAGGAGGAAGTATAATTGGAAATGGAGTGGAGACACGAGGAAATTCCAGGTTGATTACGTCACGTGGATGAAGAAATTCCAAAATGGGATAGTGGATTGTTAGGCATAGTCAGGAGCAGATACAGGTTCTGATAATAATTTAGTGATGATGCTGAGGTAATTAGATTAGGAAATGAGACACTTACAGTAGTAGATGGGTTTTGCTATTTGGGGAGCAAAATAACTGATGATGGTTGAAGCAGACAGGATATAAAATGTAGATTGGCAGTAGCAAGGAAAGCGTTTCTGAAAAAGAGAAATTTGTTAACATCGAATATAGATTTAAGTGTCATGAACTTGTTTCTGAAAGTATTTGTATGGAGTGTAGCCATGTATGGAAGTGAAACATGAACGATAAATAGTTTGAACAATAAGAGAATAGAAGCTTTCGAAATGTGGTGCTACAGAAGAATGCTGAAGATTGGATGGGTAGATCACATAACTAATGACGAGGTATTGAACAGAATTGGGAAGAAGGGAAATTTGTGGCACAACTTGACTAGAAGAAGGGATCGGTTGGTAGGACATGTTCTGAGGCATCAAGGGATCACCAATTTAGCATTGGAGGGCAGCGTGGAGGGTAAAAATTGTAGAGGGAGACCAAGAGATGAATATACTAAGCAGATACAGAAGGATGTAGGCTGCAGTAGGTACTGGGAGATTATGAAGCTTGCACAGGATAGAATATCATGGAGAGCTGCATCAAACCAGTCTCTGGGCTGAAGACCACAACAACAACCACTACAATAATTTAGTCGTGGCGAAGAGCGAAGAGCAAAGAGCAAACTGAAGTTTAAGAGTATCGCTAGGAACAATGAATGTGGAAAGAAGTGGGATACTGACGTATTGATGAATCATGATGTGCGTTTGAAATTATCTAACGGTATAGATACTACGATAATAAATACCACAGCAAGCGGATCATTTGAAGAGGAACAGACATTTCCAGAAAGGGCACTCTCAGAAGTTGGACAGGCACATAAAGGTACAAAGAAAGTAACTGCGAAGAAACATTGGGTAACAGAGGAAATATGTAAATTCATCGACGAGAGAAGAAGCACAAAAATGTTGAGGGTAAGACAAGATTTCTGGAATAGGTCACTTTGAAATGAAATAAATAGGAAGTGCAAGGCAGGTAAAGGGAAATCGTTACATGAGGAATAAGAAGAAATCGGAAAATATAGTGACGATCGTGGTATCACGAAAAATCCGAGGAGCTGCCAACACCAGTCACAGGGGGCCAAAAAATTCTGAAGATGGCTTGTAGATAATGCGAAACAGGTTAATAAAGAAATATTATTGCGATATCGACTGTTCATTTTTAAATAAAGAATAAGGTCATTGCTCTCCGTCGACTATATTGTCAAAATTTATGAATCGGAAAAGAAATTCTCGTCTGAAGGACAGTTTCATTATCTAGAAAAGTCAAAACAACCTTCGGTGAAAGTAAAAGCAAAGGTGCCGACATTAAGAGTGCAATGGGAATTCACAGAGGAAAGAGCGGATATGTGGAAACAGTACATTGGAAACCTCTACGAGGAGACAGAACTGTCTGATGATGTGATGGTAGGTGAACCTCTGGTCACAGGGAAGAGATAAGCGATCCAGTATTAGAGTCAGAATTAAAAAGGCCATTGGAAGAATTAAGATCGAATAAGGCAGAATTTCTAAAATCATTGGGGGAAATGACAAAGGAGAGACTATTCACGTTGGTGTGTAGAATGCATGAGTCTGAAATGACAAAGGAAAGACTACTCACGTTGGTGTGTAGAATGCATGAGTCTGGGGATATAGAATCAGACTTTTGGAAAAACCTCATGCACACAATTCTCAAGATTGCAAGAGTCGACAAGTGCGAGAATTATCGCACAGTCAGTTTAAGAGCTCATGTACCCAAGTTGCGCACAAGAACAATATACAGAACAATCGAAGAGAAAATTGAGGGTGTGTTAGAAGACGATCAATTTCGCTTTAGGAAAGGTAAAGGCACCAGAGAGGCAGTTCTGACTGTGCGGTTGATAATGCGAGCAAGACTGAAGAAAAATTGAGACGCCTCTTTCGGATTCGTGGACCTATAACAACCGTTAGATAATATAAAACAGTGCGAACTGTTCTAAATTTTGAGAAAAATAGAGCTAAGCTGTAGGAAAAGGCGGGTGAGATACAGTATGAGCAAAACCAAGACGGAACGAGAAGAGTAGAAGACCAAGACGGAAGTTCTCGAATTATAAAAGATGTAAGACAGTGCTGCACTCTTTCACTCCTAATGTTCACTCTACACACCGAAGAAGCAATGACGCAAATAAAAAAAAAAGGTTCAGGAATCAAAACAAAATTCAGATTCGCTCAAGATATAGTTAACCTCAGTGAAAGTGCAGAAGAGTTACAGACCTGTTGAATGGAATGAACGCTTTAATGAGAACGGAACGTGGTTTGTGGACGAACATAAGGAATACAAAAGTAATGACGAGTTGTAGAAGTGACGTGAAGGAAAACCTTCTCAAAACTAGTGACAAAGCTGCAGGTGAAATGAAGGAATTCGGCTATCTTGGAAGCAAAATAACACAAAATGGACGAAGCAAGAGAACATAGACAGCAGGCTAGTACAGGCGAAGAGGGCATTTCTGTTCAAAAGAAATCTACTAGTATCAAATATTGCCCTTAATTTGAGGAAGAAATTTTTTGAGTATGTACGCTTGAGAACAGCACTGTAAGGGAGTGAGACAGGGACTGTGGGAAAACCGGACAAAAGACACACGAAGCGCTTGAGAAATGGTGCTACAGATGGATGTCGAAAACGAGGTTGAAGGATAAGGTAAGAAATGGGGTGGTTCTCCGCAGAATTGGCGAAGAGAAGATCCCGTGGAAAACACTGACAAGAGGACGGGACAGGATGATAGGACGTTTTAAAATTTTAGGTAATATGTTTCATGATTCTAGAGGGCGCTGTAGCGGAAGACATAAATTGGAATACATGTAATAAATAACTGAGGGCGCTGATAACTTCAATCATGTACCAAATAGGTAGTAAAGCAACTCCATAAGTCAACAGAGTAAATGTATAGTAAGTTTGAAAACAGACTCAAAAGAAAAAGCGAGCGAAATTTAAAGAAATAAATTCAACTGCTGTCCAATGAACTGAATTTGATGAACTCGTTTATTCCACTTCTGAAAAAAGCTGTGAATACACTGAGTTAATAAAAGAGTTCCATTGAGTTTTTGTGCGTAACTCGTGCATTTAAATAGGCGGTTACGAATCGCGCCATTTTGCGCATAACTTTGCAATGGCATACCACTCTGCGGAATGGCTAGCGTGATTGTGGCCACACGAAGCCGCAGCCGCACCGCCGTTCGAATATTGACAGTGTCAGCCGCAGTAACGTTCGCAGTGAAACAGCGGTTTCTTCCATTTCCACATTATTCTGCTGCTGAACTTTCACCAGCGTGATTTTCCCGTTGCCGCTATTGTAACCGTAATATTCTGGTATTTGAATCTTGTCGTCAGTAAATTACTGTACTTGGTATGCGAAGAGAGTAAAATGACCGCTGTAATAGCACCACATCCAATGCACATGTTAGGCGTTCTTCGGTAAAATACATAAGTGGGCTGTAATACTGAAACCAACTGTCGTCCTTCCCACTACCTTCCCTCTCTCCCCCCCCCCCCCCTCTGTCTCTGTCTCTGTCTCTGTCTCTGTCTCTGTCTCTCTCTTTCTCCCTCTCTCTCTCTCTCTCTCTCTTTCTCTCTCTCTCTCTCTATGTGTGTGTGTGTGTGTGTGTGTGTGTGTGTGTGTGTATCCCCGATACGCCAATTGGAATTACTATTAATAAAACCGATTGGTTACATTATTTGTATGTAGGAGCGACGTTCAATAAGTAATCCAACACTTTTTTTTCTGAAAGCCGGTTGGTTTTACTGAGGTTTCCAGTACAACGTATTATTCCCTGCTCTTTTTTGCTACAAAACACTATTTTTCAGTGCAAATCTCCATTCAATGCGACGACCTTACGCTACCTTATTGGGAGGGCTTGTATGACCGCCCGGCATCATTCTACAGGTCGACGTGGAAGTCAGCGTCTTGCTGCATCAATAACCTCAAAATCCACGTACTCCTTCCCACGGAGTGCATCCTTCACTGGGGCAAACATATGGCAGTGGGAAGACGCGAGATCCCGACTGTAGGGTGGATGAAGACGAACAGTCCAGTGAAGTTTTGTTAACTAAAAAATGTCTTGAGCACTATGGGACTTACCATCTATGGTCATCAGTCCCCTAGAACTTAGAACCACTTAAACCTAACTAACCTAAGGACATCACACACATCCATGCCCGAGGCAGGATTCGAACCTGCGACCGTATTTTGTTAACTCCTCTCAGCTGTGCAGACTTGTGTGAGGCCTTGAGTTGTCATATAGAAGCAGTAGTTCGCTTGCACCACTTCCAATTAGAGTGTCTGCACGTTCCAACACTGCAGGAGAGACAGATGTGTGCGGCTGGACGGTACGCGGGAGACAGACGAGGTTTTCGCGACCTCGCCCAACTACTCGCTGTGCTTTTTGTTTTCACTGTCAAGGCACCGTAGACGTTCTGCATGCGTCTATAAATATCTACGATGCCCTGGTTTTTCTTCAAAAGAAACTCAATGACAGCTCTCTGCTTGAAACGGACCTACATTACAGACCCTTCCGGGCCGCTGTGGCCACGCGGTTCTAGGCGCTTCATTCTGGAACCGCGCGACCACGACGGTCGCAAGTTCGAATCCTGCCTCGGTCATGGATGTGTGTGATGTCTTTAGGTTAGTTAGGTTTAAGTAGTTCTAAGCTCTAGGGGACTGATGACCTCAGATGTTAAGTCCCATAATGCTCAGAGCCATTTGAACCATTACAGACACTTTTGAAGGCTGCGTATAGCACTGCGACACAGTCGAATTTCATGAAACTGTAGGGGCTGAAGCTGGAATTATCCACGATGTCTCACAACAAATTCTGCATGTTTTCACTCGAAATTGGCAAAAAAAAGGAAATGTATTGCATACTTATTGAACGGCCCTCGTATTATAATTGATATTCGTAACAGAATAACTTCCATTACTCATCTCAAAAGCCATCAGTGCCACAGAAAGTTATCCATTATACATGATGGTTCACCTGCCCCTACCGCTGTCGTTTTTTGCAGCCGGCGATGTTATAGCTAGCCGTAAACGACGCGCCAGATTTTCATATTCTCTCGCTCGATACACGCGCACTGTTAGTCCTAGAGAAAAAGCGAATAGGACGTTTCTGTAGGAAATTTAACACGGTTAAATTTTGTACTTTGATAAGATTTCACCGGAGGCCACAGTTTTTGAATTAGTTAAGAAAGGCGTGCAAAAGTAACATTCAAGGTCATCTTCACCCCACACTCATCCATAACCAGTCAAGATTTCGAATGTGCTGTTCGTGGCTCTCCCTCCTACCACTGTACAAAAATCTCCGACTGCATGAACTACTCTCGATAGTCTACCTTTTTTGGCCTCTAATGGATGGGCAGTATAGTTGGCTACTTCGTGAGGGTAGCGAACGAAAAACGAGTTCTGTAAATGTTACGCTAAACATAATTACCTTGAAAATTTGATACAGACTTAACCTTTACAAGTACAGTAGTTTTGTAGGCAGAAGGCCTGGCGAATACAAAGATGTAGTTGCTTACTTTATGCTGCTAAAATTCAGGAAATAGTTATGTAAAATTTTCGTGGACGTCAGTTTTATAATTTGTAAGTGCTAGATTAAGCCAACGGCGTAATAAAGCCAGTCAATGAAGACCAAAAAAGATTGAATGCGAGAAACAATTCGTGCAGTCGCAAATATTTGTACAGTGGTATGAGGGAGTGCCATGAGAAACATACTAGGAATACCGACCGCTGGGGGCTGAATGTGCAAATGTGGGTGCGTTTGAAGGTCACTTTTATAAGTTCTTCTGGAATAACTCGAAAACTACCGCCTCTAGTGAAAACGTATCCGGGTAAAAATTTAACTAAATTAAAGTCCCATAGAAAGGTCCTTTTCATTTTTTCAAATGGACTAATAGTTGCGCGTACCTAGCGAGAGTATATGAAAATCACGCGCGTCGTTTATAAGGCCAATTATAACATTCCAGGTTGCATAAAGCTACAGCGCTAGGGGCAGCTAAATCACCCTGTGTAGCCACAAACGTGTTTGATGATTTTACAAAAACATAACAAGGTAAAATAAATGGGAAAGCTTAATTTAACCTGAAAACTTTTTTTTCTAATATACTGCCTCTGTAGTACCTAAGAATTAAGTGTAGTATAATGTATGGAAAGCAAAGATACTTAATGTAAATTGTTGCTAAATTTAAGTATGTTTCATCATTTTGTCAAGTAATATAAACTACTAATATTTTCATTCTTAACCTTTAAGCCATTATGTTGTACAGTTACCTGTAAATGGTCAGCATGTAGCCATGTATATGAAGAAAGGGACATGTGTTCGTGGCCAGAAACATAACCCGTTCTTTCCAGCAGAAATTGTTTCATTGATTTAAGACTTAATATTAATTATTTAACCAACTCTCACTTGTGTATAGAGCATATTTAACAGATGTGTAGTGTGTCCGTAATACTGGGTCCATTCAGGATAGCTTGTTTACTGCCCCTACTGTTAATTACACTACCCTTTGTTTAATCTAAGCTACTTGAAAACAACGGAGACGAAACTAGTGTGTGAAAGGTATTCAGGTAGCCAGTTCAGTGATTCTTTTTTCATCTCACAGAACACCCTATCCTGAAAAGTGTCAGTAGCGTTCGTGTCGTCCGCGAATTTCAGAGTTCCAGCTGTAGAGATTTTTTTTTTAATCCCGAGGATCAAACGAAAAAGCCGCGCCTCTTCGCCCCTGCAACGACAGTGCGGTCGGTCGCCGAACAAATACCGTGAAATGCCGCAGAAAAACGCCACGTGCGCACGTCCACATCGGTACACTCTGTTGGCAGGGCTCTGCTATGTCATACGAGAATTCTCTTCTGCTGACGCTCTCTCTCTCTCTCTCTCTCTCTCTCTCTCTCTCTCTCTCTCTCTCTGTGTTATTCTTTTTCTCTCCCTCTGTTTCTCCGGCTTTTATTTTTTTCTTTGGTTTCTCCTCTGCAACCTGTGTGAATTTACGTAACGTATGTACGTGTGTGTTTACGCGAAATGTTCGCGTTTCTTTCTTTTCACGGCGCACTTGTTTCAAGTTTATTTTAGGTGCACTCTCATTTCCGTGCGAGCGGGTCACGAGAGAGAGAGAGAGATTAAACCGAAAGCCGTTATTCGCTACTGAATGCGATGGTCCCGTCTGATTTCGGCATATTCACAAACGCTTCATTTTATCTGCACCGACCTCCTCTTGTACTGCGAGCTCCTTCCCATCAAAGTCTGGACGAGTCGTCCGGAAGATAAACTCGCTATTCCACACTAAACGCGATGGCTTCGACTGATGCTGGTACGTCTCGCAACCATTTAGTTTTATCTGAAGCGATATTTTTTCTCTTTTAAAAAATTCTCATGCTAACGTGTACACTGCACCGGTATCACTGCCGCAGGTGCACCCAATCGTAAATACCTCTGATGGCGGAGACTGTTTGCCGCAGCGCCACGGTATCTCTTCAACGCTTTGAATCTGAGCCTTTCTAAGCTTTGACTTTTCTTTCTTGGGTTAGTAGATAAATGACCACTGAAAAGAAAGATATGCGATAGTTGTCTGAATTACTCATACTGTTGAATTCGATCTAATCAGAGGTAAATTAAAATAGTACACATATATAAAAAAAGTTTTGCATCACCCCGGTTCCCAGAACTCCTGAAGATAGACGTTGACTGTGGATATTGTATTACAGACACAGTCCCTTTGACTATTCAGAGATATGAATAAAATGTTCTCGGTTTTCCAGCCCCGTCAATTCGAATAAAATCCTCGAGATTTCGATAGCCATCTCGCCATCGTCGTCAGGAGTTCACTGACTGCCGGGGCTGCTACGGTTTCTCGCTTATATAGGCGTGATGACATTCAGAGATGTCACTAAACCCGGCCAAAGATGTAAACAACCATGCATGAGCAGCGCCTATTAGACGGAGGGGTCCGACAGCCAATCAGTTTCTGTCATTCCACTAGGAAGGAGGTACACGGCTCGTGTTGCCTGTAGTTCAACCGTGCCTAGACGATCTATACCGCGGTTCGATCGTGTGGTTGTTGTTACTTTGGGTCAGGAAGGACTCTCAGCAAGAGAAGTGTCCAGGTGTCTCGGAGTGAACTATAGCAATGTTGTTGGGACATGGAGGCGATACAGAGAGACAGGAACTGTCGATGACATGCCTAGCTCAAGCCGCCTAAGGTCTACTACTGCAGAGAACGAGCGCTACCTAAGGATTTTGGCTCGGAGGAACCCTGACAGCAACGCCACCATGTTGAATAATGCTTTTCGTGCTGCCACAGGACGTCTTGTTACGACTCAAACTGTGCGCAAGAGGCTGCATGATGCGCAACTTCACTCCCGACGTCCATTGCGAGATCCGTATTTGCAAACACGACATCATGCACCGCGGTACAGATGAGCCCAACATCATGCCGAATGGACCGCTCACAATTAGCATCACATTCTCTTCACCGATGAGTGTCGCATATGCCTTCAACCAGACAATCGTCGGAGACGTATTTGGAGGCAACCCGGTTAGGCTGGATGCCTTAGACACACTGTCCAGCGGGTGCAGCAAGATGGAGGTTCCCTCATGTTTTGGGGTGGCATTATGTGGGGCCGACGTACGCCGCTGGTTGTCATGGAAAACTCCGTAATGGCTGTACGATACGTGAATGCCATCCCCCGATCGACAGTGCAACCATATTGGCAGCATATGAGCGAGGCGTTCGTTTTCAAGGACAACAGTTCGCGCCCCCATCGTGCACATCTTGTGAATGACTTCCTTCAGGATAACGACATCGCTCGACTTGAGAGGCCAGCATGTTCTCTAACATGCCTGAGATAGACTGAAAAGGGCTGTTTATGGACGACGTGACCCACCAACTACTTTGAGGGATCTACGCCGAATAGCCGTTGAGGACTGGGACAATCTGGACCAACAGTGCCTTGATGAACATGTGGATAGTGTGCCACGACGAATACAGACATGTATCATTGTAAGAGGACGTGCTACTACTGGAGGTACCGGTGTGTACAGCAATCTGGACGACCACCTCTGAATGTCTCGCTGTATGGTGGTACAACATGTAATGTGTGGTTTTCATGAGCAATAAAAAGGGCGGAAATGATGTTTATGTTGATCTCTATTCCAATTTTCTGTACAGGTTCCGGAACTCTCGGAACCGAGGTGATGCAAAACTTTTTTTGATGTGGGTACTTTTTGTAAATGCGAAATTTTCTACAGCCAGTATCAATTTGAATAACTGAATAGTTTTTGAGCATTAGACCGCTTCATAATGAAACTGCGAGTGGTGCTCAATAAGCAGTGCAACACATTTTTTTCTCGGAAAATTTCGGTTTAAAAATGCCGAATTTATTATGAGACATCGTGGATAATTCTCGCTTCAGCACCTATAGTTTCATGAAGATCCGACAGGCGGCGTCACTATACGTAGCCCTTAAACTCGCGTCTATAATAGAGGTGCGTTCCAAGTAGAGAGCTGTCACTGAGTTTCTTTTGGAGGAAAAACAGATCATCGCAGATATTCACAGGCGCTTGCAAAATGCCTACGGAGACCTGGCAGTGAGCAAGGCACAGTGAGTCGCTGGACGAGGCGTTTGCCATCATCGCAACAAAATGGCGAAAATCTGTCCGATCTTCCGAGTGCCAGCCGGCAGCACACAGTTGTTCTACCCTCAGGAAATTGAAGAAACGACTTCAGCGTGTTCGTCTCACAAAAATGCAAACAAACTTCTCCTTCTGCACGACAACTGAAGGCCTCACGCAAGCCTGTGCACCATAGAGGAGCTAAAAAAGTTTCATAGCACTGTTCTTTCTCATCCATCCTACAGACTGGATCTAGCACCTTCCGCCTTCCACCTGTTGGGCCCAATGAAGGCTGCAAGGATGCACTCAGCGGGGAGAAGTACGTGGATGATTGGGAGGTTGCTGATGGAGCAAGACGCTGGCTTCGACATCGACCAGTGAAGTGGTGCCATTAGGGGTTACAGGTGCTCCCAGTAAAGTGGCGTAAGGCAGTCGCATTGGAGATTACGTTGAAAAATAGCGTTTTGTAACCAAAAGAAAGGGGAATAATATGGTGTATTGCAATCCTGAATAAAACCAACCTGCTTTCCGAAAAAAAGTGTTGCATTAGTTATTGAATGCCCCTCATAAAATCATTATTAAATATGACATTTCGACCGTCTTTGCAGTGGCCATCCTCCGGGTGATCGTGGTGGCGTGTGCTACAAACCACCGACAACACCGTCGCCGCGGAGGCATGTCTGAAGGCAATAAGGCCTGCATGATTTGTAATTAATAGCGATAGTGGCAGCTGTCGTCAACAATGTTCTATACAGTCTCCTGGCTCACCCCAAGCAGGCGTACCAGCTGCCTGGTGTTGGTACTGAAGTCACTGTCAAATGTCATTTACCTGTACCTTCAGCAGAGTGTATCTTCCTTGGAAGATATTTCGCCGGCCGCGGTGACCGAGCGGTTCTAGGCATTTCAGTCCGGAACCGCGCGACTGTTACGGTCGCAAGTTCGAATCCTGCCTCGGGCATGGATGCTTGTGATGTCATTAGGTTAGTTAGGTTTAAGTAGTTCTAAGTTATAGGGGACTGATGACCTCAGATATTAAGTCCCATAGTGCTCAGAGGCATTTGAACCATTTTTTGGAAGATATTTCCGGCAACATGTCCATATGACCATTTTTGCTCCTTATAGTATCGGGTTCTTTTCCTGCATTGTGACCCCATTTTAGCAAGATCACTCTTTATGTGTTGGCCTGTACATGCAATTACAATGGTCCGCTGACTACTGACATGTAACGAATAATAAAGCCTTTTTATTTATTTGTTTATTTATTTAACCTGTACTGATTAGGCCATCAGGCCCTTTCTTACATCGGATCAGGGTTTCGTACATATGGTACAATACCTTTTTTTTACAACATAGTTACCAAAGAAATAAGTTTTAATATGACAGTTAGTTCGAAAATGTTTTGGGTCTCTGAAATGGCAGTGTGAGTAAATTTTACTGACTAAACTAAAAAAGTTAATACTGGCAGTACTTGCATTGCTGCAGCTGCTGCCACTAATAGTCATAATAGTAATAATGGCAATAATAACAGTAATGATAGTGGCAGATGTAAGAAGAATTTGTAGGTGTACAATACAGATGTTCTCTGATATAGCAATTGCCGGGGACAAAAAAAAGTTTAAGAAGAATGCATCGGCTAACTTGGAAATGAGGAAAACTAGGTTAGAAAGACAGATGTGCAAGGGTAAAGAGTGTGTACAGGAACAATGGTTATCCTTCAATGGTTGTTGCTTCAGCAGATATGTCATTAACTGTCTTCTGAAACTCGAGATGTTATTAGACGTATATATGCAGACAGAACCGATGAATAAAAATTTGTACCAAGCCAGGGATACGAACCCGGGTCTCCTGCTCACTAAGCAAGTGGGCTGAGGCGTGAATGGGAATTTTGACTGGGGAGGGAGGTGCGCTAGGGTAGTCCGTGCAAAGCCACTGTGCCAGAGTGGCGTAGTTGCTGTCGAATCTACCTGGCGAGAAGGAGACTCGGCTTGGAATCTTGGCCTTGATACAAATTTTCATTCATCGCTTCAGTCTGCGTGTGTACATCAAAGATGATTGAGACTTGATAGGTCTCTGAAAGCACGCAGTTTCATCTGATGTTTTTAATTCTCTAATATAAATATAATTCTCTAATATAAATGCTATCCTGATTTTTCGTTTTTTTTAATGGCATGTCACTGCTTTTTCTTCCGATTTAATACCCACTTTCAGAAGCGCTTCACACAAGTGAGAGAAACATTAGATTAGCAGCATCGAAGGATAAGTGAGGGAAGAGAGATAAGCACAACTGAACGTGAGCTAGAGAATGACTGCTCATCCCGAGAGGGCATCGCCTGGCTGCAAACCAAACACAGCATTCATCATCAGAAAATGTCGTACAAGACAGGTTAACGACGAGGACATCGAGTTCGGGAGGTCCTCTATGCACATATAAAATTCGTTAGTCCGCAAAGAAGCGTTGAAAGCTGGGATTGGGCTCCAGTGATTGATCGCCGATCGCGTAGTCATACTCAATCGAACGTAGTAGATCAATCTTTGGCAGTGAGTGCACGTTTCTGGTTACTTGTGGTGCCTTGTTAAGTGAGGCAACACACAGCTTCAGGTAGGATTAGAATATACGTTTCTTATACAGTATCCGCGGTATCATACAGAGGGCTGTTTGGTCATGTCTGACGGGTGATACCACAGGGTTTTATAGAAGGGTTTTGTTTTGTGATGCTAATTTCGGTCACTGCAAACTCCACTTCTGTGGTGAGCAGATAATATGGGCGGATTATTAGGGACGTTGAGGACAGCCCGTAAGAGTTTGAATAATGTGCTGTTGTTAGGGCTATATGCTTACTCTTGTACTTGTAATGAACAATTTCTCACAGACAGTGGACTTTGTAGACAGCCCATCCATTTTCGACTATATTATGACTACTGCAGTGCATTATCGACGGTGAAATACTTTGTACAAGTTCATTTTGGCTGCGTTATATACTACACGCACACGATTTACTACTCTCACTGAGCAACAGTCCTCTTTACTGACTTGCTTGAATTCACACTTACTGTTAGGACATACTCTCGGAGGTTGATTTATTCAGTGACTGGCTAATCCTACTAAGCAATAGGCTTGTTTTCTAACAGTATGAGATTTACAGTTAATTTAATTACCGGAGCTACAATTTATGTACAAATTTCTTCATCTATTGATAATGTGCTAAATATTTTAAGATGTAATTGTTTCTTAAGGAAGGAGTATTTGATAGTATTTTTTGTGACATTATCTTTGAATTTCTTGTATGACTAATTTTGTTGTCAAATTGATGCATATAGGGCCTGATGTGGTAAACTGTGTTACGGAAACAGATCGCAATGAATATAGAAACTTTAATAACACACGGCTCAGGGTGGTTCCACAACTCCTCACTTACTGGCCAGCCTTCGTACCGTCATCCATTAAAGATGGACATACGAAAGATAGTGTGCATCTGTATGTTTTGTGATCTTTCAAGGTTTCTCAATGAAACTGATTATCTCTAAATTTGCGTTAATACTGACGTTTAACCGTGATATTTTGACTGGTCTCCTAGCTGTCGTCTGTATGTTTGACTGAAGTACAGGCAATAAGCATACTTTATCTGTGCGCGACTTATCAGTAAAATACTGCTGAGGAAACTGCTGAAATGTCACGTAAAAACGACACCATTAAGTCGGCTGCAAACTGGAAAAACTGCAGTGAAATGTTCCATCCCAGCTGAAGTCGCCTGGGGACTTCTCCGGAGACAGTTAACTGCAAGAGGCAGAGCACAGATGCCTTGGGGAAAACTAACTAGACATTTTCTTTTTGGAGTATACACGAGGAACTGTGGAACTAGTTTAGCTTTACGGGCAGTAATAGAAAGGAAAGCTCTTGTTTCTCGCTTGTGTAGCTACGTCGATTCCTCCGAGAGAAACATCGAAGTATCAAGGAAAAGAAGTCGCGAAGCCGGGCAACTCACGACAGCATGCGCTCCCGGCGACTCACCGGGGCGTGCCTCTTGGAGGCCAAATGGCCTCTATAAGTAGTGGCCGAGAGCTCTGCAGTCAGTAACCGTACCCAAGACGCCACGATCGCCAGGAACAAACAACCAAATAGTCCGCTGAACACCATGGTCGAACTTTTAGAAACTATTTTAATTAATGGAATCTCGGTATTGCTAGTGGCAGAAGAAGCTTTCAGGAC
Organism: Schistocerca cancellata; assembly: GCF_023864275.1. Taxonomy (NCBI): domain Eukaryota; kingdom Metazoa; phylum Arthropoda; class Insecta; order Orthoptera; family Acrididae; genus Schistocerca; species Schistocerca cancellata. Next base: position 609,328,370 of record NC_064628.1, read on the forward strand.
AAAACTGTTTGGCTTTATCACTCACACTCTGCCGAACTTCTAGTACTCAGTATAACTGAACGTGCAGCTAAAAACTTTACCCAGGCAGCAGTCTTCCTTGATGTCCAAAACGCATGGCCGCGCGGGGTAGCCGTGCGGTCTAAGACTCTAAGGCGCCTGGTCACGGTTCGCGCGGTTCCCGTCGAAGGTTCGAGTCCTCCCTCGGGAATGTGTGTGTGTGTGTGTTGTCCTTGGCGTAAGTTAGTTTAAGTTAGTTTAATTAGTGTGTAAGCCTAGGGACCGATGACCTCAGCAGTTTGGTCCTATAGTCCTTACCCCAAATTTCCGAATTTTTTCCAAAACGCCTATAACAAAATATGGCAGCAAAACCTAATTCACAATATGACGACACAGACTTCAAAACCAGATATCTCTATTAACATTAGAGATGACTTTTTACAACACAGAAACCTTTGGTGGCCAACCAGGGGGAATGATCATCTCTCAGACTAACGTTCGCCGGAAGGCTCCGTGCTGTTCCTCATTTTATTCAATATTTATGCCACTAGAGCCCCGCTGACACCTCGCACAAATGGAAGATGACACGACTATGTTTACCACATGTCGTAACAACGAACATAATATGAACCATCTCCAACGTCAAATTAACAGAACTCTCAAGTGGTGCAGAGCGAACAAAATCGCACTGAACGTTGAAAAACTAGTGCAATATACTTTACGAAGAATACACCTATCTTACGAGATATCGCCGTGACAATCCGCCTGCTTCGCTGAGTGGCAACGTGTTTGCCTTCCATGCAGCGGGCCCAGGTTCGATTGCCGGCCGAGTTAGAAATTTTCTCTCCTCGTGGTCTGGGTGTTGTGCTGTCCTCATCATCCTTTCATCATCTCCGACACGCAAGTCGCCCAATGTGGCATCACCTGAAATAAGACTTGCAATTCGGCAGCCGAATTTCCCTGGATGGGGCCTTCCGGCCATCAATACCGCACGATCACTTCACTCCACTGTGACAACGACATAATGCCGTGTTAACCTTAGAAATAACATTGGACCATAAACTCTTTTTGCAGAACCATTCCGAGTAAGTCGCACGAGAAGCTCTAAATCTGGCAAAGCATTATAACCTTTCTTCGTTAGTACAGGTTCGCAGCCGGAAACAAAATTGCGTTTCCACAAATCGGTCGTAGTGCTATTACTTATGTATTGGTGTGCCGCATAGACGACAAACAGCAAAACGATGGTGCAGGCTTTAAAGCGAATACAAAATAGAGTTAACAGAGTTCTATACTGGAGTTCACAAGCACCCCCACTAACCAAGAGTACGACATTGATTGACCATGCCACCACTGAAAAGCATACTCAACTGATTAGCTCGACGACTGTACCAGAAAATAGGTTCACTATAACACATCTTCGACAGCCATCAAACTATTGAAATAACCATCCAGAAACTACCAAGGATTTCTAGTACCATTAGTCATACTAGAAGATTCAGACGACAATGAGGACTGAAGAAAACTATTGTCATCTTAGTACTTTTCATAAGGAGCAGAACTAGCTCTTTACACCGAGGGATCAAACTGTCACCGGCGAAGGGCGGCAAGGAGTTTAAAGACCACAAGCCAGACTTTCAAAGTGCAATAAAATTAAAGAAATATAGCAATAACCAAGCGCGCATCCAATCAGAAACGCTGATGGTACTGTATACTATCTCCATAGTTAACGTCGTTCGCTGGCTGAAGACTGTAGGACTGTACACATACTCCTCGAGACGCACTATTTGCCACTGCCTACCTGCTACTGATTTAGACTTCGGGTTGCTCTACGGACGGTTTGTTGCTGTGTTGATTACGACTTTGCGACGACTTTATGGTGTAATTTTTGTTGCGTCATGTTTGCTCGATCGTTCAGGTGTTTTGGAATTGCTTAATCTACTGCGGCCATTTCACTGTGCATTAATAAAGGGTGTGAACGTTGGTCGCAGGAATCGAAACCAGCGTGTACGAAACAGCGGGCAGTTGCTTAATACGAGTGCTAAATAAGAAGTCACCAGCTGAAAAAACATGACTTTATTTGACGCGTTTCGGGAGAACCTATTTTCACACTGCCATGAACATCTTGGTGATCAGATATATAAAGACAGTATGTAACAAAGCTGTCATGGCATACTGTCCTTATATATGTGATCGCCAAGATGTTCATTACAATCTGAAGATGGGTTCTACCCGAAACACGTCCAATGAAGTGAGTGGTTTATCAGCTGGTGCCTTCTTGTGCAGAGACCAATACAGCAGTTGCGCAGTACTCCTATCGATTTGCAATATGACCTCATTCTTCCTGCGTGACTATGTTACAATTACATGGTAACTGATTGTGCTTTTTTCTTCTCGTGGATTACTGGGACAGTGAATAGGGACGATATGACGCTGTGCCAGACCGAAATTCGAAGCTGGGTGCTCTGGTCACACAAGAGGCGCACTGTCATTAATTAAGGCATGCCGCGCGAGCCCGATTCGCATCCTCAGTTACATACTACCTTCACCAGTTAACAGCACTCTTGTTATCAACGCACAATTAGTATGTGTGCAAGGAAGAGTGGCATAGCTTTGTCTCAGTCGTTAATTTCAAAGCTAAGTTTCATTCTGAAATCGTATGAGCACTGTGATCCGTTGTTTCCAGAGTGAAAGGCAGATGTGTGTTTAGCGACACCACATAGCCTGCTCCATTCTATTGCAGCAAAGAAGCCGTTGAGTTTGTTTATGTTCTCATGTGATACACAGGGCGCGTTCTACAAGATCTCATGTCCTGTCCTCACTCAATGAGACATTTCGAAATGTTTCGGGGTTCAACTCACTGTTTGACTGGCATTCTGTAAGTGTGATTTAGACCTGCTACCTCCGGGTGGAGCGCCACCTCGTATTAGAAATCTCAGCTAGGTGTGTAAATGTTATTTAGGTCCATATAACTGTGATTCGCCTTAAAGGTAACTATTTTGAAATAAGAAGCAAGTTACATGGTATCGTGCAATACGATGGAAATGTGGGACACCTTGTAGAACCTGGTCTTGCTCAACATGGTGAAATGTAAGAAGGCTGACGATTCTGAAAGATGCATATTTTACTCTTTTCGCTGGCGGTAAATACCGCAAAGTGTCACGAGTACGAAGTCCAGTTTGCACTGAGGACCGGACGATAGTAGCCGGATAGAAAACATAGCGCCAAAGTCGACTTCTCGAAACTCGTAAGGGATTGCTTCCGCGTAAGAAGTTCAAAGAAACGACTGGAGTAACATTGATCTGCTGCAAGATGATGTCCCTCTGCGTCGCTCGTGGAAGAAGGCCAGCATTAAAGAAATGAGAACCGGGAGAGAGAGTAATGATGCTCCACGCACGGCGTTTCTTGTTGCCTCAGGTAGAAATCACCAGCTCTTTTCAAGTACTTTGCGTATGCATATCAAGCTATGTACTCATCTAGCCACTGTGTAGTGCTTGATGGAGAGTACTTTATACTATTATTGTCCACTCCTTTTCCAGTCCATTCTCAAATGGAGTAAGAAGAAACTGGCCATACGTTCACTGATCGCTCGTATTTCCTCTTATATCCTATGGGATAACAGTCCGTCACAAACACCATATACTAAAATTCCTCACTCAATGTTTCTTGAAAACAACGCTGTCCGTCCTCCGAAGATGGTCGCTCAGGACGCCTGAACATCTCCGTAGTGACTCTAGCAGCAAGGTTCGTAATTCATCTCAGCTCTTAACTACAGCATGCGTCGGTGAGAATCTCATATACTCGATCTGTACTATAGACTAGTTCGCAGTCACCTTTGCAAATAACTTTCCAAGGATTGTCCTAACGTATTTGAATTGTAAATTATTACCCAGCTGCAGTGCCCAGTAAAAACCAATTTCGAATGTTACCTACCTCTGCAGTTAAGGCGAAGGTGATCTGAAATCCACGGAATGTGTGTCACGGGGCGTTTACTTGATACTAATTTGGTGAGTGTTGAAAACAGCTTCACAGGTGAAACATGATGTGCCGGTGAAACGAATTTGTCTTGGAAACTGGGAAGTGCACACACAGAGATGTTAAGAACCACGTACAGAAGTTGGCATGTGGCGCAAATTCAGTCTTCTTGTAGTGTGTAGCGTATGTGGAAGAGCTTCCATGCGCATTCATGGCCATTTGAAATGACTCCGCGACTACTAATCTGTTTCTCTTCAGATCGATGAAGCATATCCGTTTCGAAGACGGCACAACATTCAGTTGAGTGTATTGAGCATCACATTTTGTCTTGTTAACTGGGGACGTTCGCATTTTCAGCACCGTTGTTCTACTTTGGCTAAAGTCGTACGAGGTGAGCTCACACGCCACTGAAAACACTTATGGTACAGGCTTTGAATTTCGCTGTTATTACACTGTTGTGCTTCACCGTAAATTAAGATGTTGATGAGAACTCCGAACGTGTGTACTCAGGCATACTGCGGTACTGCACCACCCTCGCTAGCGACTGACTGCTAAAGCGGCCCTCCCACGCTCAATATTACGAACTCAATAATACTGTGCCATACATTCCGCGAAAGTGCGAGATAAAGAACGATACGATATCATTGCGTAATATTAATTACTGGAATGCTTCGATTACAACTCTGTCTTCATTGCGAATATGTCGGCACTCGACTCTGTGGAACCCGCATGTATTGTGATTGAGTTCGTTGCCTCGCAGAACACAGACTTTACGCAGAACGGACGAATCAAGTGTGAGTAGCTTAACATGGATATTGCGAAGGACGAGGGGCTCCTTCACGGAAGTACAGATTCGTAAACCACAACTACTACTAATTACAAATTAAACAACTTAACTGAATAATTTATTCAGAGAGGACATACAAAAGAACATTTTATTGCTACTTTCGATACATACTCATTAATATCTATTGAACTGGGAATTTACGGAATGCTTACCAACAGCGATTTATCATTTCTTATTGTTTTACCAGTGAGATTTTTATAGCGTACTTCATCTGTGTATCCTAAACTAAACTTTCATCTTTTTTACTCGTTTCAGCATACAATGAATGTAAAATTTGTTTCATGTTGCAATCCGTCCTTTGTTAATCCTATGTAACTTAATACCAGTGTACGACTTAACTTAATGTATACTCTGAATTGTCAAAAATTATAACATAATATTTCATGTATTTAGATCACTGTATGGGCATGTTTCGAAAACCAATAAGTTGTATTAAAAAAAACTGCTCTTGAAAAGTAGGAAATCCGAAGATCCAGTCTGGCACAAATTTTATTCTCGTGATAGTTTAAAACTTAGATCCAGTTTTGCTTTCTTTGTACTGTGGAAACGAACTATTACTAGACATACGTTCGTATGCAACATTTTAACTAAATCCCCTCTTCTCTACAGTCTCAGGCTGTGTGTACAGAGATTTCTGTAACAACCCATGTGAGTCAATACTCTCACCCATATATTAACAGCACTCACGCAGTACTGATTTCTGCCAGGAGCTTCCTTTTCGTTGACGCTATTAAAATGACTTTTCACGCTGGATCTGTTCGGTAGCTTTCAGTTATCTGACATTCACGAACTGATTGCAGCAGATCCACATTGTGCTGAACACAGGTATTTCCACAGTGTGAACATCGATCTGCAATACACATACCGATGAAGTCTCTTACAATGTCAGTACTGCACTTTGAGTTTCATTTTAAGATTTCTCAAAAACTTATTGTGGAGCTGCTATCATACTCAAATTTTTCGCAGTTCACAATTGTTTTACACAGGACTAATCTACACTACTGTGGTTTCACACCCCCGTAGCGCTACTCAATCAGGCACATAGGGTGCTTTTCACCTCTCGATTTTACAAAATTAAAGGCCTGTAGGAAATATTCACAGCCCTGAATGCTGTTCCATCAGTAAGGTACTCGTACATCCTGAAGAGACTTCCATCGGCCAGTCCCGTAAATGTTCGATGTAAGTATCGACTTACGAAAGCTTGGAAATATTTGTATATAAATATCATTGCGTAACCGCGAAAAATGGAAACTAACATGAAATTAATACGTGTGAAAGCAGCTGAAATTATGGTGGACTACCTCGGATTAGGGACTCCTAAGAGATTTTGGTTGTATGTAAAATCGGTAAGTGGGTCAAAATCGTCTATTCATTCTCTCAGAGACCACACCGACACCAAAATGGAAGATAACAGAAAGAAGGCCGAAATACTGAATTCGGTCTTCCGAAGTCGTTTCACCACGGAAGATCGTAACACTGTCCCTCCTTTCAATCTCGTAAGAACATCGAAATGGCAGATATTGAGATAACCGAACTCGGAATTGAAAAGCAGCTACAATCGCTTAGTAGTGGAAAGGCTTCAGGACCAGATGAGATACCTATAAGATTCTATAAAGATTATGCCAAAGAACGTGCTCCCCTTCTAGCAGTAAGTTATCGCAGATCGCTTGAGCAACGAAAGGTACCTAACGAATGGAAAAATGTGAATTTCATTATCGTTATTAAGAATTATAGACCTATATTAAGAATTATAGACCTATATTAAGAATTATAGACCTATATCGTTGATGTCAATCTGTTGTAGAATAATGGAACATGTTTTATGCTCAAGAATTATGACGTTCTTGGAAAATCAACATGGATTCCACAAACAGAGATCCTGTGAAGCTCAGCTCACTCCGTTCCTCAATGAGATTCACGGCGCAGTGGACAAGGGCTCTCAGTGTTCCTTGATTTCAGTAAGGCATTTTACACCGAACCGCATTGCTGTTTAATGAAAAAAAAAATTCGAGCTTACGGAGTATCGGAGCAGGCCTTCGATTGGATTCAAGACTTTCTTGCAGACAGAACTGAACACGTCGCTCTTAACGGAACAAAATCGACAGATGTAAAGGTAATATCCGGAGTACCACAGGGAAGTGTGATAGGGCCGTTGCTGCTTACAATACATATAAATGATCTAGCGGGAAGCGTCGGATGCTCTTTAAGGCTATTCGCAGATGATGCAGTTGTCTGTACCAAAGTAGCAACGCCAGAAGATGGTAAGAATTTGCAGAACGACCTGCAGAGAATTGATGAATGGTACAGAGTATGGCAGTTGACCCTGAGCGTAAATAAATGTAACATATTGCGCTTACATAGGAAAAGAAATCCACTACTGTACAGCTACACTATTGATGACAAACAGCTGGAGACAGCGTCTGCCGTAAAATATCTACGTGTAACTATCCAGAGCGACCTTAAGTGGAATGACCATATAAAACAGACAGTGGGAAAAGCAGACACCAGACTCAGATTCATCGGAAGAATCTGAGGGAAATGTAACACATCCACAAAAGAAGTTGCTTAAAAGGCCCTTGTTCGCCCGATTCTTGAGTAGTGGTTATCTATCTGGGATTCCTATCAGGTAGGACTGATAGAGGAGATAGAGAAGATCCAACGTAGAGCGGCGCGTTTCGTCACGGGATCGTTTACCTGGCGAGAGAGCGTTACGGAGATGCTAAACAAACTCCACTGGCAGACGTTACAAGAGAGCCGTTGTACATCACGGAGAGATTCACTGTTGAAATTTGGGGACAGCGCTTTTCAGGAGGAGTCAGACAACATATTACTTCCACCCACTTACATCTCGCGCATTGACCACGAGGAGAAAATTCGAGAAATTTGAGCCAATACAGAGGCTTGCCGACAATCATTCTTCCCACGCACTATTCGCGATTGGAACAAGATTGGAGGGTTCAGATAGTGGTACCGAAAGTACCCTCCGGGCGCACCATTAGGTGACTTGCGAAGTATTATGTAGATGTAAACAGGAATTGGCGTGGTAAAGACCTTTACCGAATGAGGTATCGCAGCTGTTAGACAATGGACTTGTTTACGGGAGAACAGCATTTCAAATCTCTTCTGCGCATCCAGATTTAGGTTTGCCGTGATTTCCCTAAATGGAAGGGGACTGCAGAGGTGGTTTCTTTGAAACAATCGGAGCTTGTGCTCTGTCCCTAATGACCTCGATGTCGACTTGACATTAAAAACTAAAATTATTGTCTTCTAACTAATCGAGTATGTGCCATAATGTGCTGCTCTTCTTTGAACGTTCTGTATCTCCTCTATCCGTTTTATAGGTGAAGAGTTCCAGACTGATGAGCAACCGGTAGAACGAGGTCTTTATAAGCTACCTGCTTGGTGGGTGGACTCCACTTCCTCAGGATTTTTCCATCGATTTTATCTGGTATCTGCCTTGCCTTCGATTAGTGTTATGAGGTCGTTCCAGTTTAAATCACACCGTACATTCAGATATGTAATGTATGTGACTTCTCCCAGTGATTTTCGACAGTCGCGAAATCAATAATGATGCAATAACGGGGAAATTACGACAAAAACCTCAAGTGATCTATTGCAAACGTAGAACGCCAAGTTTGTTGACATTGTCAACCAGGAGATACGTGATCTGTTGTAAATTTTTTAAATTTATTTTAGGACCTGAAAACCCATGAAGTTAAGATCGCACATGAAATCTTTGTTTGTGTGGATTACTGATTTCGGCTAAAATCTAGCCACCTTCAGATCTAAGAAATAAAACAGACATTTTTCTCACGCTAGCAACATGCAACAGCTTACAGAACTGCACATAATATTTTAGCAGGGTTTAAGAGTATATATACGAATTAACTACAGAATATATACCACAAAACAGTCTCGATTAGTACGATATTGCAGAGCCTGTGGTATTCTGAATTACGATGCAAATTTACTTTGGACATGCATGCGTGTCGAAAGGAACTTTGAATAAGACAGGCACTAAAGTATCGTACTTATCCGCCGACACCTGGCAAGCCACTTTCAAGTAGAATGTCTCATCTGTACAGGAATATACGTAATGGATGTACGAGCACAAGTTGTAGACGCATGGTTGTCGACGTGTGGAACTGTGGGTCTGGCTGTGAGTCGTGTACGGATGGCCAAATGGTAAGGCGACCGCTCGCGGTAAGCGGAAAATCCGGGTTCGAATCCCAGTCCGGCAGAAATTTTCATTGTCGTCATTCTATTCTACAGCTGATTATTGGCCATATTGGGAACTGCGAATACATGTAATGTGTTCTTGATTAGTGTTAGTGTCATTACGACTTCGCACATCGTTAAAATATGAAACAAAACATAGTTACACAGCCAACTGCTAACGCTACCTAGCGGTCCTCGCCTCAAGCAACTTGTCAAAACCTGTGGACATCAGTCCTCATTTCGCTGTAGTACCAGCCAGACATGTTTGTACTATGTATATGCCGAATGTTGCATTCTTGACCGTTGTAATGGTCTTCAGCTGCCATACTCTTCACATGTACCATGTTACAGCGACGTATATACTATGATCTCTGTTACGAAATGGTGTAAATACTGATTGTATCGGTTACTAAGTTTTAACGGCACATATGATACCATTTACATTTAGTCATTTTAGTGGATAGTTCCTTATTCTCTTATTTTCACTGCCTCTTCTCTGTAGTAATGTATATTTGCAGTTTTATGAGAATCGATCAATTACACTGGCCACGGACGATGAGAAGCTGTTTCTGACTGTCATATAGGAATGTTGTCATTTTAAGAAAGATGTTAACGATGTGTGAAGCCGTAATGGCACTAACACTAATCAAGAATGTTTTATGGCGGGCTCTGAGCACTACGGGACTTAACATCTTAGGTCATCAGTCCCCTAGAACTTAGAACTACTTAAACCAAACTAACCTAAGGACATCACACACATCCATGCCCGAGGCAGGATTCGAACCTGCGACCGTAGCAGTCCCGCGGTTCCGGACTGCAGCGCCTAGAACCGCAAGACCACCGCGGCCGGCTGTTTTATGGTATGTATTATGTAATTAATTTGTGTATATACTCTTGATCCCTGCAACAGCATTATGTGCAAATGGTTCAAATGGCTCTGAGCACTATGCGACTTAACTTCTGAGGTCATCAGTCGCCTAGAACTTAGAACTAATTAAACCTAACTAACCTAAGGACATCACACACATCCATGCCCGAGGCAGGATTCGAACCTGCGACCGTAGCGGTCGCTCGGCTCCAGACTGTAGCGCCTAGAACCGCACGACCACTCCGGCCGGCCCATTACGTGCAGTTCTTTATGCCGTTGTATAGTGCAAACATGAGAAAAATCTTTTTTATATCTTAGCTCTGAGGATGACTAAATTCTCAGCCAAAACTAGTAATCCATCCCAGTAAAGAATATTTCATGGGCGATGTTGACTTAATAGTTTTTCAATCCCAAACATAAAAAAATTATAAATAAATAAACGTATAAATCCAAATTTAGGATACCCGCACATGGATTAGAAAGATGCACATCTAGAATACTAAGGTGTAGTATCAATCTGTTGTGAATTGGCAGGAGCCAATTCACGGAGTTTGGAGGAAGCCGAAAGGCAAGCGATTGAGCATACGCAGGCTGGCGTGAGGTCTGGAACAGGTCAGAGATATAAGACTAGCAAAACAAGAGTAACTGGTAGAATACTTAACTTTAATCCACAATTGTAGAACATAGCTCTTGTTACCGTACAGGCTTCACAATATTAATTATCAAATGCTATGGCGCCTTGCTAGGTCGTAGCAAATGACGTAGCTGAAGGCTATGCTAACTATCGACTCGGCAAATGAGAGCATATTTGTCAATGTAGCATCGCTAGCAAAGTCGGCTGTCCAACTGGGGCGAGGGCTAGTACGTCTCTCTAGACCTGCCGTGTGGCAGCGCTCGGTCTGCAATCACTGACAGTGGCGACACGCGGGTCCGACATATACTAGCGGACCGCGGCCGATTTAAAGGCTACCACCTAGCAAGTGTGGTGTCTGGCGGTGACACCACACAACCACTGAACGAGGTCGCTGCGTGTGATTGCACCGAAGAAAACTGTAATTAGGGAAGGGGCGTTAAATGGTGCGAGACTAAAAGCCGTTTTTGTGTGATCACATCATGTGCAACTACCAGAAGCACGTGGTTTATACTTGTGTTCCGACAGTATCACTGGCATTATATGCAACGCAATCGCTTCTGTGGAGTTATTTCCTCAATTTATAATCACGGAGTAGAACGACAAAGCGTTATTTTCCCGTCGGAATCTTCAAAGAGCGGGCACATGTAGTGAACGCAGGAACCCGCCACCAGAGATCTGTGCCGCGACAACATTTGGAACGGCGCCTCGATACGGCGGAGGGCGTTTCCTTTGGAGTGCGTAATTTAAGAGTCGGCCGCTGACTGTTCGCGCCGCGCCTGCGAGACCATTAATTAAGCGCCGTGGACGCCACGCACAACTTCCGCACTCGCCGAAATCATTAATTACCCCGCCGTATCGTTCCGGGTCCATCTGCTGGCGAAGGAGAAAGAGCGAAGCGCGAGGGCACGGGGGAGGGAATTTCTGCTGTCTCTCAACAAGAAGAGAAAACACACCAGCAAACTTTCCTCTCTCCGTTCTGGATTTTCATTGCCTTACAGAGACGGCGAATAGATGCTACAACCGTGTGGAAGCTTACAGCAACTAACAAACAGGCTTGAACCCCAAAATGAATTGATAACATTTCGTAGATTATACAACGATATTTTCTGAGTACAAGGGATACTCGTCGTCTCAAGTGGTTCGTTACAGTTTAATAATGTACACTGACAGAAAGAAATCACTACACCAAGAAGGAGCTGTGCGAGATAAACGACATTAGGCGCGTTTCTACATCTGAAAGATGTCTATTCAGATTTCGCGCCAGTCGCATGAGAGTGGCGCTAGTGGACGTAAATACACGCTGTAACAGTCGTGAGCGTTAGTTACCTTTGAGAAAGGACGTGGTGAGTTGATGTTAGTCAAGAATACCTCTAATGCGACAAAGACGCCATTATCAACAACTCACTGAGTTTGAAAGAGTTCGTGTACTAGACATTCGAGAAGTTGGTAGTTCCTTCCGCGACATTGCGGAAAGGCTTTACGTAACTAAAAATGGCTCTGAGCACTGTGGGACTTAACTGCTGTGGTCATCAGTCCCCTAGAACTTAGAACTACTTAAACCTAACTAACCTAAGGACGAAACTTCCTGGCAGATTAAAAATGTGTGCCCGACCGAGACTCGAACTCGGGACCTTTGCCTTTCGCGGGCAAGTGCTCTACCATCTGGTAACCTAAGGACATCACAAACACCCACGCCCGAGGCAGGATTCGAACCTGCGACCGCAGCGGTCGCGCGGTTACAGACTGTAGCGCCCAGAACCGCTCGGCCACTCTGGCCGGCGCTTTACGTAACTGCTGGCAGCTGTGGTCAAGAGAATATATGGTTACAGGAAGACCAGCTCCGGACGGCCATTTGACACTGCTGACAGGGAAGACCGTCATGTTCTGCTTATGGCTGACACACATCGTGCTGCATCTGCAGCAACAATTCAACAGCAATTAGCATCACAGTGACTCAACGAACTGTTACAAGCCGGTTACTGCAAGGACAGCTCAGAGCCAGGCGCCCTGTAGTCGCCAAACTACCGCCACTTGGGAATTCAACCGAGCGAGGTGGCGCAGTGGTTACACACTGGACTCGCATTCGGGAGGACGACGGTTCAATCCCGCGTCCGGCCATCCTGATTTAGGTTTTCCGTGATTTCCCTAAATCGCTCCAGGTACATGCCGGGATGGTTCCTTTCAAAGGGCACGGCCGACTTCCTTCCCCGTCCTTCCATAATCCAATGAGACCGATGACCTCGCTGTCTGGTCTCCTTCCCCACAGACAACCAACCAACTTGGGAATTCAATTGTGTCAAGCGCGAGCTCATTGGAAGGAGGATGGAGATTTTCTGAGTTCTCTGACGAAAGCTCTTTCTGCCTCGCTGCCAGTGATGGCCGTGTGTTGTTTACAAGGAGACCAGTTGAAGGCCTGCAACCAACCTGACTGCGTGTTAGACACATTGGACCTACACCTGGGGTTATGGTCTGAGGTGCGATTTCGTATGGCAACAGGAGCACTCTCGATGTCATCCCATGCACCCAGACGGCAAATTTTTACGTCAGTCTGATGATTCTACTTGTTGTGCTGCCGTTCATCAACAGTATTCCACAGGCTGTTTTCCAGCAGGATAACGCTCACCCACACACCGCCGTTGTAACACAACATGTTCTACAGTGTATCGACATGTTGCTTCGACGTACTCGATCACCAGATCTCTCTCCGATCGAGCACATACAGGACCCCCGTCGGACGAAAACTCCAGCGTCGTCCACAAACAGCATTACCCGTCCCTGTACTGACCAACCAAGTGCAAAAGACATGGAACTCCGCCCCCACAAATTGACATTCGGCACCTGTCCAACACAATGTATGCACGTTTGCATACTTGCATTCACCATTCTGGCCGTTACACTGGTTATTAAAGTAATAGCGTTTCACATTTGCAATGGCTTATTTCGCGCTTAAATTAACCTGTGATCTTACGATGTGAGTCACTTAAATATGTTACCTAGACATCTATGCCCGAAATTTCATTACTTTACATTAATTGCTTTTTGGTGTTGAGATTCTTTTCAGTCAGTGTAATTATGATCTATGCGGTTTGTTGCCCCAATCATAACTGTTTCTGTGGAAGTACATTTACAGTGGTGAAAATGTCTGTAACATACAACCACCGAAACATACAACATAAAAAACAGACTAATGCAACAACCCTCAGATGAAAAAGCAACTGTTCTCTTGCAGCTTGCACTTGGCCGCGAGAATAGATGTATCGTACACGAATCATCTTACCTCTGCAATTACCAACGTCGCAAAACTTTTTAAATTTCTTTTTAATCCAAACTATTTGTTATTGCCTCTTTCCTCAGTTTCAGATGAAGTTATTACTGCTTCAGTACACTGAACCTCAAAATTGCGATGAGATATATCTGTCACACCAGGAAATTTGAGGGTATAAGTTAATGGATAGCAGGACTTATTATATATTAATGAAATTTATAGCCTCTAGCGATTTTCGGTTTTAACAGAAAGCTTTGTGCTAAATAGCGAATATATTAACACCTTTATCACCATTAAATGCTTTTGCGCGCAAATAATTGATACAGATTGAAATAAGTGGAAAAAAAGTTGATTACTATGACACCACAAACAACCATCATAGACGTCTACATTTTGCAGAGTGAAAATGCTACTTATTTTCAAAACAGTAACGGATACACAAAAAACTAAAATACATTCTCAAACGTACGACTCGTTCATTGCGTCATGTTGATCATGATCTTATGATCATCAACATCATAGTGATAATCACGTCAGAATAAATGTCACTGACGGAAGACTCCTCCAGCATACAAAATATATCTTCAAATGGCTCTGAGCACTATGGGACTCAACATCTGTGGTCATCAGTCCCCTATAATTTAGAACTACTTAAACATAACTAACCTAAGGACATCACACACATTCATGCCCGAGGCAGGATTCGAACCTGCGACCACAGCGGTCACGCGGTTCCAGACTGAAGCACCTAGAACCGCACGACCACACCGGCCGGCAATATATCTTCAATGGACAACTTCAAAAGTAAGAAAAAGTCATTGGCAGTTTAATTTTTACCATGAGCATCACTATTTTGTGAAAATGAAATAAAGTGTTATTTACACTCCACTCTATTACGATTTTTTTCCGGTGTTGTAGCGCAGAACAGAAAAATGAATTCGGTTTTTAAATTATTATTTCCTATTTACCGCATAGCTACGCAAAATAATATATCAGAGTATTTGGATAAGCAGTAACACGAAGACAGTGAGAGCGACAATATTTGATGGCTTCACTTGACTATTCGTACCTGCGGACGGACAACAAAACTGCCTTGTCGTGAAGTATCCAGAGCACTGATTCGTCAGAATGCTACCAGAGATAGCTTGGCAGGCGTTCACTAATAAACACATCTAACATCTATCTAGCCACCAACTGACACATTTCTAGTATCGTGTAACGCCGCTTCCAGCGCTGATAAAGAGCACAGTTCAGTGAGGAAGAGAGTCAAAAGTTTCTTCACGTATTACGATTTTGGGAAACGTGACTATCCACAGCATACACATTATGAAGATGTACAAGCAAGATCAACAGTTGGCCACGGAGAACGTTGAGATAAACGTTGTGGGTGATGTCCACAGCAACGTTAAAGTCTGGGATGAAGTCGTGCCTGAAGTACATCTTCGACACATTGCCGATTAAACATCTGTTTGAACCTTGTATGTTATAGGATCACATAACACGCTTCAACACAGCTACGCTCCGGTTTTTGTGCTGTTTGGCCGTCCGAAGACGTTCAGCTTTATATGGAGCTCAATGAGCGGCCTTTTACGAAGTAACTGACTCCAAATGCCCATTCACTATAGTTTTCTTCCCATTATTCGCTCGGAAATTTGTTGAGATCAACCCATATTCACTGAAAGTAGCAATTCCTGTAGAGTTTGAAACCGATTGTCATTGACAAGGCGTGGCAATCGTCTACGGTTCCTGTCTGTTAGGATGACTTCTGATGCCGTGTTACATGACTGAGAGTAGTACACAGTTCCTTGTAGACACGTTGGACAGTCTGCGATGGCACACCAACAAATGTGGCAGTTTCATCGACGTCGTTGTCTTGGGTACGTACAAACACGACAGAAATGATGACAGCGTCGGAGGCTGAAACGACGGTCCGGTGCCATTACATACAGTCTACAGCTCTACAAAGCAACCACCGCCGAATGAGGTTATGTGACATCAGGTATTATACGGGAAGGAGTCACGTTCTGTTCTGTGAAGCAGATTAAACACAGTCTGGGGCATATACGTGGAGCGTTCGACAAGTAATAAAATACATTTCTTTCTCGGCCAGTTTCGGTTGAAGAAATGCGAAATTTGTTGTGGCACATCGTAGAACAGTCCTGCTTTTGTCTCTACAGTTTCATGAAGTTCCAATAGGTGGCGGCTCTATAGATAGCCTTCAAAGTGGCGTGTGTAACGGAGGTGCATCCCAAGCAGAGAGCTGTCATAGAGCTTCTTTTAGCGGAAAACTAGAGCATCGCAGATATTCATAGGCGCGCTGGCAGTGAACAAAAGCACGGTGAATCGTTGGGCGAGGCATCTATCGTCACCGCAACCAGTCCGATATCCCACATGCCGACCGGCCGCACAGAGTTGTGTCTCCTACAATGTTGAAAATTGTGGACACTCTCATTCGATGTGATCAACGAATCTCAATAAAACATCTCGCTACTCAACTAGACGTCTGTGCTGGTAGTGGTAACTCACTCGTCCATCAGCTGGGTTACTCAAAGGTAAGTGCCCTCTGTGTTCCTCGCCTTCCGAATCCCACTGCTCTGGCTAACAAAGGGGGCACTCTGCGGGAAGCAGCACGTTTATGATGGAGAGGTTATGGATGCAGCAAGACCTTGGCTCCAACGTCGACCAGTTTAGGGGTACTATGCGGGCATACAGGCCCTTCCAGTAAGGTGGCGTGAGGCCGTCGCATTGAGCGGAGAATACCTTAAAAAATACTGTTTTGTAGCCAAAGGAGTGGGGAATAATATGGTGTATTGGAATAAAATCAACCTTCTTTCAGAAAAAAAAATGTTACATTCGTTGTTAAAAGCCCCTCGTACGTCACGCAGTGCGCTAGAGGATAGAGGCGCACAGGGCAGGATTCCGTAGAACACTTGCTGCGAGGATACGTACATGGAGCAGGGGAGAGACGTTAGGTAGGCCCAGCTCACTAGTAAGTTCTGTATCTCGCGGGCAGGTAAGCCCGTCGAAGCGGGGCTTCATTTCTCTGCTGAGTGCGACGCTTGGCGTAATTCCCGTGCAGATACGGCGGGCGCGCACACGCATGTGACTTTCCGGAGCGAAATCCTCGCTGCTTGCTAGCTCAGTCCGCCTGCCGCCGCGTCGCCATCCGAGCCGTCTAATGATCGCCATTTTACCGGCATTCGCAAGTAGCAGCCTCTGGCGCCGCGGCCGCTTTAGCAGCTGGAGAATTTTATTTCTTGAGCTGGTCCTACCGCGGCGCCAATTAACTACAGCCCGCAGCAGGCACCGAAAACTCCGGTGAACTGCACTGGCCAGGGAGGCACACATAGGTCCACGTATCTACTCCTAAGCGCTTCGGTTCCTTCTAGGAAAGTGGTATTTCTTCCGCTGGGCACAAACGTAATTAATTTCTATAGCGTTAAATGTTTCTGAGGAACAAAATCCGAAGCCTACATCTTTTCACTCATAATGTTTCAAAAACGTTGTTGTATTACCAACTTATACAGGGTGTCTCGAACCTGTAAACATGATCATTGATCGTCAACTGAGACTTAAGAGTACAAGACGTAATCCTGAGAAATGAATATTCTGTTTCTTATTGACATAAACAGCTTACACAGTTCTGCAAGAGCTGAAGCTTATAGTAACTGATCAAAATGGTGATCACCGAAATGACAGCCGCTTCTGCTACGTATTCCAATATCATTTCTTTGAATTCTACAATGCTAGTAATTCTTTATGAGGAAACCTCATCAACTCACTCTAACTCGAACGATGAAGTTTCTCGTAAGTTTCTATCCATGGTGACAAATAACTTCCAATTGGCATGGCGCTTGGCACTGATTAACTTCCCGACCATTACATTCTGCTGCACCATACATTAAGTGGATATCCGCAAACTCTTGTGTCGGACAATGCTACTAGTGCTGCAAAGGTCGATGCGGCAGGCAGTCATTTGGAACGTAAAATTTAAATTTTCATGGCAATAAATGTCACACTTTTCAAACTATTCCAGGATATCATGCCATTGGTGAATGAATTTCTTGAAGAAACCCAAGGAATTACCTCTATCTGCGGAGCAGCATTTCAATTGGCGGTTAAAGCTTCTACGAAGCTTCATAGAACATTAAGCAATGCTTTTGCGACTTTAACTTTTGATGCGGCAAAAAATTTTCTTTTTAGCATAACAGTGAAATATACGTCAGCATCTACTCCGTGAGAAACGTAATGAATGAAACTGTTGAATTTATTATTTATTTCTAAGTCTATCATTAGATACTAGGTGGTAAATATTCATACCAGTGAAATAGAAAGAAAATTATACATGGTAGCTGCAGTATGTTAAAAGTGAGCGCCCAAACGAGCAGGATGAAGAGCGCTGATTGTGGAAATCGTGCAACAAGTGGACTACAAACTGCTACCTGATCGACTATCGACAAATGGTCCCATGTTTGATGAATTTCCTCATTTTGGGCACTGTACACGATTGTCCAAGAAAAGCTGCGATATTGTGAACTGTGTACGAGATGGGTACGGAAAATGGTAACCGACCAACACAATGTGCAAAGTGGACGAGATCTTATGGACCGCTATCGACAAGATGGAAGTGATTTGAGTTACCACATTGTTATAGGTGGTGCAGAATCGAATCAAAGATCAGTGCAAGTAACTTGGATGAAACTGAAAAAAAGAAAAAAAGTATCGAGCAATCTTCTTATTGGAGGCAGCAATGGTGGCTATCGTTTCGTGGGGTAAAAACGAATATATTTTGGTTGACGGGAACGTGATTGCAACGTAAGCCAACCACGACAGTTTGGCGAAAGCTGCGAAAAACACACTAAATTGAGTCGTACCGTCCAAAACAGACAGCGCGCCAACTGTAGCTCTGAACAATCCTCTTCTAGAACAAAGCGCATTCACACACTCCTGCTCGTATCAAGGTTAATTCCCTTTGGGTCTTTTTTCATCATTCAATACACAGCGCCAACTTCGCTCTCGGAGACAACTTCTACCTCTTGTCTATGGAACAATGCTTTGGTGGACACCGGATCGAAGATGAGGAAGAACTCGAGTCCACTGCAGTTAACTGGTTAAAATCCCAGGCGGAGAATCTCTATGCAGCTGTTGAAGAAGCTAGCACGTTGTTACCAAAAGTGGTAAGAAGTGAACGGCACTGACAATGCGAACAGAAAAACTTGGCCCATGCCTACACAGACGGAATGTACTGAGAGAGAACACTGGTAGTGATGGGGGCTTCTCTGAGAACGGCCACCGTTCTGTAGGAGAGGTGCATTCCGAAACGTGAAGCTTCCGCAAAAACGCATATCTCGCATAACTGGTAAGCTACAGCTCTGCAAACGAACGTATTAATAGATTATGTCAGTATGAGCAGTAAGTCGAAAAACATAGACGAGTTCTTTCTCAATACGGTAGAAAAAGAGGACGCAAAACCAAAGAGTCAGTCGAAGCAAAACAAGTCCGACCGTGCTGTCAGAAGCAAATATCATAAAACGAAAAGGAGGTAAAATGTGTAGCATGCCAGACTTAGTACGACACTTACAACGTAGTGTAAAGATTGTTTGTATCAGAGCAATGAAAACTTGTTCGTCTTTATGACTTAAGTATAAAATTTTCTTCTTCTTCTTCGTCTTCTGTGTCTTTCCTGAAGTAATAAAGCCTTGGGAAGTACTTGTAGTCGCGTTTCTCGCCTCCATTGTTTTCTGTATTGTGGGACTGAAATATTTAGCAGTTCCTGCAACCACCTCATGCTCACTTTTTATTAATAGTTTTTCTTCCTCGTTTGCTTCTTCCAACATAAATTTAACGGAATTACGTGTAATCACACTTGGTTGACTATGAGGAACTTCTCCCTGCACCTACGCTGCGCGAAGACTGCAGTACCATCCTGTATAGTAAACAGATCGCGAGGAAAACGCTCGAAGTGCGAAGGTCGTCAGAAGACAGTCTACCTAGGAGACTACCCCTTCGAAGCAAACGGATGGACTCACACAACACTCAAAACGAGGATGTGTTTCTGTGCAGGGGCAATATCATTTTAACGAACACTACGTGGAAAAGTAAAGAACTTTGGCAGGAAGCGAAGTATACAATTATAAGCACTTAATTTTCAAATATATTTCATGCAGTCTGTTGGAGATTTTTTTAATTTTTACGAATCATGCTAGCAGTGGTTTCGAATAGGAAAGGAGGAAGAGTACTGACTGCTCTTGGAAGGTGCTTACAGGACGAGAGATGATGGTCAAATGTTCGCTGCGCTTCCGGCTAACAGTCCGTTATAGCTATTTACCTCTCTTCTAGTACATGCGGTTCTCAGTTCTTACGGTAAGGAAAATCTCGAGTTGTTACTTCATTTCCACATCGAGAACGTGCATCTCATTGCTAAAGAGATGATCTTTCAATGGAGGGTAGTTATGCTATTTTCGCACGTAGTTCATTCGTTACAATGCATGCTTTTAAGCATTAGATACTGTAGTCTTTTAAGAATTGAGTTCATTGTGGCACTGGTGCTTATGAGTATAGTTTTGTAAAATCAGAAGGTTTCAGAGAAACTACTTCTGTTCGGAACAGGCAGATAAAAAGAAAACTGATATGTTCTTGAAGGAGTTGCTCATGTTTCTTGTAAGTTGTCTACGAACAATAACTGTTTCTCGACCCGATACCAAAACATTTCTCACTGATATGTTGTCTAAGTTTTAAAACTTGGGCAGCCACAGCTAAAATAGTTATACGTGGCCAGTTGACGATTCATATATTTCAACACATGTTTAAATACAGGTGTTGAAATTGTTAAAATATAAAACTGAATGAGAAGTCTAATAGTCCGCTTTAGCTGTATTTATTTAATACACAAACACAATCAGTTTTGCAACTTCTAAGTTGCATCCTCTAGAGTATATCTGTACAGAAAATTTTCTAAATTAATGCTCTATATACCACCTACTGTGGTATATGAATTGTCAATCGATCACGTAGAACAAAATCAGCCCATACATCACTGCAGGCTACAATGTTAATTCTTTTTGTGTTTTGTATGTCTGAGCCAGAGATGGATGACGAACATTCGCCTCTATAAGTGTGGAAAACCGCCTAAGAAATCCGTCTACGCACAGTCGAGTATCAGACTTACGGTCGTAAATCTGGGGCACTGATGTGTCTGGATTTTGCTGACAGTTAGCACTTCTAGCTCTTGCAAGCTAGTACCTTAAGACATGCGCTACACGAAAACCTTCAATCACATAATATCAGCTCAACATTTTCCCTGTATCGTCGATCTCAGATTAAAATTGGGGCTTTTATTCATTGTCAGTCAATAGCAACAGCTAATGGTAATGTAAATAACTAACTAAACAATTTACGATGCATTTAAAAAAAATTATTTACTAAGATTTATATCTGCCGTGACGTATGCGAGGACTTTTCACTTTTATACGATGATGAAAAGTGGCAACAAAAGAAGTTGAGGATTCACGTGTAATAACATGTTTCGCAAATCGGAAAATCAGCCTTGCAAAAATAATGGGAGTTAACGGTCTTCAGAAAATATGTGCTCACTACGCTATTTAAGTAATAAGTAAGATGTCGTTAGCACTCAGTAACTTGATCCGAGGGGATTTTGTTTAAGATTTACAATTGTTATTATTGGAGAGATTTTACGCCACTATCGAAATTTTTGAGTCTCTTTTTCAGGCGATGCAAGGGATGCACAAGCTCATTGATATAATCCTAAGCTACTATACTGCAGCGCCTGTGTTCAAAAATGGTTCAAATGGCTCTGAGCACTATAGGACTTAACAGCTATGGTCATCAGTCCCCTAGAACTTAGAACTACTTAAACCTAACTAACCTAAGAACATCACACAACACCCAGTCATCACGAGGCAGAGAAAATCCCTGACCCCGCCGGGAATCGAACCCGGGAACCCGGGCGCGGGAAGCGAGAACGCTGCCGCACGACCACGAGCTGCGGACGGGACTTAACATCTGAGGCCATCAGTCCCCTAGAACTTAGAACTACTTAAACATAACCAACCTAAGGACATCACACACATCTATGCCCGAGGCAGGATTCGAACCTGCGACCGGAGCGGTCGCGCGGTTCCAGACTAAAGCGCCTACAACCGCTCGGCCAACCGACCGGCTGCGCCCGTGTTGTTCAGAATTACGATGCACTGTTCCTTTGGACATGCATACAAGTATGAATGTCCGAAGGAATATTGTATCGTAATTCTGAACAACACAGGCACTGCATAATGGTATTTACTCGCCGACACCGGGAAATCCACTTTCAGTTAAACTGTGTCTCCTGTAGGGGAAAATGCAGGGTGACAATTATTGAACTATATAAAATAAAATCATCATAGCTTCTGAACGGTTTGCGTTAGGAGGTTCAAACTGCACGGTCGGCCGCGGGGCGTGATGGGAATTAGTATGCGCGTGCACGGTATGGTTTAAGGGCGAAGCCCACTTTCATTTGGGTAGGTTCGTCAATAAAATTGGCGCACTTGGGGGTCTGAGAATCCGCGTTGCGCGATCGAGAAATCTCTGCATCCTCGACGACTGACTGTGTGGTGTGCAAAGTCCAATCACGGAATAATCCGTGCGATTTTCCTTGATGATACGGCGATTACCGAACGGCACGTGAAGGTTTTGGAAGATGATTTCATCCTAATTATCCAAAGTGACACTGATTTTGACAAGATATGGTTCATGCAAGACGGAGCTCGAGCCCATCGAAGCAACAGAGTGTTTCATGTGCTGGAGGAGCACTTTGGGGACCACATTCTGACTCCGGGGTACCCAGAGGCTACTGGCATGGGCCTCGATTGGGCGCCATATTATCCGAATCTGAACACTTGCATCTCCTTTTTGTGGGGTTCTATTAAAGACAAGGTGTACAGCAGTAATCCCAAAACCATTGCTAAGCTGAAAATAGCCATTCAGAAGGCCATCAATAGCATCGATGTTCCGACACTTCAACGGGTCATGCAGAATTTCGCTATTCGTCTGCGCCACATCATCGCCAATGATGAGAGGCATATCGAACGTGTCATAAACTCAATCCGAATATCTGTAGTGACGTTTACATGTTGAATAAAGTGTGTGCACGTCGTAGTTTGTAACTAAATTGCGTTTTTTTTCCCGTATATTCAATAATTTCACCCTGTAGATAATGAATGTTCGAGTACAGACATATTGTAGACAACAGATGGCAGTTTGGGTCTGGCTGTGGAGCGTGCTCGGATAGCCTAATGGTAAGTCCCGGTCCGGCACAAAGTTTCGTTGTCACCATTCCAATATACATCCGAAGATGGTTCATACTCACATCTGCCAGTTCATTTCCTGTAAGAAGAGAATAGCTTCTAAAATGTGGTGCACAGTAGAATGTCGAGTTTCGCATGGGTAGATCGGATAACTAATGAGGATGAACTGAACTGAATTGAGTAAACAAGAAACGAATGGTGCAGCATGACTAAAAAGGGAAAATTTGATAGGGCACATCCTGAGGTACTAAGGACTTGCAATTTCTAATGGACTTCCAAGTGTAGGTGGGTAAAAGTTGGAGTCCAAACGTTGAATGGAGTATGCAGGTTCAAATTTCAAATGGATGTAGGTTGCAGTATTTACTCAGTAGTGAAGAGACTCGCGCAGGATGGACTAGCGTGGACATTTGCATTGAACCAGTCTTCTGACTGAAAACCACAACAGCGGAGAAGACGAAGCAATCATTAAAGCAGTCACAAGAGTGATAACTTAAAAATCATTCTTGTGTTTGAAACTTCCTGGCAGATTAAAACTGTGTGCCGGACCGAGACTCGAACTCGGGACCTTTGCCTGTCGCGGGCAAGTGCTCTACCAACTGAGCTACCGAAGCACGACTCACGCCCGCTACTCACAGCCTTACTTCTGCCAGTATCTCGTCTCCTACCTTCCAAACTTTACATTCTTGTGTTTCATTCTGCATTAGAGTGATGAATCGTCGTTCGGCAGCATTGTCACTGTCAAAGAACCAAAGGGCAGTCCTCCAATTATCTGACCCTTGCTTCTCCCAGACAGCAAGCCGCAACCCTACCTCTTACTCAGCGACTACGATCATTTAATGCTCTGAGAGACCCTTCTTCCTTGTTGTCACTCTACAAACGTTTCCTGCTCTACTAAACGAAGCCTTGAGTCATCTTCAGAAAGCGCTGTGCTGGCTTTCCTGGAACAAACTATTTGAACGACCAACAGCAGCATGCACAATAATAACATTCTGAGTAAGTTTTGACTGAGAGGCCATTTTTATTTGCAGACTCAGAATATACGTGTACGTACGTGTTCAACACTTAATTCGTCGTAATCTGTCGTCGTCTGGCGCAAAATTGTGGAATCTTAAACGCGTTCTTTGAAATTTCATTCCTATTTTAGGTAATGCATTTTTCTTTCCGTTTACCTTACCATTCCAATGCTAATTCTGTTTCACTCAGTCCTCTAGCACATTCGAACAGCGCTGCACTCTTAAAACATAGATTACTTTTTGTGCATAGGCCCACTGCCTAATGTTTTATTTGCTATCGCTGCATAATTTTTGACTTTACGTGGTTTCAGGAAGTCTTGATTATTTTTTAAATCTTGTCTCGTTTTCTTTTGTTGTTTTATTAAAATTTTCTACTTGCAAGCACCATCTTCAGCATCGTCATTGATTGTTCTTAGAACGTCACTATTGTCTCATAAAATCCACTCCAACTGGATGAGGTACATGTTTTTTTTTCGTGTATTACTGTTAATAATTCTGCTTTTGCAGCTCTGTACTTCTTATAATGTTGTCACACGTTTGTGTTTTTAAATCACACTGCAGAGAAGAAAAAAATACGTGTCACTTTTCTTACAAGTGTCCTTAGCTGTTGCAAAACTAATATTCACACTGTTGTTCGGAATTACCAACAGTTAATAACATTGTGCTTTCGACACATTTTATCACGTATCGTGTTACGGTATATCATATTGCAGACGAAAATAGACCTCCAGCTTACCCGAGTATTTCTAATCCATGTCTTGTCTATACACATAAGGCAGTCTATAATACACTTGTTACCATGATTTTAACGCAGTCTTCATAACACTGATCTCAGATCAGTCATGCAGCGATTTTCACGTACTCTGGATACGTGCCCCTTTTACTCATTAGCAGCAATCTACATGTGTCCCGACTTCAAAATGACTGTGGAAATTTCGGCAGCACGGATTTCGTACAAATATCACTGTATACAAAGATTCTTATATCTTTTTTTCTACGTGTACAAACATTTTCAGAGCCTACAGTTCATCAGACAGTTCATGAGGAACAGAGACAGTAACTGTCTCTAATGTAATCTATAGAGAGCCAATAAGCCTTTGTTTCCTCGTTGGTGTGCGACAGACAAAAGGCGAACATTTTGCTGGAATACTATGACAGTGGTAAGGGTAGCCTTATAAACAGCTCGTAGGTCGAACGCAGAGGGATGTAAGCTTTGGCCGTTTTTTGTAAAGTTGTGAAATATGGTCACCGGAAATTAGGAGTGTCTTGAGTCTTGCATGTTAACTATAGTTTCGAGTCCAAGTTTTGAGAAAATTGAAATAAAGGCTATCATTAGAAATAAAAAAACCTGCAATAGATGATGAACTGGAACAAGAGATAACGACGATTGTTGTAAGTTCGTTGCTGCGGTTAGTTTTTTGATAACCAGTAGTCATATACAAGTACCCACAAGAATCGGACGGCAATGATGGATCATCTGAAGGGTAATGTGAATACCTTGGGTCTTTGACTGACGTCAGCCCAAATAACAACGTCGCAATTTATTTTGATTCAAAAGAGTATACCATGAGCATTTTCTATTAGAAGCAAAGCTACGTAGCCTTCTTAGAACCTTGCTTTGTACGCTGAAGTTATCCCTAACGACAAAGTCAGAGGGGAGCGTGGACACATTGTGGTAGCGGTCTGCTTACTAAGACATCGATGTCCTGATGATTTGTGTCTCGTCATCTCCTTGCGTACAAGTCCACGTTACAGACGACAGTCCCTCTTCATTAATGGCACTGATACAGTGGAGGCGCCTCAGTGTGAATGGAGGAGAAGTCACTCACTTGACGAAACAAATTTACCAACTCGGATAGTTACAAAAGAGATTCGTGTTACACAATTCATGTAACTTCAGCGTCTTAAGACTGACCATAATGCCTCTTGTGCGGTGTAAAATTCAGCAACAGTATACTCGTCTGTTCGAGTTACCGGTTGTTAGAATGTAACCCGCGGAGATTACTTGGGCTGCAGTACGTACAGGGCCCGAGTGAAACCCAACGCCTGTGACGTAACAGGCCAGTGTCAATTAAAGGCCATCGTCACATCAGAGTGCACAGAGCAGTAGAGCAGTAATAATCGAAACCTTTGACATACAAACAAAAACAAATTTTATTCGCTTTTTTTCGTCGGTTTCTTCGATACATATAATTTCAGACCGCCAGATGAGGACACATCGGAAATTGTGGCACGTAATAGCGATTAAGTAAAGGAAATGAAATTACGTAAATCAAACAACAATTTAGAATCCACCTCTCTCTGCACTTCACGGGACGATCGAATTCTAAATGGGAGATACGATACTAAATATTTGATTGAAAGTTGCTTGTTTTCTGATAAAAGACAGCCGATTGTGCTGTCGGGAAATTGCTATTTATTTTCGGGGCCATAGCAAAGATGTTACCACATTACAACTTTTTGTTTACAGCCAAGTGTGTAATTTTAATTTAATCAACAAAAATGTAAAAGCCATTTGTATGTTTTCGTACGTTTCATTTTAAGGAATGTCGATTATTTTTATAGCAGTTTTGGCGCTTTACTGGTAATATTTTATAATTTCATTCACCTACTGTACCTGTGCATCCTCTTCCAACACCAGCAGCACCACCACCACAAACAATAGCAACAGTAACTTTTGGTAACTGGTGCCAATACAGGATGATTTGTAAGAGCACACTTATGTCTAAGAGAATTGGCTATTTGTTACACTTGTATATAAGAAGGAAACTTGCACGTGATTCACGTAAAAGTCAACTACTTCGCTACCGTATCTTACACACTGGAGAATCGCACTCTCTCTCTCTTTCTCTCTCTCGCACACACACACACACACACACACACACACACACACACACACACACACACACAAACGTACATGCGTACGTACGTCATTGTTACTGAAATGTTCCACGCTGTTATGTCATGGTCGAATACATCTTGTTGAGTAAACCAGCGTTCCATTAGATAGTGACTTCGATTCACTGCACACGATGGTTTGCCCACAGTTTTCACCTGGAAAACTTACCAGCCAACAGTTCTAGTTTATCAGTGGGAAATCTGAGGAGTCTGAAGCACGAATTGTTGGGACATCAATACTTAGCATCCTCAATCATCATCTAAAGAAATTTGTGCCTAGAGAAGGTTTTAAGTACAATTCTGAGGAATCCTCAGGAAGTGTAGACCATACCCCCCCCCTCCCCCACATAGGTAACTTTCCCTTACAAAATAGATGTCTATAATTAGTTATAGCTCCATACGCTGAGATCCTTCCCAGACAAGACAGCTGAAGGAAACAGGAAAAATCCAAAAATCATAGCACCTTAGTTTAGTAAGCATGAAAGCGTTATGGGCATGCTCATCCAATTCCAGTGGCAGTTGCCGCAACACTTCTGTTAGTTTATCCTGAGTAACTCGAAATCTTTGGCCTCTATCGGAAACGTATCTCAGTACAAAATTTAACTACATTAAATTTTCTACAAAAATATGCTGTTCATTGTTTCTGTAAGACTAACAGTTCGCAAGTACCGAGCGAGAGAATATGAAATACTCTGCATGATTTTAGAAGGCCAGATGTAATGCTGCAGATTGCATAAAACGACATTGACAGTGGCAGGTGAATCATCTTGTATAAGGAAAGATTACACAGCTGGCATATCATTCAGAAATAGCATATAATTATTGTTTGTTTACGATAAGATCTTATCATGCCTCGTGTAAGAATTACACATGTCTACCATCATACGACGGAATTCGACAGCGGCAGGATTGTAGTCTAGTGAGATGGCGCTTTTTCGTTCTGAGATATTTCTGCTTGCATTTCCCGGGATCCCACGACTGTCATTTGAATATGGATTCGATGAACTCAATGGTCCATACTTAACACCTTACAGAAACTCAATAGGCCCACGCGACTAGCGCCCGAGAGCACAAAAAATCTTTCGCTCGCGAGAATGGTACACGCACCTTGAGTTGGAAAATGAGCTATTTTGATGCAAGACAAGTATCGACAAGGTGAATAGGACGACGTATGGAGTGCCAAGGACTGTCAACATACCGAGAACATGGTTGCGCCTTCTTTTGATGAGGTAGCAGAGCGTGGTGCGGCAAAGTGGTCCGCCCAGCAGCAACAGTGGGCATAAGAGTAACACCACGTCATGCTTCCAGACAAGTCTCAATTCTGCTACATCAACGTGACAGATATAGCCGTGTGTAGAGGCTCCAAAGACAACGAGCGGTACTCATCTGCATTAGTTAGTGTCATAGAGGGCCAACACCCGGCGACATGGTTTGGGGTGCTACTGGCCACACAGGCACCTCTGGTTCATATAGACTGTAACTTGAACAGCAGGCATTATGTTTCTCGTGTGTTAAGGCTGATGTATGTCCCCTGTCTCTGAGGTCCTGGTGACATGATCCTTCAACAAGATAACGAAAAACCACGTGTTGCCCGTGCTGTCTTAACGTGTGTAGACACAGAGGGTCTCACTTTCTCCCTGGCCAGCACATCCCCCAAGTGATGGCTCGTGCGCAAAGTTAAACCAGTGTGCTACAGTGTGGTGGCTTACAGTCTTCTGATTTACAATAGTTGTAACTACAACTGTAAATTGATTGTGTTAATTTTATGTGTGTAACCGAATCGTTGAAATATATTTAAATTTTATAATCAATAGTTTAACATTCTGAGGAACAAAATAAAAGAAAAAGGAATATGTCGGTTGCAGCAGAAATCAAACCAGCGTCCACAAATTACCTGTCTGTTCTTTACACTGTCACACCAACAGTTCTTTAAAAAGTCGTGATATTCTACCTTTGCACAATGCGCTACAAGCAGTTTCAAAGAAAATTCTGACCTGGTGCTGTGACAAACGCAGCACTCGTAATGTCAGAAGGGATGACGTCACCCCACAGAGCATGCGGAGTGGGAAACAGACAGATGCGTTGCGTCTCAGGCGACCTTTAGTGCGTCTGACTGTCATTTCAGCATTCGACACTGGTTTCTAGTAATCGTGGAGAGGGCGATACAAAACGTTTTCGTCCGTTTTAGTTGCATACCTGCTCCCATTCTAAGAGGCATCGTGTAATTTTAGTGCGATTTCCGGCTCGCATTCGAAGAAAAATAGCATAATTTTAGTGCGATATTTACAGTGTGCTGTAGCACATTAGCAGATGATAACCGGCGGCCACTGCATCCGCAGGTCTTTCACTAACTACAAACACTTGGTCACAGGTTGCCGAAAAGCTCGGACGCCACTAGTTGTCAGCCACTGCGATTAATGAACTGTGGCGCAGACGCTACTTGGAATGACATCCCTGTATTTGACATCCAAGTTTAGTTCGACTCGATGCCCAGTCGGGATAGAGCCACTGTTACTGCAGTTCTGTGTATTAGATATCACTTCCACTGTACCCTCAAGTCACCAATAAATTCAGATCGTGTTTTCTTCCTACTCACACCCAATAAGTAAAATTACCTTATTTGCTATGCTACCGCGTATTGCAGTTTTTATGGGCACCAGTGTAGTTCACCAGAGAACTCTCTAAACCAGATGCCGTTTTAAGCGTCGGTGGAGACTGCAGTCGTCTGAAGAGTTGACACGGCTATCCTGGTGTATACGCAGTGGAGTTTGCGGGGGCAATTACGCCATGACGGACTACGCCGGACTGAGTCGCTACTTTAACCTAGACGCAAGTTTAATTGGCAGCCGCTAACGCCGGGAAGCCCCGACCTCTGCCCTTCAGCGCCGGGCGCAGCCCTGCCGGCCAGTACCAAGTTTTGATTGCCACACATGTATTGTGGTATGTACCTTTGCTATTGACCGCGAAGTTCATTTCTGCTGACTGGTCCAACTGTTCGCGGATCCGTTGAATCAAACTGATTCCCAACAAGTGTCTAGCGTTTTCCAGATCTGTCTTGTACACCAAGTACACACAAGTTTGGAGCGAACGGTGGATCACTGCCTCGAAAGCAATGTTGCTTTCCTTAACTTTACGCTGCAAATAAACTACATTTCCGCGAGTTCGTCAGAAGCTGCAGTCTACTGCCATTTTGTTTTCAGATTAAACTCGTAATAAAAGGAAATAACTTGAGGACAATACCTCAATACTTTCTGCAAAGATGGGCTTAGGCCGGAAACTGGTTCTGCGATATTGCGATTAGATATTTATTTTTGTAGATTCAGTCCGTCTTCAACCGACATTACCTTTCTCCAATGTATCGAATACCACCAGACTTACAAAGAAGCACTTAAATAAAAACGAGGCACATGGTGTAAATGTAAGTAAACCGGTTATTAATTCAAAATTAATCGTCATGACTGTTAACACATTTATCCCACTGTGAGACTAGATCGTCTGTACCTTCGTGGAGAAATGTTTTCGGATGTCTACGGAACCATGATTGAAACCAAGCGTGCATCTCTCCACCCGACGCAATTCTGTGGCCATGAATGTGTTTCTTCAGGGTTCCGAAAATATAGAAATCGAGTCGGGAGAGATCGGGACTTAATAAATTTCTTTTATTTCCGTCTACGATCACAAAATTCTTAGATCCTTAGACTACCTGTTTCGGTCCGTGATGACCATCTTCAGATCTGTTTTAAAACGTGTCATAATGTAGCCATGCCGGCATCGTCAAAAAATACACACAAACTCAGCACGATGCCACTATGGTTCCATTATATTTGAACATGGTTCAAAACATTAAATGAATTCGAAATTGCGAATGAGGAAAACCATCAGCTTATTGCGAGCAGGAATTTCGGGTTCGAGTTCCGGACAGGGACAAATTTTCACTGTCGTCAATCCACTCTACAGCTGATGGTCGTCCTCATCCGCAACTGCGAATTCATTTAATATATTTCATAACGACTGCAGTCGTCGCAGTGCCTATTCCTTTGGGCATGCAAGCATGAACAAAGGAATTTAGCATCATAATTAGAATAACAGAGGCAATGCAATACCGTACCGTGTTTTAAAACAATCTGAAGATGGCCATCTCTGAATAAAACCTAACAGTTTTGTCATCATAGACGGAAATAAAAGAAATTTAATCTAAACTTTCTGGTTCTTTGATCTATTCACGACCATGTCGCAGCTTCTCAGCTCGGGACTTAATGGATCATGTGTAAGGGCTCCCCAGCGACACTACTGCAGCGTAGTCGAAAGAAGAGACGCACCAGCTCCAGGAAAGGGCTGCTTCTGATTGAATTTCTGGAACATGGCACCATTAAGCCCAAAGGCCCAGGAATCTTGACAGACGGCATCATTCTGCTGCCTACATGTTACCACTGTTGTTTGGAGTACACTTCAGAAGTTTCGCTTGGAAGCCTTTACACATCCTCCATACAATCCCGATCTCTCCTGATGCTATTTCCATGTGGCTGGAGCCCAGAAGAAAGACATCTGTGGCATCGATTTGCTTCGGACGAAAAGGTGAACGCCTGGGTACAACCGCGAAGTTTTTAGGATGAAGACATCGAACTTCTTGTCTCACAGTGGGATAAATGCATTACCTGTTACGGCGAATACTTTTGAAATAATAAACATTTTACTCATTTTTCCCATCCATCTTGTTTTCATCTGACTGGCCCTTCTACAAAATAGGTTATACCATAAACAGTGCCACAAGGATGTTCGGATGAAAACTGCGGTTTGTTGAGTCTGAACGTAACATGTATACTGCATATTAATACTCAACAGCTGATACATTTCACAATCCGTTGGTCAAAGTAAGTAATGGAATAGAATGTTTGTTAGATGAGCATACCTGCATGTAATACACGCTAAGACAAAATATTATGACCACTGGCCACCGCCAGACTCAATGTCGACTGACTGCATTAGGGGTACATGCCGCGCAAGAAAAGTACGTAAGTGGAGCAGAGACGAACGGGGAACCATTCTGGCAACGATACGGGATGAAAATGGGATTCCACTGATGTAACAGTCGTAGAAAATGAGAAGATTGTTATGGGCCAGTGTCTCGGTACGAACGTCACAGAAACTGTGAAGCTGGATGACTGTTCCTGGGTCACTGTCTTGAGGCTCGTTGGACAATGGTTGAAAGGCAGTGAAATAACGATAAGTCTACAAGCTATTGGACGTCCAAGCCTCATCACAGAACGGCAGATGCTTACCCTTCCTACCAAGCGGGATAGATGATTATCTGTGGCTGATCTGACAACAGAGTACAATGCAGGTGCACGTTGTTGAACATGTGGCTCCGCAGCAACTGTGTGTACCCATCTTGATACAATAACATCGTCAGTTACGATTGAAGTGAGCGTGGTATAAGGTGGCTTAATTATTCATGTAGCCTCACCCTACATATTACATTCATATTTTTACGCTCTAATAGTACTCCTCAGATCTATTAACATAATGAATGAGTAACACAGATGTTCTTTCCATAGTTCGTGTTACTACTTGAAAATGTATATGCAGTTCCACATGTTGCCTATGATGAAGCTGGGAATTGTATTAGCTGTTCACTTCGGTTTGTCAGAAGCTGTATTTCTCCGTTTATTCGTCACAGCAGCTTCGCAGAGAGAGAGAGTCGGTGGAGGGGTGGAAGCATCCGACCGTAGTGAACTTCAGTGACGATGCAACCTCCACTATCGTGCTTCCCATGACTTTGGGCTGTCCATGTTGACATGATAGGAGGCAACGCGCCAGAAGCTAG
This sequence comes from Schistocerca cancellata, assembly GCF_023864275.1. NCBI lineage: Eukaryota > Metazoa > Arthropoda > Insecta > Orthoptera > Acrididae > Schistocerca > Schistocerca cancellata. Next base: position 609,361,208 of record NC_064628.1, read on the forward strand.
AAAGCACTCGTGTGGTGGCGTGACGCCTACTTGGAGGAATGTCTTTACTTAAGGAAAGCGATGGTTGGAAGTTTTTCGTAGGAACTGCAAGGCATAGTGTTCAACCGCTGCTCCGTAACGCAGCTAGAAAGACTATTAGCTTCTACGCGCATCCCCGTCCACGAAATAAACGAAAAGTGTCACTCTTGCTGGCGTTCTGTCAAAATCTTTGAGATTTAATTGGAGCGGTGATCGCAGTCTCGGTAAAACTTGGCTGGAGATTAGGCAGTGCTCGGAATCACTACCATCATTGGTGGAAGACTTGGAACTTTTTCAGAACCTGACAGAGAAGTTAGAACTTCTGTTTAGACACTGTGCCTTCTGACTGGAAGTCTGTTTGGTGAGATTCGGCCAACAGTGCCTTTTCGTGGTACAGTTCAGGGAGCACGATATTCGTTGACTTTGTGGAGTTAGTCGTTTCGGTAATGGATGATCGCAGTTAGATGTCTGATTTGCAAGATGCTCTTTGCTTCTGTGAATGATGTTTGTTCTTCTGGCAGTATTCATTACGGGTTCCTAAAATTGGCACTAAGAACGGGATTAAACATAACTGTTCTCTGCCTTTGCATTCTTTGGTATCTTGTTGGAGGTTTTTCCGCTTGAAAGCTCGTTAAGGGAAATACATAACACCTTTTATTTTCCTTTAATACACGCCGCCCTTAACTAAATGTGCTGTCGTGTGGTGGTTGATCTGTGTATTTCATGGATACCTATTAACTTTTAAAAGTGGGTCTAGAACTGTTAAATTCAGACTGAATCAGACGTTATCCGTTGCGCGACTTCATTGCCTATCAAAAGCAAATTGAATACGGAGCTTCGCTCCTTTTTCCGGGCGTGGGGACTTTAATTTTGCATCTCAGGGATATGCACACAACAACAACAACAACAACAACAACAACCCCACCACACAACGGGATCAACGAGATTCGACCGTGGATCAATGGGAGCGTGTCGTTTGCTCGAATCCATCGCGTTTTTTGTTAGATCAGGTCGAGGGTCGTATACGGATACGCCGTGATCCACGCGATTGTCTACTCGAAACATACATCTGTAGACTCAGGCTGACGTGGGCAGTATTATTCTGTGCGGGATCTCACTTGAGCTTCTATGGGGCCGGTGTTGCTAATCGAAGGCACCATGTCAGTTGCGGACTACGCGAACATTTCTGAGGACCACCAGCATCCCTTTATTCCCAATGTGTTCCCCGGTGGCCATGGCGTCTTCCAGTAGGTTAACCGCGTCACAAGGCCATAATCGTGGTACAGCGCATGATAGTGAACTCATGTTGATGTCTTGACCATCAGATTCGCTTGATCTGAACCCGATGAACACCTGTGGGACGCTATCGAGCACCAGCTTCTCGTTCAGAAACTACCAGCCCATAATTTACGGAAATTGTGTGACCTGTACGGAGACATCTGGTGCCAATACATTCGAAAATTTATCGAGTCCTTTTCAAATCCGTGTCACACAAATCCGCTCCTGTATTGCTTTCCGAAGGTGGATTTTCGTGTTATGTAGCACGTGGACATAGTGTTTGGGTTCATGAGTGTAAATATTATGCCAGAATTTCTACTAGAAATTCCAGTCCTCACGAAATAGTAGTTTCCCTAGATACTGTCGAATATCGAAGCCATAACGTAAGACTAAGGAAAAAATAAGAAGGTTAATGGCGCAGATAATAGAGGTGACTGAAGAAATAAAACGTAAGTCCAAATGGTATTACCATATGAGGAGAGTCGGATAAGAACATTGATCGAGGGGGTCATAGGAATAAGAAATATGAGAAAAGGAAGGGTAGAGGCAGAAGAGAGGATTGGACGGAAATGATATTGTTGATGGAAGGAAAAGAAATGTAATGAGACCTTCGGCAAGGCAGGAATTCCTAGAAACGCTTGCTAAGGATGCTACAGACTTGAAGGTAAAGGGAATTCAGTGCACACAGAAGGAAGGGGAAGAAACATACTCCTACGTAACACCTAGTAATTCAAAGAACTAAGTGGAATAACGGTCCGAACATGCAATTAGCCAGTGGTTTCTCAGAATACGATTGTAAATGTAAATGAAGAGCGTAAGACTTTGCGGTAATCAGATAGGAGGCGCGGCCAAGAGTAGGTGCTGTCCTCGGAGCGACACATCATCCTGTCCCCGCAGTGCACGAGCGTGGCCTTATTTCACGGCGTGACACCGCTAAATACTTCACGGGGCTAGATTAAGTGTAATCTGTAGCCTAGTATGGTAATGGTTGCTGAATATGCAAGCGAAACGTCCGAAATGTAACACAGGCGGCGATGTGCGATAGTGATGCCCTACTCTTAGAAGACAACAGCGTAGTAAGAGTCCACTAGAACTTAGTTAAGCGTTTATCAGTTTTTTAACTACTAGTACAAAAAATATTAGGGTAATTCGGAGAGACAGTCGTGTCGTCTTCGAAGACAGTTCAAACTACAGTGATAATAGTTCTTTAAATCGTTTAAATACGATTTACATTGTCTGAAGTCTGCAATAGCTATTGGAAATAATATACCGTACTCTCTGGCCTGATACGGTGCTCTCCATCTTCATCATAGACAAAATGCTATAGTAGCACGTCATTTCCAGACTCATAACATTGCAATGTAAAGTTCCAATGACAAAATATTTTTGAAGTTAGAAAGATCTATTACTGGTTCCGTCAGCCGACTTGAATGACATGAAAATCGGAATGTCAGGGAATTAAAGGTTGGAGAAATGATGGAGAAGGATCCCTATATTGAAAGAACTGCTCAATGCTCACTTCACTAACGGGCGAAGTCTGTGCTTATCCACAGAGATTCATTGCTTCTGCAACCACCAAAATAAATAGCCACAAGTGGCATTTCCAAGTAGTGGCAAAATTTCCTTTTTGCTGAAATCTTTGAGAGAAGCGAAAACAAGATTCTCTAGAAATTACACAATGGATATTTCTCCCTATTTTCTCAGCCAAACCCAGATTGGGAAATGAACAAATGAGGTGTCAGATTGGCCAGCGGCGGGTCTAGTATAGCAAAAAAGACTTAATAGCTTGAAAGTAATCATGGTAATAAATTAGTGGTTTAAGGGAAAACTGAAATATTTCATGAACAGCTGCTGTTAGATATGTAAATGATGTGTCTGATAGTTCGTCTTCAAGACGTAGTTATTTTACGCATAAAAAGTTGCACTGCTGTCATATTTAATTGTCATCAAAAATTTTTGAAATAAAAAATTGAAAGAAAAAGCCGGTCAAGTTATTTGTCTAAAGGAAAGAAGTAAAATATATTACAGAAACATTTGCTGCCGCGTCGATTGATGCTCCAAACCACGTACTCTACAGTAAATGAGGGCCGATTGAAAAATTAAATTTCTATTTTTAACTTAAAATATCAGAATTTGAAAGAGTACTAGACGATATTTGTCTGGTGAATTATAAAGACGTTGCAGTCTCATTTGCTGTAGATGATTTCGAGCGTCATTGAAAGGCGTTTCAAACGTTTCTCTAATCTGTTTTATTTTTGTTATTTAGGAAAATCTTTTCACAAAACATTTGATCGGCATATTTTTCAAAAACATTTTGTTGTTTCCGAAGATACAACTTTTATTCATTAATCCACTCTGAATGCTACGAGCTGGCACGGCTCTGTGGCAGAAGCTTTACATGCTGACAGCGCTGTAACATGAAACCATGCAGTTTAGTTCACTATCTCGAAAGAGAAAACAGTTTGTATAATCCAGAAATTTCCTGTTCAGCTTCAGTAGCAACAGAATAAAACACCTGTCAGAACGGAAGTACTTACTGCACGAAACCGAAGAGGAAGAATAATAAGCTTTCTTAGGCCACAGTCAGTTTTTAGCTCTTCCAGGAGTTGCACCCATACCACAGCAATCTATGTACATTCGTTAATGAAATTCGTAATAAATAGTACATGTCACTTTTAAAACAAAAGGTGTGTATGCAGCAGCGTCATCAATAGAAGGGAAATTGACCTTAAACACCCACAATTAAAACTGCCAGTGGTACAGAAAAGGTGTCCACTGTAAAGCTTCAAAAATCTGTATTTATTTGCCTAATAAAATAAAATTTCTAATGATCAGCAAACCAAATATCAAATCTAAAAAAAATGATCTTTTTTGACATATCCCATTATATAGATGAATTTTTAGTTAACAACTTACAGTGAAGAGCCGCAACATTATGTCCGTCTTTGAAACGAAATGCATCACTGATTCTGCGTATCAGGAATCTGACAGTTTGTTGGTAGGTTTGTGGAGGTATGTAGCATTACGCAGAGGCCACGCAATTCGTGCAAATAACGGGCCGCTGATTTGCGTAGGTGGTGGTGGCGCCCGCTAGCGACCCAGGTGGATTCTACAGGATTTACATAAGGCGAATTTGGTGGCCGAGACATCAACGTGGGTTCGCTATAAAGCTCCTCAAACCACTGTATCATTTTTCTGTCTCCGAGACACTGTCGTAATACTACTGAATGATGACATTGCCTTCGGCGTAGACATCAAGCATGAAGGGATGCAGGTGGTTCGCAGCTGCCGGCGTGTCTTCCATTACAGACACAGGTCCCATGCAAGCGCAGGAGAATGCCTCCCATAGCATAATACTGTTTCACCCAGCCTGCGCCCTTGGCACGGTGCACGCTTAGAGCCGCCCTTCATCTAGATCTAATTGAGTCTGTGGAGACGACCAGCGACGTAGTGCAGCAAAAATGTGAGTCACCCGAACAGCCGACAGGTTGCTATTGATCGATGGTCGAAGCCCCATGGTCCCGTGCCCAGTTCAGTTGTAACTGACGATATTGTAGGGTCAACATGTGAACACGTAGGGGTGGTCTGCTGTGGAGCTCCGTGTTCAACAATGTCCGATGTACTGCGTGTTCCGAAACACTTGTGCGTGTACCACCATCATCGTGTTCCTCGCTTATGAACCGACTCGTGGTACTTCGTTTCGATAGAAATAGTGCAACTTATTAATGGCACATGGAATTGAGTAACTAATTATTTTACCCACTGGTCAAACCAGTTAGTAAAGTGTCTTACACACTCCTGGAAATGGAAAAAAGAACACATTGACACCGGTGTGTCAGACCCACCATACTTGCTCCGGACACTGCGAGAGGGCTGTACAAGCAATGATCACACGCACGGCACAGCGGACACACCAGGAACCGCGGTGTTGGCCGTCGAATGGCGCTAGCTGCGCAGCATTTGTGCACCGCCGCCGTCAGTGTCAGCCAGTTTGCCGTGGCATACGGAGCTCCATCGCAGTCTTTAACACTGGTAGCATGCCGCGACAGCGTGGACGTGAACCGTATGTGCAGTTGACGGACTTTGAGCGAGGGCGTATAGTGGGCATGCGGGAAACCGGGTGGACGTACCGCCGAATTGATCAACACGTGGGGCGTGAGGTCTCCACAGTACATCGATGTTGTCGCCAGTGGTCGGCGGAAGGTGCAGGTGCCCGTCGACCTGGAACCGGACCGCAGCGACGCACGGATGCACGCCAAGACCGTAGGATCCTACGCAGTGCCGTAGGGGACCGCACCGCCACTTCCCAGCAAATTAGGGACACTGTTGCTCCTGGGGTATCGGCGAGGACCATTCGCAACCGTCTCCATGAAGCTGGGCTACGGTCCCGCACACCGTTAGGCCGTCTTCCGCTCACGCCCCAACATCGTGCAGCCCGCCTCCAGTGGTGTCGCGACAGGCGTGAATGGAGGGACGAATGGAGACGTGTCGTCTTCAGCGATGAGAGTCGCTTCTGCCTTGGTGCCAATGATGGTCGTATGCGTGTTTGGCGCCGTGCAGGTGAGCGCCACAATCAGGACTGCATACGACCGAGGCATACAGGGCCAACACCCGGCATCATGGTGTGGGGAGCGATCTCCTACACTGGCCGTACACCACTGGTGATCGTCGAGGGGACACTGAATAGTGCACGGTACATCCAAACTGTCATCGAACCCATCGTTCTACCATTCCTAGACCGGCAAGGGAACTTGCTGTTCCAACAGGACAATGCACGTCCGCATGTATCCCGTGCCACCCAACGTGCTCTAGAAGGTGTAAGTCAACTACCCTGGCCAGCAAGATCTCCGGATCTGTCCAACATTGAGCATGTTTGGGACTGGATGAAGCGTCGTCTCACGCGGTCTGCACGTCCAGCACGAACGCTGGTCCAACTGAGGCGCCAGGTGGAAATGGCATGGCAAGCCGTTCCACAGGACTACATCCAGCATCTCTACGATCGTCTCCATGGGAGAATAGCAGCCTGCATTGCTGCGAAAGGTGGATATACACTGTACTAGTGCCGACATTGTGCATGCTCTGTTGCCTGTGTCTATGTGCCTGTGGTTCTGTCAGTGGGATCATGTGATGTATCTGACCCCAGGAATGTGTCAATAAAGTTTCCCCTTCCTGGGACAATGAATTCACGGTGTTCTTATTTCAATTTCCAGGAGTGTACATACAGCACTGTAGTCTAATACGTGAATTTAATTACGCCTATGTGGTTGACAAATTCGAGGAGATTCTACTGTACTTGTACACTGTAATTCATTGCAAGTATTCCTGATTAGACGAACACCACAGCGTAATGACATACGATTGTGGCGCCCCCACTAAACGTACAATACACATGATCTCTGCCATTGACGCATTTCTCGTCCACTGTTGGCAAGTAATATGAGGTGACAAAAGTCATGGGGTGCATCCTAATATCGTTTCGGGCCTCCCTGTATCCGGTGTAGTGAAGCAACTCGACGTGGCATGGGCTCCATAAGTCATTCGAAGTCCTCTGCAGAAATACTGAGCCATAGTGCCTCCGCAGCCGTCCATAAGTGCAGAAATGTTGCTGATGCAGGATTTTATGCACGAACTGACCTCTCGATTATGTCCCACACATGTTCGATGGGATTCATGCCGGGAGATCTGGATCGCCACATCATTCGCTCGAACTGTCCAGAATGTTCTTCAAGCCAGTCGCATGGCACACTTTCATCTATAAACATTTCGTCGTTATTTGGTAACATGAAGTCCATGAATAGCTCCAAATGGTCTCGAAGCAACCGAACATAACCATTTACAGTCAGTAATCGGTTGGTTCGAGCAGAGGGCCCGGTCAGTTCCATGTAAACAGAGCCTACATCATTATAGAGCTACGTCCAGCTTGCACAGTGCCTTGTTGACAGCTTGGATCCATCGCTTCATGGGATGTCCGCCACACTCTAAACCTACCATCCTTTCTTACCAACTGAAATTGGGACACTCATGACCGTGTAACGATTTTCCAGTCGCCTAGGGTCCAACCGATATGGTCACGAGCTTCCAGGAGAGGCGCTGCAAGCAATGAGTACTATTGGCAAAGGAACTCGCGTCGGTCGTCTGCTGCCATAGCCCACTAACGCCAAGTTTCGCCGCAGTGTCGTAACAGACACGTTATTCCTACGCCCCATATTGATTTATGCGGTTATTTTACGCAGTGTTGCTTGTCTGTCAGCATTAACAACACTACGAAAACGCTGCTGCTCTCGGTCGTTAAGTGAAGGACGTCGACCATTGCGTTGTCCGTGGTGAGAGGTAATGCCTGAAATTTGGCGTTCTCGGCACGCTCTTATTATTGTAAATCTCGGAATAGTGAATTCACTAGCGTTTCCGAAATGGTACGTCTTATGCATCTAGCTCTGCTACCAGTCGACGTTAAAAGTCTGTTAACTCCCCTCGCGCGGACGTAATCATGTCAGAAACCTTTTCACATGAATCACTTGAGTAAAAGTGACAGCTTCGCCAATGCACTGCCGTTTTATACCTTGTGAACACGATACTGCCGCCATCTGTATACGTGCATATTGCTATCCTATGACTTTTGTCACCTCGAGCACATTTTAACATTTAAGGTACTCGACGACACAAGCAAGGTACTGTTTAAAATGCATGCTTGTGTAATGTCTGGAGACGAGTAGTGCAGAGGGACCAGTCTGTCGCTAACACATGGACGCAGCGGAAACTAGTAAATTAGTGGCACTGAGTTGACATCACACGGAAGGTCGTCTGCTGGTGTGTCACAGGGAGCAGACGTGCTCCACCTTTGTTATGCGGCGACACCACAACTGCACGCGCGGCAGCGAGCCCGGCGCTTTCCCACGAGCTTCGCGCGTCCCTCCTTCTACCCGCCAGAACAAACAGCGCATGTTGAGTGAAGGCACCGCCGCGGGGCCGGCTCTTCCCTGTTTGTACAGGCCGCTGTTGGGATTTCACATGATACATTATGCATTAGTTTTCGTAGCATTTATACGGACCGAAGTGGGTCAGTGGCGTTACCCTTACGTCCCGCTGCAGGAAATGTCACATTGGGGAGCTGTCTCGCCTCCATATTGTCGGCCATTCGGAGGCCCGATACTGTGCCCGTCTGTCGTAGGGTGAATATGCTAAGGAATTTCGTACGAAAAGTGCCAGTCACGGACGTACAAATCCGAATGATATTTGACGCTTTTCTTTTAAAGATCAGTACAGTCATACCCATTTTGTTCTTAGTGATGGCTAAAACCTAGAGTGACCAGCGAGACGCCGGCCGGTGTGGCCGTGAGGTTCTAGGCGCTTAAGTCTGGAACCGCGTGACCGCTACGGTCGCAGGTTCGATTCCTGCCTCGGGCATGGATGTGTGTGATGTCCTTAGGTTAGTTATGTTTAAGTAGTTCTAAGTTCTAGGGGACTGATGACCACAGATGTTAAGTCCCATAGTGCTCAGAGCCATTTGAACCATTTTTGAACCAGAGAGACGTTAACAGCCGACCACCGAATAACAGCGATATTTATCAAAACTAGACCTATCCTTCATCAGGAATTGTCGGCGAACGTTGCTTACTCAGAACTGTCCAAATTCCGTCTCCAGATTTCTTTTCTTTATTTCCACATGACCGGTTTAGGGCCAGCTGCCCATCTTCATATTGCAAAAAATTTCTGGTTCAAATTGCAGGTAGTTGAAGATTTATGTTTAGAAAGCTTTTAATCTTTAAGAAATTAGTTACAATACAACAGCTGCGCAAAGTACCATTTGTTACAGCTACAGAGTAGCCTGTCGAATGTGGAACTGGAGGTTCACAGTCCTAGCTAGTCATACACTAACTTGTTGCGTCTTTATGATTGTTTTTAAGAAACTTGCGCTGAAAAGCGTCCTCTATATGTAGAGAGTGGACTAACGTAATTTCATAAAAAATGCTCCTATGTATAACATGAAACAATTAATACCATTAACATATTTTGAAAGCACTCTATAAAAATTTACAAAAATAAAGAAAAGATATTTGTATGAGGATCTTAACTGGTGTAAAGTTTGTAGTGCTCAGAAGTGGCCTCCATGGACTGGTAGAATATATAACAGATTTTCATAAATGTAACATGTGAAACATAGATGAGGAGGTTAGTATTAAAACTTTAAAAGAGCTTTAAAACATTTGAAATATATCTTCTCCTCCTTCTATTTGGCAATCCTAGAACCGGTAGCGCTAAAAAGAGCCCCCTATGGACTGAAATAATTCATACAGAAAAATGTTCCCAAGCAAAACATGTAAAACGGTGATCAGGGATTTGGTGTCATTAAAAACTTTAAAAGCAACTTAAGAAAATTCCCAATATATCTTTTCATCCTCTTATTTGGCGATCGTGGGTGGAGTTTCTACTGCGGCAGCCCGAACACCGCGCCCAGATAAAGCTTCCTGTGCTGTGTCAACTTCGCCGCCGCCATTGTGCTGTGGGCTGCCGCAGCTACTGTTTGATAGAGCGTTGTGTCCCATCTTAAAGTAATGCTATAATATCCCATTATAAATTGCGTAATAGCTACTACACATGAAGTCACTTTGCTCGTTAAGTAGTTTTTCTCGTTCTTTCACTTGGTCTGCTAAGCCGCTGTATGCTTCCGTGACACGAATTGTAGTAGAATAGGTGGTTGAAATTAGATGTGTTCCTGTATACGGGCATAACTGAGGCAATTCCTGTGCATTTCGAAGACTTTTCGACTACTGTTCTAGCGATAGCTGTCATTTCAAATGTGTTCTACACACGTTTGAAATGTTTCTCAAACAGCTGTGACATGTCTGGCTACATGGTGTAGACTGTTGTCCTGTCCAGATGGATGTGGGGCAACCGTAGGAAGGGAAGGGTATGGATAATGGGCATCGGTTTATGTAAGATGGACGGTAACAAAATTGAAACAAGTGTAACTGAATGTAATCGAATTACTTCAAGTGGTGCTCAGCAAATTCCATTAGGAAATCAGTCGATCAAAGTATAGACGAGTTTAAGCAAAGTAAGTGATAACAGAAAAAGTAAAGTTCAGCTGTCATCAATCCGCAGCTTACTTTTAACACCACAGTGATTTACTAGGCATGGTCCACTGGAGGTACTGAGGCGTTGTCTTCCTCCCACCTTTGAACTGACTCACCCTTTCCTGTTTCAGGAGGACCTACAGTTTGATGTGGACTCCAAACCACAGTGCAACCCGGTATTTGTCACGTTAGCAAACAATTCCGGTAACAATAAAAATCCTAAGCGTAACCAGGGATCGAGTCCGAGACCTTTGGAAACGAAGAAGTGAACAAGGGAATAAAATGCTACCTGCTGATAGCAAGAAAAGCTTTTCTGAATAAGATAACTCTGAACCATCTAACAGCAATTTAAGCGTTAGGAAGCCTTTTCTGAAGGTATTTGGTATATTGACTTATACGGAAATAGGACGTAAACGCTAAACTCTACAGAAGTGGATAAAATACAAGCTTTTGAAATGTCAGGCTATGGAAGAATGTTGAAGATTATATGGGAACATCGTATAAATGATAGAGAGGTATTAAATCGAATAGGTGAGAAAAGAAATTTGTGGCACAACTTTAATACAAGAAGAGATCGCTTGACGGGACGCGTTCTGAAGCTTCAAGCACTAGAATGACATTTTCATTCTGCAGCGCAGTGTGCGCTGATATCAAACTTCTTGGCAGATTAAAACTGTGTGCCGGACCGAGACTCGAACTCGGGAACTTTGCTTTTCGCGTGAAAGTTTGGAAGGTAGGAGACGAGATATTGGCAGGTGAAGCTGTGAGGACGGGGCGTGAGTCGTGCTTGGGTAGTTCAGATGGTAGAGCACTTGCCCGCGAAAGGCAAAGGTCCCGAGTTCGAGTCTCGGTCCGGCACACAGTTTTAATCTGCCAGGAAGTTTCATCAAGCACTAGTTAATACGATGATGATGGGGTGTAATAGGGGTAGGGGGTCGGGGGAGGTAAAACTGTAGAGGGAGACTTAAGACTGAATATAGTAAACCGATTCAAGTTCAAGTCGACAGAGGCCGCAGTAATTATGCAGAGATGAAGATACGATCACAGGACAGACTTTCGTGGACAGCTGCACCAGACCAGTTTTCAGACTTGAGTAAACAACAACATGAATTTCTGTTAATAACGATGGCTCTGAGCACTATGGGACTCAACATCTTAGGTCATAAGTCCCCTAGAACTTAGAACTACTTAAACCTAACTAACCTAAGGACATCACACACACCCATGCCCGAGGCAGGATTCGAACCTGCGACCGTAGCAGTCCCGCGGTTCCGGACAGCAGCGCCAGAACCGCTAGACCACCGCGGCCGGCTGTTAATAACGCTAACAATGTAAGTGGTCTCGTCTTATTTGCTACTTCATGTGAGATTCGTTTGATTAGGACAGTATTTTCGTTACTAGGTTCCGAACTGGACCCTAATTGAAAGGATCGACGGAAGAAAGTGCTAATCCTCAGTTTAGTAAGGATTAATCTGATGACATAATCTGTTGTGTTTTCGAACCATCTCATATTGGTAACAAGTAGTGCTACGTATCGCTTTACGCTATGAAAATTGCCTTGTCTCATTTTATGTATGTTCTTGTCGAGAAATTTACTAAAACATAGAGGGCGATTCAGCTAGATCCTCCAGTGCGATATCTGGCCTTCGTGAACCACATGCGAAATTTTCATATTCTCTCGCTCGCTACGCACGGACTATTAGTCCTACAGGAAAAATGAAAAAGGGTTTGGTGTACGACATTTAATGTAGTTAAATTTTGTACTGGAATACGGTTTCGCTAGAGGCCGTAGTTTTCGAGTTACTCAAGAAAAACGTACGAAAGTGAGCTTCAAACGCACCCCCACTTCCACATTCATTCACCCATCAGGATGTTTTTCATAGCACTCCCTCCTGCCACTGTACAAATATTAACGACTGCACGAGGTTGGTTTTCATTGACTGGTCTTATTACGCCGCAGGCTTAGTCCAGAACTTATAAATTCTAAAATTTGTCTGAATTTTACCTAACAATTTTGTAAATTTTAGCGGCGTAAAATCAAAATTTACATCGCTGCATTCGGCAGGCCATCTGACTGCTAAAGCCGCGTGGGATAAGCCGAGCGGTCTAGGGCGCTGCAGTCATGGACTGTGCGGCCTGTCCCGGCGGAGGTTCGAGTCCTCCCCCGGGCATGGGTGTGTGTGTGTTTGTCCTTAGGAAAATTTAGGTTAAGTAGTGTGTAAGCTTATGGACTGATGACCTTAGCAGTTAAGTCCCATGAGATTTCACAAACATTTGAAAAATTTTTTTTTGACTGCGAAACTGCTGTGTTTACATGGGTTAAGTTTGGATCGAATTGTCAACGTTATTAGTTTTAGCGTAACGTTTACATAAATCGTTTTTCGTTCATTACACCCACGAGCACATTTAAATTGATAATGTTAACGAAGTAGCCGACTATGCTGATAACATAACAGCCCAGTCAATAGAAACCAAAAAATTCGAATACCGGGAATAGTTTGTGTAGTTGGAAATTTTTGTACAGTGGTATGAAGAAGTGCCACGAACAACAGAGTATAAATCCTGACTAGTGAAGGATGAGTGTGGGGTGTAGGTGCGTTTGATGGTCAATTTCGTACGATTTTCTGGAATAACTCGAAACCGTGGCCTCCAGCGAAAATGTATCGCAGTACAAAATTTAACTAAATAACGTTTCCTACAAAAAACGCCTGCTCATTTTTGCTGTGGGACTAAGGGTTTGCGCGTAGCGAGCGAGAGAATATGAAAATCTCGCCCGTGGATTATAAAGGCCGCTATAGCACTGCGGACTGCATAAAACGACAGCGGTAGGGGCAGCTGAATCACCCTGTATAAAAACTCTAAATACGGTCTTGTGGCTTTTCATACCCAGACCCTTGCAATACTGGTCCGACATAGCACACGATGTACGTATGTTCTCCGCACAACTGACGCAGGAACCGGAGAGCTAGAGACTGTCCAGTGTCCGTAGATCGCTGAGGCGGCGTGAGCGCCGCGTAAACCCCGTCCCCGCCTCGTCCCCCTACCAACTACTCCTACCATTGTCCGTATTAGCGGCGACAATTACACTGTGCGGCCAGCCGGGGACCTCTCCCGGCAATTAAGGCGACCCGACGCTGCTCTACCTGCCAGGCGGGCGTGGCCGCCGCTGACGCAGCGCAGCGGCGTCGTGTCGTGTGGCTCAAGCCCTGTCCTGGCTCTAGCTGTGCTTCCTGCATCCAACTGCGAAGTTCAATGCGAAGGTTCCAAACATTCATTATTGTTTGGCATCGCCATAGGCACACTAGTAATTAATTGCAGGGAAAGTCAAAATATGGGACGCAAGATTCCTCCAGTTACAGCCTTGCAGAAATACTGACTCGCAGCTTGCCATAGGACAACAAGTATTTGTCATCGGTTGATAATGACCAGTCAGATGAACCAGTACAACCATTACACAACTTAAGTGAGAATTTGACTAAAATAAACTTAATAGTTAAATAACGAAATCAGTTCGCATTATATGTCAACTGCTTCCACACCTCCCCCACTTCACCTCACCAAACCCCACCCTTCCCCAGCCCAGCCGTTACTACACATTTAAATGAATATTTTCCCCAGAAATGGATTGGTCGTGGTGCTACAAGTCTGTGGCCACGCAGATCGCTCGATTTAATACCAATGTATTTTTGTGTATGGGTATGGATGAAAGACATAGTTTATGAGAACGAAGTCAATACACTTGAGGCACAACTTGCTCGCATTATGAATGCAATAAGCTAAATTAAGAAGAACCCTGTGAAACTGAAACGTGCAACAAAATCTCTTCATACACGTGCAGCTAAATGCATTGACTGGGTAGAGACGTTTTTGAACACTTATTGCGAATCCATTGATGAATTGTATGTACACTGTACAACTTCCTTAACACTGAGCTTTGTTTTTTTCCCGTTTAACATGAATTCACGTGTGCTGTGGTATTAATAAAGGCAGATTATCTGACACATTCATACAGTTTCAGTAAACGTTATTACCATCATTTTTCTAAAATTAAATTCTCTACAACTTCTGTTGAAAACTTTGTACATTTGTCTGGAATTTAAAAAAAGTAATTGGATCAAGTAGTTAATAAATTAAAAATTTTACGAAATTATGTCTTTGATTCTCTGGATATTCTGGAAAACTACTGCAGATACACGTCTGGGACATGTTTTATTAGATTCACCCGATCAATAACAACAAAATAAATGGAAATCGCGCTTTACTTTAACCTTGTACAGTTTTGCGATGGCTTCATATTAGCGAAGTTGCTAAATTTCAGGCAAAATCTTTTATTAGCCATAACTCCATAACTAAACATTAGCGGACCTGTTTTATATGCACATTTTTTTAGTTATACTCGTAGAATAACATATTAAAATATTTGCATATCTTCGTGAATCACCCTGTAGTTAAAATGGCGGACGGGAATTCAATTTGCATCATACATGGCGGACGTATAGTCACACTATGAAATGTAAACTCGTTGTGCTAACCTCTCCTTCTCAGAATAGCATTCGCATTAACAGAATAGCACTTCAAAATAGTGAAATAATCTGCTGGGATCGGTAACTCAAATCTGCACCGTGCTCTGCGTCTACGCTCTCTCCACACCGATGAAATATTCGGAGAAATGTCTTCACTGCTCAGAATGTTTAAAGCTCCAGATAAAGCTACACCTACATGCCAGCTCTTGCTCACGCTTCGGCGTTTGACAAAGGGTTCATAGAGCCACTTTAAAACTATTTCTCGACCGTTCCTCTCCCGAAAAGCATGTAGGTAAAATTGACACCTATATTTTTAGAATGAGATTTTCACTCTGCAGCGGAGTGTGTGCTGATATGAAACTTCCTGGCAGATTAAAACTGTGTGCCCGACCGAGACTCGAACTCGGGACCTTTGCCTTTCGCGGGCAAGCGCTCTAGAGCGCTTGTCCGCGAAAGGCAAAGGTCCCGAGTTCGAGTCTCGGTCGGGCACACAGTTTTAATCTGCCAGGAAGTTACCTATATTTTTCCTTGCGAGCTGTGATTTAATTTATTACAGTAGTCACTTGCTCCCATCTACGTGGGGACGACAAAACATTTTGCCAATCGGATTGAAATTTTGTGAAAAGATCTCGCCCAAACTCGCTTAACATATCTATGATACTCTTTTCGCAATTTTTTGCGATAGTAGAAAATGAGCTACCCTATTCTGAAGTCTTTCGACGTCCTCCGTCAAACCTACATGGTAAAGATGCCATAAAAAGCTGTAATACTACAGAGAAGGACAGACAAGCATAATGAAGGCAATATCTTTAGTACAGCTGATACATCTTCTAAGTGTTCTGCCAATAGAACACAGTCTTTTGATTTCCTACGTAATCTAGCCAATCAGATGTCGTCGTCTCGCCATAAAAGTCGGAGAATCGGCACTTTCACGACAGTCGGACTTCGCTCGTGACACGATGATGAATGCAGTGAGCGAAAGCTTTGTATTTTCCCCGAATCTGAAGCTGCAATTTAACCGAGAACTTTTTATCTATGAACGGTCGCGAAAAATTTCTTGACCAAAATAGACTATACCGACTTCCAGCGTCAACCGGCTACGTTAAATGCTGGAATTTCACTATTATCGAGAATCCGCAATATCCCTAAGAATCAGGTTAATTTGCACAGTTTTTACTTTGTTGACGTAACACAGTTTCGAGAACGGCTGCCTGTTACTGTTATATCAAAGCAGTCCAGTTTACATTAGATGAAACGGACAGGATTTGTTGTCTTTCACTCAACGGCTCCTTGATTTTCCCTAGCCGTTGGTTCTCCGCAGCTATTCCTTTCATGTATAAGGACATGCTTAGTCACTGCAGGATCTTCAGCTGCACCACGAAGCAAAGTTCTACCAGTGTTCGAGGACGGGAAGAAGGAACGGGTGAGTCGTCATTCTGCTACTGAGAATTACGCGCTTTCGCATCAGATTAAACGAATGGAACCGCGCTTGGCTGGTAATATTAAACCCCGACAGAAGTATCCGTTCCTTTGGGGGAGGGGAGGGGATGGTTCTGTGAAAAGAGATAATTAATAAAGTTTGGTAACGAGCTGCAGCGATGTATCGAGCGACGCGCGAAAAGCGACCGATGGCCAGAATACCGAAAAAGTGGCCGAGAGTCGGGAAACAAACTTTTTCACTGGGGCTTTTCGAGTGCTCAGTCGAACATGAGAGTATTTAAAGCGATGAATTACACACCTACCAAAGGTCAACCAATTTACATGTGCCTTTACGATCCACTTGGGAGGTGTCATTACACTAATAACGTTTCGAAAGCTACTAGTACACCCATTATTTTCGCTTTTATGGTAAATGTAATGTTGACGTGCACAAGGAAACTATGTAATAAATTTTAAAATTATTTGTCGAAAAATGTGGGTCACATACACAGATATTTGAATTTATGAAAATCTTGGCGCCGAACATCTCAGTCCTACACCTTAGCCAGCGCTTGCTGTAATGCCCTTCGTTATGCAAGCACTCCTCACGGCCTGCTTCATCTGTTACTGTGTCTCTTCGTTTTATTTATGTCAAAAGTGGAATTTTTGCATACCTGGATCACTGCTCGAAGAAATTACACGACGAAGTAAGAACTTAATGGAAGCCTGATGTTTGCTGATTATAGCATTCAGAAGCGCATTGTAGGCTTGCTGTCCAAAATGGAACCATAGGGTCTACTGGGATTCGAACCTGGACTCACTTATTTCTTGAGCAGTCTTCTTAACGGGTTAGCTATCTGGCCAAGATTAACAAAACTACGCAAAACTGTTAACTGCCTGCACACTATAGACTGTTAACTGAGTCAAAGCGTGCGGAACAGGATCTCAAATATAGACAAATATCTACATCTACATGGATACTCTGCAAATCACATTTAAGTGCCTCGCAGAGGGTTCATCGAACCACCTTCACAATTCTGTATTATTGCAATAACGTACAGCGCGCGGAAAGAACGAACACCTATATTTTTCCGTGCGAGCTCTCATTTCCCTTATTTTATTATGGTGATCGTTTCTCCCTATTTTCACATTCGGAGGAGAAAGTTGGTGACTGAAATTTCGTGAGAAGATTCCGCCGCAACGAAAAATGCCTTTTTTTTAAAATGATGTCCACCCCAAATCCTGTTTCATATCAGTAACTCTCTCTCCCCTCTTTCGCGATAATACAAAGCGTGCTGCCATTCTTTGAACTTTCTCGGTGTACTCCGTCAGTCCTATCTGGTAAGGATCCCACACGCGCAGCAATATTCTAAAAAAGGACGGAGAAGCGTAGTGTAGGCAGTCTCTTTCGTAGATCTGTTATGTTTTCTAAGTGTCCTGCCAATAAAATGCAGTCTGCGGTTAGATTCCCCCACAACATTTTCTATGCGCTCCTCCCAGTTTAAGTTGTTCGTAATTGTAATTTCTAGGTATTTAGTTGAATTTATGGCCTTTAGATTTGACTGATTTATCGTGTAACCGAAGTTTAACGCATTCCGTTTAGCATTCATGAGGATGACCTTGCACTTTTTAGGGTCAATTGCCAATTTTCGGACCATAGAGTTATCTTTTCTAAATCGTTTTGCAATTTGTTTTGATCTTCTGATGAATTTACTAGTCGGTAAACGACAGCCTCATCTGCAGACAACCTAAGACGGCTGCTCAGATTGTCACCCAAATCGTTTATACAGGGTGTAAAGTCGATGAACACTTTCAATTATTTATTGCACAAGAACCATACATTATACAGATATCATACATATGTCATTTTGAAGAGAAACCCTGAAAGTTTTTTCTTTTCATGTACATCACCACATCGTGGTTTGGTAATTTGCCAATAGTCAGCGCTAGTCGCAAACATGGCGAGTTCATGCGTGGCGAGCTTTCTGTGTGTTGGAGTTCGACAAAAACAAGTGTGCTACAACTGTTCAACGGATGTTTACAACCAAGTACGGTAAAAAGTCACCAACAAGGAAGACCATTTACCACTGGCACAACAAATGCGTTACGACGGGGTTGCTTGTGCCCGGCAAAGAGAAGCGGACGTCCCAGTGTGAGTGAAGTTAATGTGGAGCGCGTACGAGAGACATTCATAAGAAGTTCAAAGAAATGAGTGCGTCGTGCATCCTGTAAACTCGAAATGGCTCCAATGAGAGTGTGAAAGTCCTGCGACAGAACCTGTCTATGAACCCATGCAAATTGGAGCTAGTGCAGAAGCTCAATAACGACGATAAAGACAAGTGTTTTGAGTTTTGTTCGCAGTTGCAACTATTGAATGAGGATGGGGATGGCATTGTTGATCGCTTAATTTTTAGCGACTAAAACACTTTTCACACCAATGGGAATGTGAACGGGCATAATTGTCGAATCTGGGATACAAAGCATCCACACGAATGCATTTGAGCGTGATTCCCCAAAGGTAATTTTTTTTTGTTCCTTGTCACGTCGAAAAACTGTACGGGCCATTCTTCTTCGCCGAGAGCACTGTCACTGAATATTCCTATTTGGACATGTTGCAGCAATGGCTGATGCCTCAAATGCAATCGGACTCTCCGTTGATCTTTCAGCAGGATGGGGCTCCACCCCGTTTTCATCGTGAAGGTCGTGGGTACCTGAACACGGAGCTGATGGATCGTCCGTGCTACAGAAGGGGACAGCTGTTTCATGAAATGGCCTCCCCGATCACAAGATCTCACTCGATGTGACTTTTTTCTGTGGGGACATATCAAAGAGTAAAATCGGTCCCCTGTTTGGTTATATACTTATTTTGTTAGAAAGGAGTCTTTGGAGGGGAGAAGTATTTTTGTGACACACTGGACGACTTTTTGTGAACCAGCGTTCGCGAGAGACTGTCGAAAGATTCTGCTGCCCCTAACGTTCCTCACTCTTAATGATTGCATTGACAAAAGGAAGGAACTCACAGTTCGCACATAGGTACACTGGGTGATGAAAACGTCAGTATAAATTTGAAAACTGAATAAATCACGGAATAATGTAGCTAGAGAGGTACAAATTGACACACATGGTTGGAATGACATGGGGTTTTATTTGAACCAAAAAAATACAAAAGTTCAAAAAATGTCCGACAGATGGCGCTTCATCTGATCAGAATAGCAATAATTAGCATAACAAAGTAAGACAAAGCAAAGATGATGTTCTTTACAGGAAATTCTCAATATGTCCACCATCATTCCTGAACGATAGCTGTAGTCGAGGAATAATGTTGTGAACAGCACTGTAAAGCATGTCCGGATTTATGGTGAGGCATTGGCGTCGGATGTTGTCTTTCAGCATCCCTAGAGGTGTCGGTCGATCACGATACACTTGCGACTTCAGGTAACCCCAAAGCCAATAATCGCACGGACTGAGGTCTGGGGACCTGGGAGGCCAAGCATGACGAAAGTGGCGGCTGAGCACACGATCATCACCAAACGACGCGCGCAAGAAATCTTTCACGCGTCTAGCAATATGGGGTGGAGCGCCATCCTGCATAAACATCGTACGTTCCAGCATGTGTTTATCAGCCAGGCTGGGGATGATGCGATACTGTAACATATCGGCGTACCTCTCACACGTCACGGTAGCAGTTACAAAATCAGAATCACGCATTTCCTCGAAGAAAAAAGGCCCGATAACTTTTTTTTTGTTCTAATAAAACCCCATGTCATTCCAAGCATGTGTGTCAATTTTTACCTCTCTATCTACATTATTCCGTGGTTTATTAAGTTTTCAAATTTATACTGACTATTTGATCACCCGGTACTTGCTATTTATTTGCCCTCGCTTCATTAGCGACAGAAAAGGGGATGACTGCTCTCCCCCACTGACTGTACAATGGTTTGAGGAGGACCTAGATGTAGATGCAGTTTTCTAGTGTACTAGTTTCGAAGTTCACATAGAGTCCCTTGCGTACCTTGTTACATGTATCGGTAACAAGCCAAAGAAGCAGCCTTGGTATTACAGGCTCTTTTGCTGGGCTTTGGGTCGCAGAGCGGGCAGATCTACTCGGCCTCGGCAGCTGCTTGGCGGTGACGGTCGACTCCCGCTGCGTTTAATCAGCTCGCGCCGCATTGGCTGCCGCCAATAAACGTCGGCCTCCTGTGAGCTCCCGGATCAAGTTGTTTACCTAAACAGCGAGCCGCCTGCATAATTAAGGGACACATTAAGAGAGAGGCTGCGGCAATTTGCGCGCCCCCGTACAGTGAATACGCAATGAGCGTCGCGGCCGCGCGCATACGCCCTCTGCCTGCCTCTCAGCACTCTTTATCTGTCCTGATTGCAGGTCGCGTGGCTCACCGTTGCACTGCTGTGCACCGCCTTCGCTGGAGGCGAACGTTCGGAATGCCTGAACGACGTATAAGCAGCGCTGGCACTTGACAGCGAGCTGTTGTAGGAGTTAACATAGATGGATGGCCAATCGAAAGTAATAACAACAAATGGTACCAACGAAATAATCGTCCCTTGTACCAACCAAATACACTGTCAGTATGCAGAAAATTTCTTTGTTTCTCAAATATAAAGCCACATATATTTACCGATTCCTGCGTATTTTCCGTGAAGTATATTGTAATCCAAAATTCGCCAGGTTCGAGTAGGGCTCGCGCTGTATGGGTTACCTACTAACTTAATTCTGTATACAGACGTTTCATCCACACTGGGAATCGAGAATCTAGACTATTATTGCCTGTTATCGACATTGATACTGGCAAGATATCGGTCCCGGAAATTCCAAAACTTTCAAAAACTTTATAGTTTCATGTTTGGAGTCGGATAACAAATAACAAAATAAATATTTTACGTGCGATATAATTACAAAATAACAATTTCTGATTTTTTAGTTTAATTGCACTGTGAAACCTTGCTTCTTGCGAAATTAAATGATCCTGGCCAAAGGGAAGTACGCTATAGCTTTTGTTATGTGAGTTATCGAGTACCAAAATATATGACATAAACGGCCACGTCTTTTGATTGTATTGGCTTAGAAGCATACTACTCCCCCAAGGTACGATAGCATGCAACATACATTTCAACTCGATATGTCTACCGTTCCTGAGGAAAAGGGATCTTAATAGACGTAGGGATAGAAAGACAGTGGGATAACAAATGTAAACAAAATTTTTTTCCTGTGAGATAATTACAATTTAACAATTTTCGGATTTTTTTCTTTTAGTTGTACTTTGAAACCGTGCAACTTCCCAAATTTCATGATGGGAAGTACCTTACATGCTTTTTTTCTCTGCCTCGTGACGACTGGGTGTTGTGTGCTGTCCTTAGGTTAGTTAGGTTTAAGTAGTTCTAAGTTCTAGGGGACTGATGACCATAGATGTTAAGTCCCATAGTGCTCAGAGCCATTTGAACCTTACATGCTTTGATGAGTCAGGTTTTGATTATCAAAATATGTGACATATATGGCCATATCGTTTCATTGCACTGACTTAGAAGCTTACACTTATGACAACGATAGATTACTATATAACTTTGGACGTGACATAAATTTCAAATTGATACGTCCACCCGCTCCTGAGGAAGAGGTATCTTAGTAGACAGACAGACGGACGGAGGGACGGACGAATAGACAGATAGTTGGATAACTAATGTCAAACTTTTTTTTTCCGTGTGAGATAATTACAAATTAACAATTTTCAGATTTTTTCCTTTATTTTTACTGCGAAGCCCTGCGTGATTCTAAGTCAATGGGAAGTAACCTATTGGTTTTGATGAGTGAGTTTTATTTAGTTATGTGACATGAATGGCAGTATTTTTGAGTACATTAGCGTAGAAGCTTCAATTTTTTACACCACCAAGGGACCGTAGATCTTGGTATTCGATATAAATTTGATCTTGATAAGTTTACACTTTCCTGAAAAATGGGGGTTTCAACAGTCGGACAGACAGATGGATAGTAAAGTGATCCTACTCATACTCGTATAATGGTTTGCGTTTTTACCGACTGAGGTACGGAACCCAACAAATTTGATGCTTACAATGTTGCTATGTAACTACTGTGACCACTGGGATACGACTGGGTAACGAGAACATCTTACCCTGCCAGATAAGCTCGGGGAGACGCTCCGGCCCCGGATCGAATCCACCCGGCGTATTAACGACGATGGCCGGTGTGCCAACCAGCATGAATGTGGCTTTTAGGCGGTTTCCCACATCCCACTAGATGAATACGTTCGCACACCTTCTCGTGGGATAACACTACGTCTAAACCTACATCTAACTGCGCAGGCGACCTAATGGTGTGTTGCGGAGGGTACTTATTGTACCACTAACTGAGACCTCCAACTCTTTTCCACTCGCGAATAGCGCGTGGGAAGAATGATTGTCGGTAAGCCTCTGTATTGGCTCTAATTCCTCGAATTTTCTCCTCATGGCTATTACGCGAAACGTATATGTATGTGGGGGCGGAGAGGGGGAGGGGAAGGGGGGGGAAGCAATATGTTGCCCGACTCTTCCCGGAAAGTGTTCTCTCGAAATTTCGATAGCAGATCCTTCCGTGATACACAACGCCTCTATCGTAAAGACTGCCAATGGAGTTTATTGTGCATTTCCGTGACGCTCTCGTCCCGAGTAAACGATCCCATGACGAAACGTGCCGCTCTTCGTTGGATCTTCTCTATCTCTATCAGTTCTATCTGATAGGGATTCTGTGTAGATGAACAATACTTAAGAATCGGTCGAAAAGGTTCCTTACAAGCCACTTCCTTCGAGGATGAGTTACATTTCTTTAAGATTCTTCCCTTGAGTCTGAGTCTGGCATTTGCTTTTTGCCGCTATTTGTTTTATGTGGTCATTCAACTTAAGAACGCCCTGGATATTTACTTCTAGAGATATTACGGCAGATATTGTTTCCACCGGTTTCTCATCAATGGTGAAGCTATTCTGTAGTGGATTTCTTTCTCTGTGTACGCGCAGTATGTTACATTTATTTATGTTCATGGTCAACTGCCAGAGCCTGCACAAATCATCAATTCTCTGGGAGTCATTCTGCAAATCGTTACTATCTCCTGCCGTTGCTACTTTGTTACAGGCAACCGCATAATCTGCGAATAGTCTTTGAGAGGATCCGACGCTTTCCACTAGATGATTTATAATATTATTAACAGTAATGTCCTATCACACTTCCTTGGGACACTCCGAAAATGACCTTTATATCGGTCGCTTTTGTTCCATTAAGAGCGACGTGTTGAGTTTTGTTTGCAAGTAACTCTTGAAACCAGTCGCAAACCTGCTCCGATACTCGATAAAGTCGTATTTTTTTTCTCTAAACGGCAGTGTGGGGCGGTGTCAAGCGCCTTCCTGAAGTCAAGGAACACGACATTAACCTGAGCGCCATTATCTACGGCGCTGTGGATCTCATGGAGGAACAAAGCGAGCTGGGTTTCGCATGATCTCTGTTTGCGGAACCGATATTGATTTTTATAGAGCAGATTTTACTTCTGCAAGAACGTCATAATTCTTGAGCATAAAACATATTCCTTAATATTACAATAGATTGACTACAACAATATACAGGTAGGTCTATAATTATGTGCATCAGTCCTACGGCTCTTCTTAAAAACGGGAATGGCTTGCATCTTCTTACAGTCGCTAAGTCGTAAAGTACCCTTCGTTACTCAAACGATCTACGATAAATTACTGCTAGAAGGGGAGAAAGTTCTTTGGCTTAATCTTTGCAGAATATTATAGGTATCTCATCTGGTCCTAACACCTTTCCAGTAGTAACCGATTGTTGTTTTCCTATTCCGCGATCGGTTATATCAATATCTGCCATTTCGACGTTCGTACGATGATTGAAAGGAGGGACCGTCTTGTGATCTTCAGCGGTGAAACAATTTCGGAAGACAGAATTCAGTATTCCGGCCTTCTCTCTGTTATCTTCTATTTCGGTGCCAGTATGGTCATTGAGTGAATGAAATGATGATTTTGACCCAGTTACTGATTTTTCACACGACCAAAACCTCTTAGGCTTTTTACTCAGATCGGTTTGACAAAGTTTTAGTTTCAAAGTCATTAAACGCTTCTCTCACTGCTGTCCTTGCGATCATTCGCATCGTTCCGCTTTTGTTTGTCAGCTAGGTACTTACTTCTCTTGAATCTGAGATGAAGTTCTCTTTGTTTAAATAGGTGTTTTATAACACGACTATTACACGATGGTGCGTCTTTCCCATCCCTTAAGACCTTACTCGGAACATACTTGTCTAAGGAATATTGCACGATTTTTTTTGAATTTTTTCCATTTTTTTGCAACGTCTTCGTCTTCATCACCAAATATTTGATGCTGACTGCTCAGATACTTCCTATTCGTATCCTGTCACTCTTGCTAAGCAAAAATAACTTCCCACCTTTCTTAACATTCTTTGACATACACGTCGTCATAGATGCTATCACAGCATTATGGTCAGTGATACCTACCACTACGTTAACTTTTCATATCTATTTGTTGCCAGGAGATCTAAGATATTACCCTCACGATTTGATTCTCTAACTACCCGCTCGAAGTTATTTTCGGACAAGACATCCAGAACAATGTCACGCAAATCACTGTCTCTAACACCAGTCTTGATAGCATGACTCTCGCAATCTATACTCACCAAGTTGAAGTCACCCTCTATTACAATGACACGATTAGAAAAATTACTAACGATGTTCTGCGGGTTCTATCTGAGGCGCTCTACCGCTACAGCTCCTAACCTACGCGGTCTATAAAAGCAGCCGGTTACCACTTTTTACCGATCTTTGGTACTTAACTTCACCCAGATTAATTCGCAGTCGGAATCCGTGATAACTTCGCTAGATTTTATTGAATTCTTTACTGCAGTAAACACGCCGCCACCATTGGCCAATGACCTATCCTTACGATAAATATTCCAGTCTGAACTTAGGATTTCGTTTTCATTGTCATTAATGTCTGGTTTCTGTTCCTAATACTACCTGTTACCGAGCGAGGTGGCGCAGTGGTAAGACACTGGACTCGCATTCGGAAGGACGACGGTTCAATCCCGCGTCCGGCCGTCCTGATTTAGGTTTTCCGTGATTTCCCTAAATCACTCCAGGCCAATGCCGGGATGGTTCCTATGAAAGGGCACGGCCGACTTCCTTCCCCATCCTTCCCTAATCCGATGAGACCGATGATCACGCTGTCTGGGTCTCCTTCCCCAAACCAACCAACCAACCAACCAACCAACTACCTGTCGATTATAACCTTCAGTAAGCGATTCTCATTGTAGGACCTTTCCTTGGATGCTCCTGCAGTTTACTAAAATCATAACCTTTTCTATCTCTGACGACGAACCTTCTCTGACGACATTGTGGCCAATTTATCAGGCAAATCGTCTTTGATCCCAAGCGAGAGTTTCTCTAACGTAGAAAAGCCCCATGTGCACTCCACACGTCCTCCGACAGCTGACGCCGAGAAACTGGCATCCGATACCGTCGCAGAGCCGCCAGAGCCTCTGGTTTACACCTTCCATTCTGCTCCAAACCAGGGGACCACGATCAACATTGGGTACAATGTTACAAATAGACAGCTTAGCCTGCATCCCACATGCAATGCTAATTGCCTTCACTAAATCTGCCATTCACCGAAAGGAGCCGAGGATACCAACAGAACAAGCGACAGGCATCATCCGTGTCGACGTGTACCACCATATGGCTCAAATGGCTCTGAGCACTATGGGACTCAACATCTTAGGTTATAAGTCCCCTAGAACTTAGAACTACTTAAACCTAACTAACCTAAGGACATCACACACACCCATGCCCGAGGCAGGATTCGAACCTGCGACCGTAGTAGTCCCGCGGTTCCGGACTGCAGCGCCAGAACCGCTAGACCACCGCGGCCGATGTACCACCATAAGCAACCGACTGCACTCAGTGCGCCCGACAGCCGCCGGCAGGGCCTCTTCCGCATCACGGATGAGATCCTCCGGCAAATACATCGAGTGCACAATGGCATTCTTTCCCGGCTTGCCTGTTATTTCTCTGACGGGTTGCATCACCTGCCTAACATTGGAGCTTCAATGACAACCATAATCACCCTCTGCACTTGTCCGGACTGGGCAGAAAAATCGGATGCTGGCCCAACAGGAGAGGCATCCCGTGCTGACTCAGAACTGTCATCAATAATGGGTAGCACATCGTACCTGTTACTAAGACGTAGGGAGCCAGCGGCGCGACCTGTTCCCTCTTCCGCCCAGTGACACGCGAACTCACCGCTGTCTGCCACCCACTCTCGAGTGAGAACCGACAGGTCAGATGTTGCGTATCAGAAGATCCAGATACGCTTGGATCACCAGGGGATTCCAACAGCACTAAAGGTGCCGCATGTCTCCTTCCCAGTGCCCCGATGTGGCCGCAACGTTGAGCATTAGCCAGAAGCATGTCAACAGTAGCCGACGCTGCTTCCAGCTGTTTACGGACAGCAGCCAGTTCTCCTTGTGTCCGTTCACACATAGCACAGTCCCTAGCCATATCATAGTTTGTAAAAATGGATATAAGATCAGAAATGGCGCTACTGAGTTTGGAAAGTGCGCAAAATATAACGAGGAGAATAAATAACAGAAATTTATCTGTAGATTTCTCACCATACGCTGTGACTATAAGTTCTTAAAGGGAAACAAAATTTCTCTACTAAAGTGGATTTATCTCCAGTTACCCGTTACTAAAAACTCTGCTTCCCCTACAGCTGCTGCACGAGATAAGTATGCAGACTAGACTGCACTGATCTACACTATATACTGTGTACCAGCACGAGATTTAAGCTTAGGTGTGTGAACTGGCGGTCTGACGCTGGGAAAATTGTTATAGGAAGCCGCCATACACAAGAATATACTCCAAGATTTACGCAAAAACAAAAACTTAGAGCAATTTGCTAATCTCAAGTCTCCACAGTAAAATACACAGGTATAATTCACTTCTTTGGAGAAGCACATGAAAAAAAACAAGAAACTAAACTAAATTACTGTGTATCAGAGAACTGCTACTATGCTACCGATACGTTGCTGGTGCGCCTATTTGGCTCAGCGTCTGCCGGTACACTATATGCAAACAGTTTGTTTACATAAACTCCGCCTCGGAGGGGAGCCCATGATGATACGGGATAAAGGCCAGGAAAAAGAAGAGCAAAAAGAGGAGTTGTTACATCTTCCTAAGAACGACATAAAAATTCGACGTGTGCGAGTATGCACTTCTCGCAGAGAGAAAACATTCGGCCACCGGACACATTGTTAGCAAGAGGTTTGAGTTCCTCTCCACAAGATTACGATATTCGATGACGGCAGAACCTCAAGCCTGTAAGATTAACGCTAAGAGTGATCAGTTTCTCACGGAGATAAATAATGAACCAGATGCCGTTGCGGAAGTCAAGAGAAGGAAATTGAATGGGCCGGCCGCGACTATAGAAACGAGGTAGTAGAATCAAGGCTGTGAGAAATGTCAGAGAGGAACCCTGTAAGGTGAAGACGAAGACCTTTCGGAGGACCGAATGAAATATGGAGACGCCAGGTAGCCAAGGATCTTCAAATATTTGGAGCAAGGGAAGAAGATGACAAGGACAGAACGTCGTGGAGGTTACTTGACGAGACAAAAACCCGAGTGCGGTTTGTGCGACCAGGAGTGTATTGTTCATTTGAAAAATTATTGAGTAAATCTGAACTATGTAACAGCTTTCACAGGAACAGGTCTTCAACCCAGTATTGTTTTATTTGAAAGTAACTATTTTATTTAACTGAAGACCGGTCTAAATAATTTAACTATTGAAAGAAATTTGCTTTTGCTGCTATTTTGTTGTGTGTTGATCGTTTGGTGTGCTGTACTTCAGCGTTGTTTCAACACTGATATTTCATAAAGAGTGTCAGTGATTTGAATGTTTTGTTTTTCTGTTCTGAGTAGTTCATCTAAAAATAAAAATGTGAAGGTAAGCGTTAATGAGGGGCAACGTCTATGTATTATCGTGTTCAAGGCCATTTCAAAGCCAAAGTAATCAGAGTACGTTTAATTGCGGTAAGAGTCTCTCGTAAAATGAGTGAATTGAATTATTCAGGCATTCTAATTCGATAATAGCACGTGCTGTTTGCGTGAGCTGGCACAGTTCAAAATTACGTAATCCACTTGTACACACAATTGTTGATTACGTATGCCACTACATTAATCAGCTGATTTGCAGTTAAGTGTGTCGAATTGGACTGGTGACCGTGTTATTTAAAATTATCCAAATTTATTTGAAATGGTTAACTTATTCATCCAGCGCAAATATTTATTTCCTCGAAACATAGGAACCATCCTTAATCCTTTTATTTAGTAATAATTTCATATAACAATGTCGTAGTTGAGTAAACTGTCCCTGCCGTTCTCGACAGTGAGTTGTATGTGTTTCCCCATTTCGATTCGGCAGTATTTTGGACCCGATTGCCATAGCCGTTTCTTTCAAGCTCCTCACATATGTGACCACACAGTCAAGTGGTTTCACCGATCAGAGTATGGCGCGTTACACTCCGTTGGTGATGAATATAACAACAGCGATATGTAGTATATTTCCATCATCATTATCGTCAGCCCTTTGTCATCAAAAGGTGGAGATAGGTCTCTCCCAAAATTCTCCATTTTCATTCACAGCTGTCTTTGTCACATTTCGTGGATTTCGACTCTAAATGATACATAAACCGGACTAAAAGTCCAGAAAAGAGAAAATGCAGAATTACATTCGATATAAAAGTTATAAACTTACCCAAAAGGGCAAAATAAAAATATTCCATTATATTGTTATGAAAGTAACAACTCAAGACATTTTTGACGCTCATCGTAATCAATTACAATAAATTGACGTTCTTATTCAAGTGTTCAACTTTAAAAATGGAACAGTTACACTGAACAGTCACGTTGCTAAAGTACGGCACATGAACAAGCAGTGAGGTTGATTCTAAACGATCACGGTGAGTGCTATATGACTACTTGACTTGTTAGTTTCGTTGCACTTCTTAACATTTTTATAAATTTTTAAATTTCATAACATTTTTTTTATATTTGTCGTTTCCGGATTGTCAGTTCTGATGATGGCTCGTTAGGGTAGAAATCGATTTCAATTTCCGTCACGGCAGTTATGAATTAAAAAAGCATTTTTAGTGTAAATAGTTTCAGTAAAGATAGTGTGCTCCAATAATACGGTATCAAAATCCGTTACTTATAGTATTCAGCATTCAGGATGTAAGACTGTCCTACTTGCTTTTTTTTTCAATCGATTTTCCATTACGTTGTTAGCTAGGTTTTGTCTTACCACGAGGAATCAAACACAGAATATCGTTAGTCCATCTCTTCTCGTTATACGCTCAGCCTGTATCCATTTCAGTTTCGTACCCGTTACGCACTGTCACGTTCTCAACTACAGTCGCTTCTTTTATCCATCTTTGTCACTGTCCCTTCGCAAAAGGAGCCTTTTTTTCTCTTTATTAATTGCATTTAGTCAGTGTCAATACATTCAAATAATACATCTATCGTAACATAACTGTTCCGATGTTTCTGCAGAAATATTCGATATAAGAGAGTTTCTTCTCGACTATCGAAACAAATCAATCGAGTTGTTGAGTTGTGACGGGGTGAACTTAGATTTTTGACGTATGGTGTGTGGCTGGTGCATTGGTTTATGTGGTTAAAGACACAGGTAAATCATTTGAATTAAAATGTGCACCATATCTATGAGAAATGCGAAAAGACACTCATTAATTTTGAGGCAACTGGGAACTGTGCGCTCTGTTTTTATGCGTAGATGAACTAATGGTAATACAGTTTTCGTCTACTGCATGAAACCAGGTGCTCAATTGCAAAAATAATGAAGTACATGTTTTATCTTCAAATTAAAATGTTGGCCATTAGTAATATTCTAATTTGTCTGTATACGACAACACTGTCGCTGCAACAGTACCGACATGTAAAAGTAGCGATTGCTCCATATACTTCCCTCAATTTTTCTGATTATTTGTAAATGAGTACTCACAGGTGCTCTCATTATTTCAGTGAATTAACCATGTATTGCAAATTCTGATTTCTCACGTAGTAAATAAATATTTTCTGAAGTGGACAGATTTGCAAAGCACGAATCGCTCATAAAAGTGCGTACTTTTTTTCTGATTGGCCGAGAGCTGCAGCTCAGTCCTTGTTAATGTTTGACTAAAGATACAGGCGAGGAAGTGAGTACAGCTTTATTGCTTTTGAGCTGCACAGTAAATTTAGTTTCATCTTTTGGATCATAACTCTACATGTGGCATTAATCATTATTAAGTTATATACTTAAGCCCATTCAGTGTCACATAAGTAAATAAGGTCGTCATTTCATTACAAGATCATTTACATTATTTAAACTTAGTTTGATCTTTTCTGTTGAGTAACACTTTCCACTGCCTGTTGGGTAACTCAATTTTCGGACTGTTTGAGTATTTGATGAGTATTTGATGAGTATTTGACATTCATGTTTCATTTCCGTAAATTGGTATAATAGGTAGCACACATTGCTTACAGACTTAATGTTTAAGGCATTGAGTATCGCATTCAGTTTCGCAAATGAACTGCAAACCAAGTTTACCCTCCTTTGGAATTCTCGCTTGTTCAGTTCCTACATCCTTTTTTAAAGTTTTCCAAATATCTCAAAATATCGATTCATTTAAAGCAGATTGCTCGTGATAAGATATACGCAGAATATAGATCTGAGTTCCACAGCCATAACCTTCGCGTTCGCAACTCCATTCATTTCTGTTATCCATAACTTTATCTTACTGTACTAATGGACCGGTGGCACAGGCGTTTTAAATGTAACCTCTTCCGTAAACTAATGTAACTTTTCTCCAGATCTTCCCAACGAGCCCATGGTGGTTGCTTCGCGCAATTTGTTCATACTCTCTCGAATTATTGTGCCACGGCATTTGTATCACATGTCTGATTTCAACTTCGATTCATTAACGCTGTAGTCATGCGATCTGTTATGATTACATTTATTACACTAATTACTCGATGAGACCTTAATATGCACTACAGATGTTAACGCATTATGCGTCGGTGAAGCAAAATAAGGGCTTCTAATGTTAATGCAAACACTGGACATCACGTGAGACTAGGGCGTTACTGCTTTATGAACCTCGCTACGTCAGCTGACTCAGAAACGCAAATAACGGCCGTATCTAACTTTGCGGGGTAAATTGGGGTTCGACATGCAACCTAAATTACTGAGTAGAAAGACATACGTTGTGTACCAGTACTAGCTAGCTTTCTACTTGCACACACACACATTCTGTTGATATAACGGCGATTGGGATTTCTGAGAGGAGGAGGAGGATATTAGTGTTTAATGTCCCGTCGACAACGAGGTCATTAGAGACGGAGCGCAAGCTCAGGTGAGGGAAGGATGGGGAAGGAAATCGGCCGTGCCCTTTGAAAGGAACCATCCCGGCATTTGCCTGAAGCGATTTAGGGAAATCACGGAAAACCTAAATCAGGATGGCCGGAGACGGGATTGAACCGTCGTCCTCCCGAATGCGAGTCCAGTGTGCTAACCACTGCGCCAAGTCGCTCGGTAATTGGGGTTTCTGGTTCTTCAATACTTCGTAGGAGTACAGCCGTTTATTAACAAGTTTTATCGACTCCTGCCACTGCAGCATTTTCTCCGGAAAAAATACGTGGTAGTAATGTACACGAGTCTGATTCGGAAAATTTCTTTTTTTTTAACCATTGGAAGTGCAATGAAAGAAACGTTAGCTGGGAGTTTACTTATGGAAAGAAACAGAAAATTAAAAAAAAAAAAAGTGAGACATTCACGAAGGAAGTTGCTAACAATAGTCTCATCCACAATACTGTCAGTCAGTCTGTGATCTTGAAAAACTATAAAATTTAAATTCTGGAATAGTCCGAGAAGATTCAGTGCAGACCTACGTGCTTTGTCGCGGATATGTTAAATAGCTGCGTGTCACAAACACGCTCGAATAATCCCAATGGTGGTAGAGTTGTTGTGCATCACTTGAAAGATTACTTTAGAAAGCCAAAGACCTTATTTTTTTTAAACATGTGATTAGAAAGAAAGCATCTAATAGAAGCCACCTGAAATATTTCCATATTGTGATTATATCAAGGGGAGATTTTCGTTAAGTTATAACTGATAACATGGCCAATTTTTTCTGACTTGCCAAAGAAATTCTTAATTTTTATAGCTGCGAAATTACTTTCCAGATAGAACACTCGACTTTACTATCGAAGACGAAACAAGGAAACTAAGGAAATTCAATAATGCCTTCCACAGGGATCAGTCCTGACACTGCTGCTGATTAGCATGTTCGTCGCTAGTATGCCTGAAACAATAGCTTTAAAATTTGGATATGCTGTCAGTTGGGCACCGGCCACCCAACAGAGACATAGAGGAAACCGAAAGCATACTGACATACCATCTTTTTGCCAGTGAATAGCTACTTCCGGAATTGGAGGCTATTACTGAGCCCGACAAAGACAGAATACATTTCAGTAATTAAATTGCAAATAAAGTGCTAGCGGTTTATATTAAAAACCATTTACTCTCCCACAATATGACACCGAAGTAAGCGGAAGTCATCTTGCATAGGACACACAATTACGAACAGCACCTGACAAAAACAGCAGCTGAACTACGAACCAAACGTTCAAAATGTTCAAATGTATGTGAAATCTTATGGGACTTAACTGCTAAGGTCATCAGTCCCTAAGTTTACACACTACGTAACCTAAATTATCCTAAGGACAAACACACACACCTATGCTCGAGGGAGGATTCGAACCTCCGCCAGGACCTGCCGCACAGTCCATGACTGTAGCGCCTCAGACGGCCCGGCTAATCCCGCGCGGCGAACTACGAACCAGAAGCAATATAACAGAAAAACTCTGTGGCGCAAGTAGGGACTCTACGGCATCCACTCTATGTGCATCTGGCCTGGGACTGATCTACTCGGCTAAATAGTGCTCACACGAAAGAAACTGACGTGGAATTGAATAGAACCGTGAGGATGATATCTGGGATACTAAAAACTACCTCCGTCCATTGGCTAGCGATACTTAGTCATTTTCCAAATCCTCAGTTGCGCAGACAGCATGCATTAGTCAGAAAATACAGAAAAATGCAAAACAACTCCCAGATCCCTATTCATTATTTCTCTGAAGACGTAAATATCAACAGATTTCGGTAAAAAAATTCCCCTATTGTTATTGCTGTAGACCTACAGCGAAACGACTTCGACGTGACAGAATATTGGCGTAGAGTGTGGGAAATGGCTTTTTTTGGCACACCCCAGAGAGATCCAGTGCATATCAAAAGAACCACCAGAGCTTGTTCTTATCAGGAGAGTGTGGAGCGAGCTGAATAGTTAAGAACAAACCACTGAAGATATGCGGACTCCATCTGTAAATGGCAGATGTTTACTTCTCCTGGTTGTGACTGGGGTGCTGAAATGCTAGTGATTCGACACATCGTCGAAGAATGCCCTATTAGAAAGTACCACGGCCAGACTGCAGATTTGCTGAATGCGACCGAAGAGGCCATCAATTGTATTAGTAATCTGGAAACATGTTTGTGGTGTGCATCTCATTTTGTTATAAACTCAAGAAGACTTGTGTCTTTATATGTGTATTTGTAGCTTTATTTATAATTATGTTTATCTTTGTGATTGTCTGTAACTTTTATTTCTATTCTTTTTATGCATTTACGAATTTATGTGCTTTACTGGTGTCCTTAGTTTGTGATTTGCACTATACGCTAAATAAATGGCTTCCTACATTTTCCGCATTAATTTAGCGATAACCGCACTTCGATATATTTAATTGCTCTGGTATAATTTTGGGTGTCCTGTCTCAGCTACCTGACCTTGGGTATTATTACTTCCACCCATAGTTGGTGACAAAATGTGATCAGCTGAAGTTTATACATAGAGATGTCGAAATTCGTTCTTGCTGCGCATTGTCCACAAATGTGATGGAAAAGAGAAAAAGGTGAGAGGAGGGGTTGGCGGTGTGGTACTCTAGGTAAACTTCTAAACGATACAGTTTGGTGTCCAAGAGCGGTGGATGTAGAAATATG
The DNA here is from genome assembly GCF_023864275.1 of Schistocerca cancellata. Taxonomy (NCBI): domain Eukaryota; kingdom Metazoa; phylum Arthropoda; class Insecta; order Orthoptera; family Acrididae; genus Schistocerca; species Schistocerca cancellata. Next base: position 609,395,704 of record NC_064628.1, read on the forward strand.
CGCGGCTTGCTCTTGTTCTAAATCCTTGATATGATGTTGGTTTGTCGACTTGAGGTTCCCATGTTTTAACTCTTCGAGTGATCATAATACTGCCATACCTGAAGAGCAGAGGAATATTGGGAGAGAGAGGGAGGAAGGAGGTGACATGCGGACGAGGAAGGGAACGAGGAAGTGGGAAGCGGGAAGGTGGTGTTTCAATTACAAAATAAGAAGCAAATTATACTTTTTTGTACTATAATTCGAATTAGGTGACATTTCACGTTTGTGATCCAATGCTGCAACGTTATCGCGACTAATAGTGTCCGCTTTCAGCTCCCCATGGTGACACACAATCATTTTAAAACCTCTGCCTACTGCAAAAGTCACGTAAGTAAATTGAAATCACTGATGATATATACGGGGTGTTAGGAGTATATATACCGATGTTGATATAATTGCCACCTTAATGTGTACCCATTTCAGTATGTTAGTTGTTTATCCTCTGCATATAACGATCTTCCCACAAACACAGCACATAATTTACTAGCTGATGTTTTCTGCACGGCCGTAACTGCGGCGTGAAGTGACTAAGCCTGATCATGTAGACTATCCGTTTTGCGTCCACGTGTCCACACTTCTATTCTTGAGTTGCTGCCGAGTAAAATAAACCTTAATGGCTCGTTCGTGTCACGAATACTTGGAGGTACTAACTGACCTTAAAACATACTACTCGTAATACAATGATTAGTTTGCAAATCAAGTAAACAGTGACGTAATGTTATTCAGTACAATGTCCTCAGTCATCAATAGAAATATCTGCATTTGCACCCCTATCATGTGTATACACACACGGATGGTGCACATATACAAGAGTAAGAGTACATATGTTAGTGAGTGATAGTACAGGCTTATTAGAATAAAATGTTGTAAATAAAAAGTGTCCAATTTTTCATGATTACACAAACAGAGCTTGTGAAAGGGATAAGTTTTCTTCCTGCACGCTAGTATTGCAGTTGCTATGGGTTTATTTATCAATTGCCCTTTTTTTTAAGTTGTGCCGGAATTTACGTAATACAATTTTTCCAATGTGACAGTGATTCTTTCGGCAATTCTACTGTATCGTTTAAACACGACGCAAAGTCTGGTGTTTGTGTACGGGTTTTGTAAAAAGAAACGTTGCTGGTGCTTGTAGGGAATACGGTAGACAACTTCAACCGTTGGGTAACAGATCGAGGAGTTTGTGGTCACGTTTTCACTAAACAGCTTGAGACTGGCACAGGGCCCAGCTCTCATGGTACATCTGACGTGTAAACGAACAGGGTGCGCACAGCGTGCCATTTTGCCTGCACTCTCTGCTCGCTGTGCTTCGACGGAGCGTTTGTGTACTCATCATGTTCCAGAATGTGCCTTAAACGATACGAAAGATAATTAGACATCTTGAGTCAAAATACTGGTACAATTCTGTGAGGATTTGTTGTAAAGGGTACTGGCAGAGTAATCTGATGATGTTCACTGAACGAAATCAGTCTTGACTTAATAAATATACATTACTGCAGTTGTGGTAGTGATCAAGATTATATCGTTAGATCTAGAAAATTATCAAACCCACTGAAATACTTAGTTTTTGTTTGAAACCAATATACTCGTTCGACAACTGATTTTCCCATAGGTTAGGATCGCGTTACATTTATTATGTACAAATTCTGGAAATCAGAATATGTCCCCATTTCTCTCAGTATTTGACGCATAACGAGCATGAAGAGTAAAACACGAGTGCTGATCAACAAAGAGTGAGATTGGTTTTTTCCTGTAGCTTCCGTGATAATTTCCTATCTGTACCACGAATTTTTTAAGGAGAGCATGTTTTTATGTATAATTTTCATGGGCTGCAGCACTCTCATTTCAGTAGGTTGGTAGTAATGCTCTGTTTTATTTTGTAGACGCTCTTAGCATTTCGCTTAGCAGACAATGGAGGTGACGTGAGAGGAGCAATACGGTGCAATAAAATTCTGTTTTCGTTTAAACCATATAGCCACTGAAACTCAGGAAAAGCTGCAGTAAGCGTACGGTGAAGATGCGCTACCTCGTGCAACATTGTTTAGGTCGTTCGAGGAATTCAAAGAAGGCCGACTTGTCTGTGTTAAGCAAGGTGGGCCTAGTGTTTCGGCTTATGCTGTGTCTGAAGTCGGAATCAAGACAGCTACTGCGATTATCCGTGAGGATCGGCGGGTAACATTACTTAACCTCAGTGAAATGTTGAGAATTTCATATGGCAGTGTATTTACAATTATGCATGATCATCTCCATATGATCCTCGTTTGCGCCCACTGAGTGCCATTTCCGTTCACTCCCGGATAAAAGGCTGTGCGAATGAAGGCAAGCCGTGAGCTGCCGCGTCTATTTGTTGATGGAGGAGATGCGTTTTTGGAATCGAATGTCACCGGTGATAATTCATGATTGCATCATTATGAACCTGAAGGAAAATGGCGAAAGTTGTGCCATGTTCCATCTGGAGGGGAAGTGATGGTGGTCAAATTTTTTGTCTGTCATGGAATGATTAACCAGTTCCCCTCCCTCCCCCACCTCCTCCCTCATACTACCGTTAAAGCAGCGTACTACACGTCAGTATTGGCTAAACTGAAGGCATTTTAAGGAAACGACCAGAACTTTCTGGGACTGGGTGACAACTTCATCACGAGAATTGTCGGCCTCGTGTTGCAAATCAAGTCATGCAGTTTCTGACTCAATTCAATATTATCCGTGTACCGCATCCGCCTTATAGTCCCGATCTTGTACCCTCTGATTTTTTAATTCTAATCACCAAAGGAAAATCTTCAGGATATTTAATTTGAGAAGAGCTCAAGAAAAGTGAGGCGATTCTCAAGAATCAGACGAAGAAAGAAATGGAAACACGGTTGAAGTCGATAATACCAGGCCTACGCTGGGGTATTGCCGGCGGGAACAGTCGAACCCACTAGCCGTCGAATGCCATCTATTTCAATCGAGTTAAAGTGTACTGGAACATTTCCCTCTTGAGCATCATGTAGTTGAGCCCTTTGCAATAGTGTATATTTGAGTTCTATAGCGTAAATCTGAAATTTCTGTCATGCTGAAGAAGTTTTGAACGATAGGAAGCATGCAGGGTTAAAGAAAGGCAGAAAAACGGTCAGCTATAGCGTCACGCGAAACAGTTAAAAGTTCTTGATGGCTGGAAAGAAGAGCCTGCAGCTGCCACGCCCGAGTTGAGAGGACCGGCAGTGAAAAATGAGCGCATGTCGTCGGAGTGGAATGGGCGGGAACGCCCGTTTGTGGAAACAGTTTATCCTCTTTAGCGACGACGCCACTTGTCTGTGTGCTTCTGTCTGCATCTCTCTCCTCTCCCCTCCCAACATCCCTTCTCTCCCTCTCTCTCTCTCTCTCTCTCTCTCTCTCTCACACACACACACACACACACACACACACACACACAGCCGCACGCACGCACATACGCATCCGACGCACACAGGCTGTGCCCGAGACAAGCCTTTGATTTCACGGCAGCCGACTCAGTAATTACCGCTTGTTTCTCCACAGAGCAAGACGAAGCTCTGTCAAATCCAGTTTAAATTGCTACTGTAGACCTGAATTAGGCGTCATTAAGGAGATTGCATAAGCTTGTTTCCCCACAGGGCAGAGAGGCCAGGCCGCAAGCCGGGCGCCGCGCTGTCTAGCAAACATCTCGACAGGCGAGCTCTGCGGGCAGCCTAGAGGCTCGTCGTCAGGGGCCACCTTAAGCTACACAGGCTGGTGAGCGGAGACCGCCGGTCGAAACGCTCAGCTTCTGAAGGTCTCTGCTTCTGAGGTACGCTCTTAATCTTGGGAAGTTAGCTCATTTGATTGCACGAAAAAAAAAGAAATAGCAAAGGGAAAGAGCAATTTACAGCGACTTCGAGGAAGTATATGCTAAAAAAGGGACCAAAAATGTGGCTGAAGTATGGCGAACGTTCTAGCGAATCATTTGGAGGAGGATGGGGAGAGAGCGACGAAACTGTATTAAGAGAATATTTAAATATGTACCTGATGGAGGGCAGAAGAGATTTTGTCAACGCACTCTGTCACGGAATGAGTAACTTTGTAATTAACCAGGAGAGGAACAGATACTGTGATATGCTACCAAGTACATATATATGTTTTTTCTTTTTTTTTTTTTTTTGCTTCATAGGAATTAACGAATTTTGAGTTATTCATCATTATGTATAATAGATGCAGCCAACACCATACATGTTATTTTGTGCTTTTGTCGTACAAGGTGCTTCAGAATAACGTTTTAAAAATTTTGGGATAGGTTCCTTACACCAAAAGAAGAAAAAAAGTTTCACTAAACATGGGCTCTAATTCATACCTTGAGAACTATGAGCACTTGTTCATCTTCGCTACTGTGAAACCCATCTCCTCTACTGTACAACTATTCATAGCTCTTAAGGTGTGCACTTTAGAGCCCATGCTTACTTTTAATTTTTTCTTGTTTGTTCCCAAATTTTTAGAACGTCATTCTGGAACAGCTTGTGTTACTGGCGCAATCTAACTTTATCATTCTTTGCTGCTTGTGCGCTCTTAAAAACTTGTTTTCTTTTTTTCAAGTTGATATACTGTCATACTTATAAATTTTCCTGGTTTTCAAATATTTCAAATGCTTTGTTTAACACGTCGTGCATTTACTGTAATTTCTTTGCTTCCGCCGTGGTAATTCCCCCCCCCCCCCCACTCGGCCCCCCCCCGAAGTAAACTGAAATTTTCTGAGTGGTAAAAACAGAAGGGGTTCGATTGTGTTTGTGTAACGAAACTAAATTATTTTTAAAATGACATTACTTTTCTCACTGTTTCATAAGACTGTAATAATAATAATTACGTTTACAATGTTTTTCAAATTGTAGCGTTAATGCATGTCAGAACGTTGTGGAGGTTACAGCATGTGAAACGAATGTATGAAAATCATCTTCACATAGCCCATTCACTAGTCATATACTTTATACTTTGTGCCATGCATTCATGACAGTATGACCGAGACAAATATACCACATATGCTTAAACATCTCAGGAAAATGTTTTCTCCAAGTTGTGTGTAGTTCCCGCTATATACCAAAAACTGTGTAATTATTCATTTCGCAACAATAACAGAACTAATTGACGCTCAACACAACAGTAACTTTATAATGGCTACTACACTGCTATTGGGCGGACACTTTTTATTAACATTATTATTAGTAGTAGTAGCAAACAGACAGAAGACGTTAGCAGCCTCAAGTCTTCCGATTTCTGCCTTTCAAAACCAAGGACTCCAGTAAACAAGTGATCTACAAAGTATAGTGCAGAAATTATAACTAGTTTTATTTTAAATGAGGTGCAGAATGTTGGTTAAAGCAATCAGGAGGGGGAATGATGCAGAGAAAGCGTGTTTTGTAATAAGTGTCTGCTCTCAAAGAGGACATTTAGCATTCTTTTCCGAGGATGAGTTGGAGGTAGCACACGCGTTGCACTGAGAACTGCTTCATCATAAAAAAACACGTTGTTAGAAAGAAGCAGTATGAGTTACTCATTGACTCATTAGTTAGTGGTGTAAGATACCTAAAAGCTAAATATAATTTGTCTTTCATCATTTTAAAAATAGATGTGTCCAAAGAAATTATTTTTCATTCTATAATATAGTTCGGTGCTAATGATGATGATGATGATGATGATGCATGGAGGGGGTGGGGATAATAGTCAACATCTGATTTCAGTCAGGGGTAGTGGTTTCAGAAAGATTGGGGAACCACTGGCTGAGGGTAACATGTATCCGTACGTATCCAGCGCTTCAGTACAGTTCAATCTTTATTTTCACTGCAAAAGCCATTGTTCTTACTTTGTCAAGTTATTTTAGTCGTGTTTCTCGATGCAAGTCTTCTCATACTCGCTATCCAAATGTGATTACCGCTTTCCAATGAATGCTTGATTCCTGAGAACACTCCTTTGAATATTCGAGTGGAAAGACTGTTCATTCGTAAAGGGAGTACTCACGTGTATTAGCAGTTCGCTGTTTCACGGAAACTGTCTGGCTTATGGTTAGATATTTTAATTTTATACTGTAGAATTTAGTTTGTAGTTTTCAACTGTATATTGTTATCACATTTTTTCCTGGCGAAATACAGCCGTAAACATTAGCCGACCTTCTACGTGTTAAACACACGCTAAAAAAGATGACTTTACTTTTCATATATTTAAGAAGTACGTCAAATACCAGTCAAATGGGTTGTGTAAAAGAAGAACAGTAATTAACAGTTACGTTGGACGCAAAGTGATAACTAACGAACAAAGATAAAAAATGATAAAAACGGAAGTTACAAAACGAGAGAAGTAACATAGTCAAAACAAAGTTGCCTATTTTTACGCTTTTCTTGTACATCGTCGTTTATTACAGTGCATTTCTGGACTTTACTCTGATTTATTTACTTATGCCTATTGATTTAGTATTCATTATCTTAATTACTGTTAATTCGTAAAGTAATCTTGTTTAACTTGTTAATGAGTTTGGCAAATATTCTCCCCCTTCTTGATTGTCTCTCCTCCTACTTGCGTTAATCACTCCGCTTTACAAGTTCTGACAGCCGTATTTGCCGAAAGCTTAAACAAGGATCATTTTCACTGTTGTCTTGCGGAGACTTGAGAACATTCGCATAATTGATAATATCAGCTGTAAAAAATATAAAGAAATGAAATTCCTGCGTGCATAACTTGTTGTTACGATGACTTAAGTTCTGCGATTATCAACTGAATATTTGGACGAAAGGTTGTCATCTCCACAGATTTCTTGATCACACTGGCGATTGCAGATACACAGAGCAGTAAGTTGCGCGTCAGTTTCTGCGCCAGTACTTTTCAGCGTGGAGTTTTCTCCGTTTTCGTGCACACAAATTGAATAAACCTTGACAGGATTTGTTAGTAGAGCCCTAGACCCGTGTTCAGGTTGGCACCCTCGTTATGTACTAGAAGCAAGTTTTACTACATATACATCCACCTTGCATAGGGTGTTATTCATAACAGTTGACATTAATTTTTGTCTCTGCCCTTATACACTATTTGTCCAAAGGCGGTATGCAATGTACATAGTGACAGCATGCAACAGATCTATTTAGGGAAGGTCTCGGAAGCAGTAAGAGACCTGGGCTACGAGACTCTTTGCCCTGACCAGCAGTTCTATGTTTCCTTACTGTGTTGATAATGTCCGTTACGAGCAGGAGGTGATCCTGGGACAAATGACATTGCAATTTACACAACTGATAGAAGAAATTGTTTGATGATCGTGTTTAGGTGATCACTGATGTGCAAAACTCAAGGACGAAAGTAATTTCGCATGACGTGTCACTGTCAAGATAAACAGCTCGATGAAACTTGGGTTCAAAATGGCTCTGAGCACTATGGGACTCAACTGCTGTGGTCATAAGTCCCCTAGAACTTACAACTAATTAAACCTAACTAACCTAAGGACAGCACACAACACCCAGCCATCACGAGGCAGAGAAAATCCCTGACCCCGCCGGGAATCGAACCCGGGAACCCGGGCGTGGGAAGCGAGAACGCTACCGCACGACCACGAGATGCGGGCATGAAACTTGGGCCACACATAGGAAGAACTTCTAGATTATAGTACAGAAGATAACTGAAAGAGCCGCGCGGGATTAGCCGAGCGGTCTCAGGCGCTGCAGTCATGGACTGCGCGGCTGGTCCCAGCGGAGGTTCGAGTCCTCCTTCGGTTATGTGTGTGTGTTTGTCCTTAGGAAAATTTAGGTTAAGTAGTGTGTAAGCTTAAGGACTGATGACCTTTGCAGTTAAGTCCCTTAAGAATTCACACTGATGTAACTGAAAGAAATACGCATTAAGATGAATAGAAACATCAGTTTTATTCAAATACAATAATTATTCTTAAGTCATCACGTTTCATAATTATTCCCTGGACATTAGAAAAAGCATGACATGGTTCTTAATGCGGACAATGCCGGTCATAACTTCGAATGGTGAGAGATGGGAGCCCTAATGAATCCAGCAACACTGTCGAACATGACCAGTTCGGTGGTTCAGGCTTTAAGGTGTGGGAAGAAATGATGTTTCATCGGCGTACTGACCTCCAAATCTTTGAACACAGTATATTCACCGGTCAACGTTATTGTAACACTGCACTCCTTCCCCATGTGCGTCTTTTCAGTATTGCAAAGTGTCATTTCTTTCGTCTCATTGATATTTCTTTCAGTTACTGTGTATACTATACTGTAAAACTTATTTCTATGAATCGTCCAAGTTGCATCATTCACGTTATTTGGCAGTGACACATTATGCGAGAGTTACTTTACCTTAAGTTTTGCACCCCAGTGTATTTTGGAGAGATGATCAATCTCGTTTCGTTTAGCGCTTCTCAGTTTTGTAACATGTACTTGTGACGATCTGTGTACCACAGAGTTAGGGAACGTTATTTTCACCGTGGTCATGTAGGAGTGGTTACGTACAGGATAATAATTAGATTTTAAATATTCACTGGGTTGTATATTTTCTAAATCGATACCATTTTAAGCAGCATAAAAGTTTTGCATTTGACTGACAAGTCGTGTTATGAATACGAGCACAGTATGTAAGGAATCTTTGAGTCTCTACACGGTCCACTCACATTAATTTGAACACCTGACAAAAGCCTCAAAAACCACCTTTTGCACCGCAGACGTGCAATAGGAGAGTCGATAAAAATGAAATGCCGTGTGGCTAGGGCCTCCCGTCGGGTAGACCGGTCGCCTGGTGCAGGCCTTTCACGTTGACGCCACTTCGGCGACCTGCGCGTCGATGGGGATGAAATGATGATGATTAGGACAACACAACACCCAGTCCCTGAGCGGAGAAGATCTCCGACCCAGCCGGGAATCGAACCCGGGACCTTGGGATTGACGTTCCGTCACGCTGACCACTCAGCTACCGGGGCCGGACAGGAGAGTCGATGACGTTCTGGAAGATACCGACAAGTATGTGGGGCCATCCCGACTCCAGTGTCGTGGCCACCTATGCTAGGTTTCTCGATTAAGAAACCATGACGGGAACAGCCCGCTCGAGGTGGTCCCAGAGATCCTCAACTGGTTTTAAAACCGAGGAGGCCGGTGGCCAGCGGAGTATGTTGAACTCAAAGTGGTGCATTTCGAACCAGGCACATACGCCGCGAGCTGCGTCACACGTTGCATTGCCCTGCTGGTAGATGCCGTTGCGTCGAGGAAAAACAAAATGCATGAAGTGTTGCCCCCAAGGGTAGATGAATAGCTGTAACGATCTGTTGTGCCTTCCAGGATGACGAGATCATCCAAGGAATGCTTCGAAAACATTTCCCAAATCACAACCGTACCTCCTTCGGCTTGGACCCTTACGACTATTGTTGCAGTTCCATATACGCCAACGACAATCTGTCTGATGGAGCATAAAACGTGATTATCTGAAAATGCCACCTGTTGCCACTCAGCGAACGTCCAGTCCATGCATAGGCGTACAGATACCAGCCTTCGTCGCCGATGAACAGCGGTCAGTGTAAGTAGATGAACCGAGCGCCTGCTGCAGAGGCCCATATGCGGTAACGTTCGCTGAACGGTCGTTGAGGAGATGTTACTGGTAGCCCTTTGGTTCATTTGGGTGGACAGTCGCTCAGAAGTTGCACGTCTGTTCGCCGGTACACATCTGCGCGGTCATCTGCGCGGAACATCAGCGTTCTGTATAATGTCATTTTGCCATGCACTGTAGTCTTTAACTACAGCAGCAAACGAACAATTTAAACAAGCTTAGTCGCTTCGGAAATGCTTCCGCCCTTGGTCTGAATGCCAACGATCATGCCCTTTTGGACGGCACTGTTTTCCCCATCCCCCCACACGCTTTGTATACCCTAAGCAGGTAGTTCTGCGACCTGCCGTCTGTGAGTGGTATTGCATGTTGACGTCGAACATAGACAGTGATCACATTATTGTGAGTGGACCGTGTACACAATGTGTTCTTGTGCTATCGGCTTGTTGTTGTTGTTGTTGTTGTTGTTGTTGTGGTCTTCAGTCCGGAGACTGGTTTGATGCAGCTCTCCATGCTACTCTATCCTGTGCAAGCTTCTTCATCTCCCAGTACCTACTGCAACCTACATCCTTCTGCATCTGTATTCATCTCCTGGTCTCCCTCTACGATTTTTACCCTCCACGCTGCCCTCCAATGCTAAATTTGTGATACACTGATGCCTCAGAACATGTCCTACCAAACGATCTCTTCTTCTAGTCAAGTTGTGCCACAAACTCCTCTCCAATTCTATTCAATACGTCCTCATTGTCTAAACTATTTATCATCCATGTTTCACTTCCATACATGGCTACACTCCATACAAATACTTTCAGAAACGACTTCCTGACACTTAAATCTATACTCGATGTTAAGAAATTTCTCTTCTTCAGAAACGCTTTTCTTGCCATTGCCAGTCTACATTTTATATCTTCTCTACTTCGACCATCATCAATTATTTTGCTCCCCAAATAGCAAAACTCCTTTACTACCTTAAATGTCTCATTTCCTAATCTCATTCCCTCAACATCACCCAATTTAATTCGACTACATTCCATTATCCTCGTTTTGCTTTTGTTGATGTTCATCTCATACCCTCCTTTCAAGCCACCGTCCATTTCGTTCAACTGCTCTTCCAAGTCCTTTGCTGTCTCTGTCAAAATTACAATGTCATCGGCGAACCTCAAAGTTTTTATTTCTTCTCCATGGATTTTAATACCTACTCCGAATTTTTGTTTTGTTTCCTTCACTGTTTGCTCAGTATACAGATTGAATAACATAGGGGAGAGGCTACAACCCTGTCTCACTCCCTTCCCAACCACTGCTTCTCTTTCATGCCTCTCGACTCTTATAACTGCCATCTGGTTTCTGTACAAGTTGTAAATAGCCTTTCGCTCCCTGTATTTTACCCCTGCCACCTTCAGAATTTGATAGAGAGTGTTCCAGTCAACATTGTCAAAAGCTTTCTCTAAGTCTACAAATGCTAGAAACGTAGGTTTGCCTTTCCGTAATCTAGCTTCTACGATAAGTCGTAGGGTGAGTATTGCCTCACGTGTTCCAATATTTCTACGGAATCCAAACTGATCTTCCCCGAGGTCGGCTTCTACCAGTTCTTCCAATCGTCTGTAAAGAATTAGCGTTAGTATTCTGCAGGCGTGTCTTATTCAACTGATTGTTGGGTAATTTTCACATCTGTCAGCAGCTGCTTTCTTTGGGAATGGAATTATTATATTCTTCTTGAAGTTTGAGGGTATTTCACCTGTGTCATACATCTTGCTCACCAGATGGTAGAGTTTTGTCAGGACTGGCTCTCTCAAGGCTTCCCGCGCCCGGGTTCCCGGGTTCGATTCCCGGCGGGGTCAAGGATTTTCTCTGCCTCGTGATGACTGGGCGTTGTGTGATTTCCTAAGGTTAGTTAGGTTTAAGAAGTCCCAAGTTCTGGGAGACTGATGACCATAGATGTTAAGTCCCATAGTGCTCAGAGCCATTTGGACCATTTTTCTCCCAAGGCCGTCAGTAGTTCTAATGGAATGTTGTCTACTCCCGGGGCCTTGTTTCGACTTAGGTCTTTCAGTGCTCTGTCAAACTCTTCACGCAGTATAGTATCTCCCATTTCTTCTTCATCTACACCCTCTTCTATTTCCATAATATTGTCCTCAAGTACATCACCCTTGTGTAGCTATCGGCTTATGGATGCCTAAATATGTTTGTTTATCCTCAATATCAGAGGTCAGTGAAAAGGACTGTATGTCGAAATAACTGTTGTAAAATAAATACATATGAAGTACGGCTCGTCGTGTGCAAGGTATCGTTTAACAAATACATGCAAACTGCGAAACATCCAGAATAAAAGACATTCATAGATTGCAGAAGACGTTTGGGTGTAGTAGTTACAGCAATGAAAAGATTTGTACAAGATAGGTGGCGGGCAGCGTCACACTAGCCGAAAGACTGATGACGTCGGGAAAAAAGGTGGGTCAGTGGGGTGGGTAGAGGAAAGGTGCCTATTATGCGATAGTTCCCTAATATGAGACACCCCAGCTGTGCTCATGTTAGGGGTTGCACTCTGGTGGAGAGTTTCTTAAACACGTCTATTGCGTGCCGGACGACGACACAGCGAACAGGGCGCCATAGTTAAGCCGGACACAGTACGCAGAGGTTGATACAAAATTTCTTGTGTTTGGAATTTTTGCGACATCGGTGATGAGACAATATTTCAGCTGAAAGGTGAGTGGACATTACTGCACTCTTTTATTGTTGTTATTTGTAACGGTATTACCTATAATTATTGAAAACTAGGTTCATTTTCCAACGAACGTTGTTAGCAAGTGCGCGATTCTTTGTGTAAGATGGCGAAATTCCTAATATGTGATAGTATGGGGATCCAAATACGCGACAGTGTCACATATTACGATACCTATCGCATATTGGGGGAACTCGTTCTCTCACGAATTTTTATTTGTAATTTACGCAATACTATTATAAGAGAACAATATTTCATCATTTATTGTAGTAAAATTTTGGCAACTGCGTTTATTTTAATCCGATTAAATTATCATAAAGAGGGATTACTTTGACTAGTCTTATGATCAGAAATTGGAATGTTTTCTGGAACTTGATGGACGGTGCACCTGCAGGATCAATATCAGCTTGTCATCCAAGTGGCTGGATACAAACTCACATTTTTACTCAGTGGTTTGATCATTTTGTGAGTCATGTAAAGCCATCTTCAAATGACCCTGTCATTTTGATTCTTGATGGGCATTATTCCCACACAAAGAATCTCTATGTGTTAGATAAAGCACGTGAAAATAATGTTCATATTGTATGTTTGCCACCTCACTCAACGTATAAAATGCAGCCACTTGACGTCCGATTTATGGGGCCTTTGAAAACCTACTATGCCCAAGAGATAGAAACGTGGTTGGCAAGTAACCCAGGTCGTGTTATCACCCCATTATTAATAGTTATTTGGGGCAGCTTACAACCGAGCAGCAAAAATGGAAGCATTTGTGAATGCCTTCAGAAAAAAAGGTCTCATCCCATGCAACAGAAACATCTTTAGGGAACATGAATTTTCAATTCATCTCCATGCTAACGCTCTTCAAGAAAGAGATGCCAAAAACGAAAATGAAACTACTGATGGTGATGGTCAAGCTGTCAGCCCGGCAGACATCAGACCTCTCCCACAAATCGCAAAACCACCAGGAGTTAGTCAAATAGGTCAAACATCGCGTTCGTGCTCTGCTGCGTTACTTACTTCAACTCCTTACGTGAAGCAATTGCAAGAATCTAAACAGAAGATATCAGAGGCTGAAGCTAATAAAGCAGCCAGAAAGTTATTTGGGGAGAAGAGTGGAAAATCTTCCAATCGTAGACCTAAAGCAGAAGAATCGTCTAGTGACTCGGCATCCGATGTCCATCTTGATGACGGTGGGGATTCAGACAGCAGTGATGACGATGGCGCAGAGTGTCTGTTCTGTACTGGGCGCTTTTCTGAAGACAAACTCGGGGAGAAATGGGCACAGTGCACGAAATGTTATCGCTGGGCTCATGAAGATTGCGGTGTCACAGAAGACAATTTTGTTTGCCCCGGATGTCGTAAATATAAACCTAAGTACTGTGAAATGAGTGAAGGATAACAGAAATGAATGAACATGTAAAAATTGTGTATTCGTAAGTCATTATTATGTGATAAATTAATTAAAGCAAAATATTATTACTGTCTCATATTAGGAAACCTTGATGTCATTTCTATGAAATGCCTTGTTTGTGAAGATTTAGTAACTACTCTGAAAGATTGTTTATTATTGCAAATACGATAATTGTATAATAAAATTAAATAATGTAAGATCTTATTACCATCATAAAAAATACAATTGCACTTACTTTTAGGTCTTTGAAATGGGTTTACAAAAGTGTGTCTCATATTAGACACCTTTCCTGTATGTCGTATTGCTAGGTGCGGAAAAACGAACATGAAACGCTTGAATGCGCAGGGAGGCTGGCTGGGCACTTACCTCTTACGGTGCGGCGGAGGCGGTGGGGGCGCGGGCGCCGGCCCCAGGTCGCGCAACATGATGAAGTCGACAATGTTCACAGGCGGCGGTTCATGGCGGGTCCCGAGCCAGCGCGTCGCTGCTGCTGCCGCTCCTGCCGCGCTTTCGCAACACTGCGCGCAGGCCGCGCGGCCTCACGATTCCATGGGAGAGGGGGTTCCCCGCACAGTGGCCGGCCTCCGCTAGTACACACCCACACGATTGCGCCCTCTCCGCTCGGTGCAGTGTGATGTGGTCAGTGATTGGCCCGCCGCGTTTGAGACAGCGACGCGGGCAGGCTAACGAGCGGTCTGCTGTTGTGTGTGTGTGTGTGTGTGTGTGTGTGTGTGTGAGCGCTCCCTTCTGATCACGCTACGGACCGTCGCGCCTAAAGGATGCCGATCACCGACGGCGGACGTCAACCGCTGCCGAGTGCGACGGACACCGTAGAGGACTGTGTCGCTACCTGGAAAGGAGGAACGCGCTCAGGTTTGACCGTCCGTGCGATACCCTGACTGCCCGCCCGACTGCAATGCAGAGCTCGCCGAAGTACGCCTGGAACGTTATCTGCGCTGCAGTTGTGTTGGCGCCCCACCTTCGCTGTGCATGACTGGCTGCAGTTTGTGCCTGTTGACGCGTGCTGCGCTACACTTTCCGACTATTCTGCCGACTGCGTGCAAGTCTGCCTGCCAACAGTTCCCTGGAAAGCGATTCCTTTCATCTGAGTTTGCGTAATCATTTCTTCTGATTCTTAATGCGTAAAATGGCAGTCACGCTTCAGCTCGTATATTGAATTTAAGAATCATTACCACAAAAAATATTCAGGGGACTGAAACCTTTTGTACATGAACAGCTAACTACAGGAACGAAATACTTCCAAAATTTTCAAAATATGTTTTATTGCATCAAAGAAGTCCACGGGGGTGGGAGTGGCGGTGGGTGGGGGGGGGGGTGTGTGGATGGGGAGGGGCTAGACGCATCGATTATTACCGATACGGAACTCTTCCAAAATCAATAAAGCGCCTATAGTGACACATATAATTAACAGCTTGCTGCAGAAAGGGATCGTGTTCTGGACGTATTCCCTTTTTGTAGTAAACAATGTAGGCATTTCGGCATCATCTTGAGAAAACTGATAAAACCGGAACGATATTACACTGTTAATGAGCTGACTGACCTCATACTGGATTATTCACAAAATGAGGGCATATTTAGTGTTTTTCTCATGAAAATAGAAGAATCTGCAGAGGGAACTGATGACCTCAGCTGTTATTTGAACCATTTGTAAAATGTTGAATCATCTGAAACAGGCCTTCGAAAATAATGGGTACTCAAACAAAGAAATTAATAGAGTTTTAAGACCTAATTACAGCAGGCCAAAGGACAAGGATGGTACACAACAATGGAAGAACGCCGTGTCTTTACCTTTCATTAGTAAGGTTACAGATTGAATCGGCAATTTTTGCTGAAACATAAAGTGAAACCGGTATTCAAACCTACCAGAAAAATAGGACAAGTACTTCGTTCTGTTAAAGATAGAAGACCACCATTATCATCTAGCGGTGTGTATAAAATTCCGTTCAAATGGTTCAAATGGCTCTGAGCACTATGCGACTTAACTTCTGAGGTCATCAGTCGCCTAAAACTTAGAACTAATTAAACCTAACTAACCTAAGGACATCACACACATCCATGCCCGAGGCAGGATTCGAACCTGCAGAGCCTAGAACCGCACCGGCTAAAATTCTGTGTACCTGTGGCAAGGTCTATATTGGTACTACGAAAAGAAGTGTGAATACGAGGGTAAAGGAGCCTAAAAGTCTTTGCCGACTGGGTAAAATAGATAAATCGGCCGTTGCAGAACATGCACATTAGTTCAGTGACCATGTAGTTAAGTTTTCTGAAAATACAGTTTTAAGTGCTACCACGAACTATTATCCACGACTGTATAGGGGGCTATTGAAATTTATAAACATGAAGATAATTTTAATGGAAAAGAAGAGGCCTTGAAATTAAGCGAAATATGGACAGTGGCGTTACAGAATCGATAAGTGATTTTTATCTACACTCCTGGAAATGGAAAAAAGAACACATTGACACCGGTGTGTCAGACCCACCATACTTGCTCCGGACACTGCGAGAGGGCTGTACAAGCAATGATCACACGCACGGCACAGCGGACACACCAGGAACCGCGGTGTTGGCCGTCGAATGGCGCTAGCTGCGCAGCATTTGTGCACCGCCGCCGTCAGTGTCAGCCAGTTTGCCGTGGCATACGGAGCTCCATCGCAGTCTTTAACACTGGTAGCATGCCGCGACAGCGTGGACGTGAACCGTATGTGCAGTTGACGGACTTTGAGCGAGGGCGTATAGTGGGCATGCGGGAGGCCGGGTGGACGTACCGCCGAATTGCTCAACACGTGGGGCGTGAGGTCTCCACAGAACATCGATGTTGTCGCCAGTGGTCGGCGGAAGGTGCACGTGCCCGTCGACCTGGGACCGGACCGCAGCGACGCACGGATGCACGCCAAGACCGTAGGATCCTACGCAGTGCCGTAGGGGACCGTACCGCCACTTCCCAGCAAATTAGGGACACTGTTGCTCCTGGGGTATCGGCGAGGACCATTCGCAACCGTCTCCATGAAGCTGGGCTACGGTCCCGCACACCGTTAGGCCGTCTTCCGCTCACGTCCCAACATCGTGCAGCCCGCCTCCAGTGGTGTCGCGACAGGCGTGAATGGAGGGACGAATGGAGACGTGTCGTCTTCAGCGATGAGAGTCGCTTCTGCCTTGGTGCCAATGATGGTCGTATGCGTGTTTGGCGCCGTGCAGGTGAGCGCCACAATCAGGACTGCATACGACCGAGGCACACAGGGCCAACACCCGGCATCATGGTGTGGGGAGCGATCTCCTACACTGGCCGTACACCACTGGTGATCGTCGAGGGGACACTGAATAGTGCACGGTACATCCAAACCGTCATCGAACCCATCGTTCTACCATTCCTAGACCGGCAAGGGAACTTGCTGTTCCAACAGGACAATGCACGTCCGCATGTATCCCGTGCCACCCAACGTGCTCTAGAAGGTGTAAGTCAACTACCCTGGCCAGCAAGATCTCCGGATCTGTCCCCCATTGAGCATGTTTGGGACTGGATGAAGCGTCGTCTCACGCGGTCTGCACGTCCAGCACGAACGCTGGTCCAACTGAGGCGCCAGGTGGAAATGGCATGGCAAGCCGTTCCACAGGACTACATCCAGCATCTCTACGATCGTCTCCATGGGAGAATAGCAGCCTGCATTGCTGCGAAAGGTGGATATACACTGTACTAGTGCCGACATTGTGCATGCTCTGTTGCCTGTGTCTATGTGCCTGTGGTTCTGTCAGTGTGATCATGTGATGTATCTGACCCCAGGAATGTGTCAATAAAGTTGCCCCTTCCTGGGACAATGAATTCACGGTGTTCTTATTTCAATTTCCAGGAGTGTATGACGGACTATTATCGATAGTTATATTTTATCTTTGACTAGTTTTCTCTCTGCTACTATGTGCAAGCTAGATCACGCCCACTTTCCTCGGTATTTAAGCCGCTATCCGACGCCCGACTCGTCAGTCGGCAGGACTCAACAGGACCAGCCATACCTCTGAGGATGTCCAACGTAGTATAGGACGAAACGTTAGGAATAGAAGTAGTCTATGGACCGCGGCCATATAACCCGGAAGAATTATCAACAACAGTACCATCCGGTCGTGAAAGCCTTCATTGTATGATCCTGATCAATGTTTTAGTGGAGGTGGTTTGCAGTTTTTGCGACCTGTTATGACGTATTGTATGTATCTGTGTCGCCACGATGACTGTGGTTACTTGTACAGTGCACTCCTGCATTCGTGAAGTTATGGATGAAGCGATAGAATAGTTTGCAATCCAGTGCAGACACACAGTCTGCCGCTCTCGAATAGCACCAAGGCGGCTGCCGAACTTAATATTCTCATGCAACGCTCAGGACAGAATGAATACTGTTACATGTCCTCACTCCACGTCATTGCGGAGGTGTCTGAAATCGAACCTGGACGTTGGCGCCAAATCTAATTACTAGAGGATATATTTGTGGCACTTGCAACCGGATCCCGCAAGCAAACTGGTATGACGTTTCGACGTTTCATCTGACCACTATCTTCAGATACAAAGCTGAACGGCTGAAACGCCACAGAGGTCGTTCCTGTATAGAGCATTCGGTGCTTGCACCTGAAGCCGTCAGTGCTGCCCTATTAGCAGAGTCCACATACAGCACTTAAACACCATGCATTTACGAAAGCTTGTGGTGGGATTTGGGGCGAAGAGGGGGGTGACAATAACGATATATCGCATGTTAAGGCAAGAGCCATTAAATCTGCGACTGACCGGGTCACAAGTGTTGTGAGGCGATACTTGCTAAACCAGAATTCCACGTCTTGCTCGAAGGAAACTCATCGTCTTGGTTAATGAGATTATCTGTTAATCTAGTCTACAGAATTATTCATAAGTACTTTTAGGGTTAATGAGATTATTTGTTAATTTAGTCTGCAGAGTTATTCATTAGTACTTCTGGGGTTTCAGGAGACAACTGTGGGAAAACTGAAAAACGTACAGAAAATAAACACATATCTGTAGGTAGGGCTGCTCTCCAAGTTTTTAAGTCAGCCTTCAGGTGCTCAGTATGGGCACTGTTTTTGACGCGGCAAATGTCAATACGTGTGTGCTGGTCATTGCAGCTACTGTTGTTGCTGTTGCTGCCACTCGGGAAGACGCAATGACAGATGCCGACATTGGAAATTATTCGTAGGGTTGTCTGTCTGTAGGCACGAACTCATTCGATGCAACAGTACGGAGTGGATGATTTGTCTGCATACTTTAACAAGCGTGTCCTCTAGTGTTGCGCTCTGTAACTTCACAGCGGCGCGTATAACGAATCTGCCGCCCGGGAAGACGCAATGACAGAAGCCGACATTAGAAATTATCCGTAGGGTTGTCTGTCTGCAGGCACGAACTAATTCGATGCAACAGTACGGAGTGGATGATTTGTCTGCATACTTTAACAAGCGAGTCCTCTAGTGTTGCGCTCTGTAACTTCACAGCGGCGCGTATAACGAATCGAAACTTGTGGATATGCTCTAAGCATTGATAAGTGTCATATTTTTAGTCTTGAAAGAATGGAAAATCCGCGATGGAATAATGACAGTATTACGAAAAAGATAGTCCGCAGCTCGTGGTCGTGCGATAGCGTTCTCGCTTCCCGCGCCCGGGTTCCCGGGTTCGATTCCTGGCGAGGTCAGGGATTTTCTCTGCCTCGTGATGACTGAGTGTTGTGTGATGTCCTTAGGTTAGTTAGGTTTAAGTAGTTCAAAGTTCTAGGGGACTGATGACCATAGATGTTAAGTCCCATAGTGCTCAGAGCCAGCCACGAAAAGGATACATTGCTATTTACCATATAGTGAAGATAATGAGTCGCAGATGGGCACAACGAAACGATGCTAAACAGGTAAGCTTTCGCCGAAAAGGCCTTGTTCTGAATAAGACAAGATACACGCACGCGTTTACCCAAACGCAACTCACACACATGATCACTGTCAGACTGTCAGACTCAAGTCTCTGAGCCTAGCCTCGGGAGCCAGAGACAGTGGTCATGTGTGTGCGAGTTGCGATTGCGTGAGTGTGTGGAAGAAGGCCTCTTGACAGAAAGCTTACTTTTTTAGCAGTCTTTTTCTTGTTCCTGTCTGTGACTCAATCTCTCCACTATATGGCGAGGGGAAATTTATTCTTAAGTTTTGTACTTTTCGCATAGGCGTTTTCTGAAACGCCGGAAGCATTTACGACTAACATTTTATATAACCTCCTTAAGGATACTGTACCAGTACCGAGCTGCTGCGTGTCCTCGTGTTTCATCCGGTGACCCTCAGTTACACAGTACTCATCTTCGTGGTTTTCCAAGTTGTCGAAATCTTGTACATGCTTGATACGCCTATAATAGATCGTACGAACTGTTTGGGGTATTCGAACTTTACCACCGGAACGTGGAATTTTATACACGAATGGATTCCGTAGACCACTGTGACCGAGCTCGGTTTAACAAGTGGAAGAAATGTGAGGTCACAATAGCTGGCGGTTATCATCCTTAAGGAAGCGATAAAGATTTGATTAACAGTTAATGTCACTAGCCGACACTATACGTTTCCTTTTCGTATGACGTGGTACTCTGTTTTAACATGTGTCACTTCACAACGCTTGTGACTTGGTCCGCAGCAGACTTAGTGGCCAAAACTAATTTTCACTCTGCAGTGAAGTGTGCACTGATTTCAAACTTCCTGGAAGATTAAAACTGTGTGATGGACTGGGAGTCGAATCTTGGACTTTTACCTTCCACGGTCAAATGCTCGACGAATTTAGGTGTTAAGGATGATACGACCGGCCCTCACAACTTCACCCCGTCAGCACTTCAACTCATATTTGCCAGCTCCACAGGATTAATCATGCATACATTGCGGGACAAGTGTTATTGAAAGATAAGATACTGCCGAGGAGTGACTTAGGCGCAGCCCCAGAGGTTGTTTCCGGAGTGAATTTTCACTCTGCATCGGAGTGTGCGCTCATCTGAAACTTACTGGCAGACTACAGTTGTGTACCGGACTGTGATTGGAATCTGGGATCTTCACCTAAAGATCGACGGCTCTGGTGATGCAGCAATTCCATTTAGCATCTGAAGATTGCGGCCGCTTTGAACGCCGAAATATGTCAATTTTATTTTGGGATCCGGCTGCAGACTCGACAAACAGACCACGAATTGCTACGTTGGGAAAACCTAAGCAGTCGCATCTGGTGGTCACAAACTGTAAGCCATAATATCTTTCTGAACAGATTCTAGCTATGAAAATTGAAGGGGTAGACGGAAGAAAGTGCTAACCCACAACGGCGTATTTTGAGTTATTATATGTTAGAAGTTTGGTTAAATTCAAAGATGGCGACATAAATAACACAATAACACAAAGCAGTTTATGAAGAAGACATTGCTTTCCAGCAGTAGATAGGGAATTATTTGTTACCAGCATATGGTAGATTCGAAAACACTGCAGATTATGTGATCAGACTAATGCTTACTAAATAGTTGGTTAGTACTTCCCCCCTTCAGTTTCTTTCACCAGTAAAAGTGGAACTGGCTATCTCGAAATCAATCACCACCGCACAGACGTGTGCCAGCAATCTGCGCTACAGAGGCTGGCGTATTTTAACAAGCCCTAGAAAAGAAAAAAAAGGTATTTGGACACAACAGTGGCAGTTAGCCAGTAATTCACACGAAGCAGAAGCACTTAAAGTCACTCGCGACGAAAGTTTGAAATTTCCGCACGGTGTAGTGGGCTCGTTTGCGGTGGCCGGCTTGGAATTCTGCGCGGCTAAACAGGGGACCGCAGAGCAGCGGCGAGAACTGCCGAGGTTCCCGTGGCATCCGGTAAGGGCAGCCTGTCTGATATTTTATGCAGTCTGCAAACGGCGCTCTTCTCCCACAGTATTACTTCTTTCCCCTTTCCATCTCATTTTCGTTTATTTTTCCCCTCCCACCCGCTGCGTACCAACCGACCGCTCCTGCGCGAAGACTGCCTTAGTGGACGAATCGCACGTTGCACCAAGGCGACCCGGTGAACAGGGATCGTTTTAATTCGCACCGACGCACACCAAGTACGGTATCCAAGCGACGGCACGTGGGACACCGTTAATTTTACGCACCTGGAGAGCAGTGCTACGGTTTCACGAGCTCTGTCGTCTCTCCTGAGGACTTCCCAAGGCGCGGAAGAGAGACGGATCCATCTCGTAAAGAAACGGACGATATCGCCGAGAATCCACGCTGTCTCTACCACCGTGGGCGTCTATTTGTCCCCTCTTTCTTTTCTTTTATTTTTTTTTATTCCTATGCTTGGCCGCTCATTCCGCCTGTTACGGCCCAGTCACTCGGGCCTTCCGCACGGCCGCATTTATGAACTTTTACAAGCTACGTTTATTCCTCGTTTCTCTTTTTTTCCGTCGCCTCTCCCTCTACCTCTTCCACCCACTTGTGCTGCACCGTCTTCAACTGTTTACTTTCCAGCTGGCGTCTGCGATCTTGCTCGTCTTCCTATTACAGCCGACTTTTACGAGGGTGGAATCAAATCGCCACACTGAGCTCCCAGCGGTCGCCGTGCTCGGAATAATAATGCTGCTGTGAGCAACAAGAGTCGATTCATTTTGTGTTCCCATAGAGATGCGGAGAACGAGAGAGGGAGAGAGGGGGAGAGAGAGAGAGATGAGAAAAAGAGAGTGGGAGAGTGGTACTGAGGTGGTGGGTGGCCCGGTCTTACCAGAGAGGAACAAGAAAAGCAAAGACGTGAAAGGAAAATTACTTCCATTTAAACGTGATTTATAGCTTGAATAGTTTCCTCCTCTACCAGTACAGTCACTATCTTCTTTTTCAGCACGCTCATAGAAATGCTGCTAGTTCTTCTAACCTCCAGTTTGTTACATTCTGGCGCACACAAAAGGATTGTTCCGCCGTCCTAAAACGAGAATCTGCGAAATGAGAGAGAGAGAGAGAGAGAGAGAGAGAGACAGAGAGAGGTGGGGTCAGAAGGAGGGATAATTCGTTTCGGCGTCATATTCAACACAGAATGAATATCGCTGCTACGCTACAGTCACTGCCAGGCCACCTTTTGTGACGAATAAACGTCAGAATAAAAGATGAGCAATCGAGATATTAATTCTCACTGAACAGGTTGCCGGCGTAATTTTGAAAACAGTTGGCCTTCATCCCTACTCCCCTCCCCCATCGTCTGCCTCTTTCTTCTCCCCCCTCCCTTCCTCGCACCCCGTCCGCTCTTTCTCCGCTTCCCTCACTCGTCACTTTCTGTCCTCTTCACTCAGCATTTTTTTTTTTTTTTTTTTGCAGCATCGTACGGGGCGTGAACAAATACCTGTCGCTCGGCTGCACCGATTGCTTGCACCAATCAGGCGAATTTCAGCAGTAATTTTCGACTCAAATAGCCTATTGTTGTCGTCCGCGTTTAATCGCTTTTACTGGAGGAGGCCAGTGAATCAATACTCGGCGCATTTTATGTTTTTAGCAATGCCATAATTAGCGACTCTTTTTAACGCCAAATGCATTATTGCAGAGTATAATTGCATTTTAATGCGAGAACATTACATTTTTACTGACTGGACAGGGAAAAAAAAATATTCCATACATAATTTGCGATACATGAGAAATTCGGGCGCTAGCAGGTATTTTTAATACTTTATGCAAACTTCGGGGTAAAACGCGGCGCGCAGAGATTTGCGTGGGGCTCTACCGCATGACAGACCAGAAGCCAGGCATTAAAAATATTAAAATGTACAGTATTCGGTCAGCCATTTCGCTGGTGCATACAATAGGCGCATTTGCTTTTATCACTCTTCTGCATTGTTTTACACATGCGTGTTCTGTTTTATTGGACTGTAATGCAGAGTGGGAGGGATTGGGAGGGGGTCCAAATTTCATTTCATTTACCAAGCGACTGGCTAAAAAACAAATATCCGATGTTGCGCACTGCGGCAATCTAGCATTCAATTATGTCCGCGAAAACATCAAATATTAGTAGATGTTCCGCAAGTTTCCGTTGTGGTTTTTGTTAAATGGACATTGGCCGCCCTGTAAGTCACGTTTCCCTTGCTAACGTTTCGTCTCCTAATACTGGAGACATAATGAAACGCTATAAAGACTCAGTTTCAAACTCATACAAGCTCGTCAAGACGAACTTTTTAAACATGTCCACGCAACAACTCTGCCGTCACGTCCATACTGCTTCCTCAAATCGCAGAGTCACGACGATGTGTGTTGTGGAGCTGTTAGTTGTCTAATTTCGATCCTCCTCCTTTCCCGTAAAAAATGTTTTTGCACTTTCGAATATCTACGGTTTGTCAGTACATCCTACCATAGTAATAATTATAACGTGATAAAACTTTGGTGTCCACGCAACAACTCTGCCGTGACGTCCATACTGCTTCCTCAAATCGCAGAGTCACGACGATGTGTGTTGTGGAGCTGTTAGTTGTCTAATTTCGATCCTCCTCCTTTCCCGTAAAAAATGTTTTTGCACTTTCGAATATCTACGGTTTGTCAGTACATCCTACCATAGTAATAATTATACCGTGATAAAACTTTGGTGTCGGAGAAACGAATTTGATGGTTTCCTGGTCTGCAGATTTTGTGAAATACTAAATATAATATCTTATTGCAATTAGTTTTGGAGTTTTCTTTTTCATTATGTCTTGTAATCGTAAAAGATTCTTCGGTGTTGCTCAGACGACAGCTTTTCCTGTGTTCTGTAAGTCGAATGTCGATGCATCTTCTAGTAGTTGCTAACGTGTGCGAGAGGTTGTGTATAATCCTGCTGTGGCAAGTGGCGAGCATAGATAATTTGCAGTTTTCAAATATTTACGCACCTTCATTGTCGGTTTCAGCACTGTACCAATACTGTGTCTTCTTAGCACTCTGCTGCTGCGCTCCGCGACTGTTCTTGCGAAGGGGAAGAACACTTCCTCTTCAGCTGTTTCTTTTCCTATAGGAGCTCGAGATATTTTAGGATGTTGTTTCTTAGACCACGGACTAATGCCCAGGGAACAAAAATTTCAAGGATGCGAAAACGGCGCCGTCAAAGCATGCAGTGTATGCCTCTAGTTTGTTAACTCCTTAGTGCCTGAAAAATTTCTTCTTGTAAGAAAAAAAAATTAAAAATTATGTCGCTCTAGACGTACCCGAAACACTCAGCTGACAGCACGTCAGAAGCATTTGCAGCTTTGTGTAGAACCTGCACCTACCGGCATTGGCGTTCGAAATCTGTTATCGTTCCAGTTATCACAGTCGCAATGATATGATGCGAATTCACTACGTCCGGCGTTAAATATTTCAAGAACCACTGTTACGTGAGTAGTCGAACTTGTGTGTTGGTGGAACAACTTTAATCCTCTTAGACAGAGACGATTTTAGATAAAATTTTCTTCATGCGTGAGTGCAAGTTCAAGAAGCGAGGAGTTGTCCGACACGTTTGTAAAAACATATTTTTCACCGGGGCTATATTTTAAATTACTTTATTCCCCACTGATAGTTTCGAGCCTGTCTCATTTTCAAGTGCATCTATAGCAACATATGTGAATAGATCTTTCCCACCTCATAAAAAAACCGCATGTCATGCTTATATGTGCAGAGCACTGTCGTCAACGTTCATCACCTAAAATAATGTTAACCATCTGAAATAACGTTGAGGACCGTCCTATGCTCATATAAAAATATCACACGATTTTTGAACGAGACGAGGACGATGTATGCACGACTGTTGTTGATACACTTGAAAATCAGGGAGGCTCGAAACTAGCGGTGCAGAATATAGTAATTTAAAATACAGCCCAGTGGAAACTGTGTTTCTTCAAATTTACGAAGGCTTGGTGCCCTCCCAGAGAAAACTAACTGATACACTTATGGACGAAAACAAATACGTATAGGTGTTCTTCCGTGACTGTAATGTCAGATTTTACATAGTTCTTTCGATGGGTTAGACATATCAATAACACAAAAGAATAATAAAAAGTTGTAAAGATGGAAGACGAGCGATTTGTTCACACAGCTTAAGGCGAAAAGCGTTGGTTCGAGAGACTGGGAAGTGACCCACACTAGGGACGAATTTCTGCACCTCAATAATGACCGTTGGTCTGGCAATAATGCCAACATGGGCGTGGTTTTATGGCTGTTTTAAACGCTTGTCCAGGAAAATGTCACGCTTATCCCTCGCTTTTACCTCCGAAACACAAAATAACGGTGTAAAATACGAATAAACGGTTGTTTAGGCAAATGTCGGGCTTATCCTTCAAATTCACCACAGTAGCACAAGAGATAAAGGTGTAAAATACGAATAAATGCAAAACTTAATTTACCCTACTCACTAACAGAGGGCGCACACGATGATCCAGCTATAGAGTAAGATGACGGTCGCAGCCGGAACGGCAGGGGACCATAGAAACCTCATTGCGAATTGCTCGTCGTTAGCGAACCCTGCCACGGCCGGAGAATCGGAACGGAGGGAGGGGGATGGCGAATGGGAAAAAGAACAGTTCGCATCAAATAATTTACAGAACACGGGAGAACTACGAAGGTGTGCTGAAAAGTAACGCCTCCGAATTTTTTATGTGAAAACCTTAAAGCTTTTTAAATAAAAAAAAGTTATTAACATTCTACATAATTATTCTTCAAGTTTACATATTTATTTTTCAACATCGTCACTATGGCGACGAATTCATTTCTCCCAACGAGAAACCAGTTTGTTGACACTGTCATTGTAGAATTTTTGATTATGTCGACAGAGCCAAGACCCCATCTCTGCTTGCACAGCTTCATCACTATTAAAGCGAACTCTTCTTCAAATTTTGGAAATAGATGAAAATCGGATGGGGCAAGTCGGGACGATCAGTTCAATGAATCGAAGGCATCGGGTTGCTGCAGATGTAGCAGCGCTCTTGTGTGATCTGCCATTCTCATGCTAAAGTAGATGGTGCTCCGTGGTGCTCCACTACATCGCATTATTTCTCAAGCACAGACATAGGTTACAAAATGCCATGTTACACGTTAAAAGTCAGAGCCCTCTGTCGGCAGAGAGCTGCAGATATGTAGGCAGGGAGAATAGAGGTGTAGAGTGTTAATCATGTTTGTTTTATATCAGAAGCATTAACAGTTTAGACATAAAAAATTCGAAGGCGTCTCAGCGCACCCCCGTACATAAGTGATTCGGCGACCAGGAATCTCATCCTCCCTAATACAACTTCGTGCCTTGGCTATCGCGCCCAGCCCACGAGACCGGACACGAAACGGAATGAGACTCTGACCATTTCTAAGAAGTTAACTGTTGTGACATGTCAGTCTACTACAGTTTTCCACCTTGAACTGTCTGCTCACGCCGTAAAAATCTACCAAGTGATTAGCAGTGGACAGACAATTTACCACAGAACTTTTCTTGCACAATACAGCAGAAGTGCTGCTGTAATTCGGTTTCTGCACGCAAACCTCTGATATCACAAACTGTGTGGACACAGAAAATGTTATTCGTCTGGCCGGCCGTGGAGGTCGAGCGGTTCTAGGCGCTGCAGTCCGGAACCACGCGGCTGCTACGGTCGCAAGTCCGAATTCTGACTCGGGCATGGATGTGTGTTTTGTCCTTAGGTTAGTTAGGTTTAAGTAGTTCTAAGTTCTGGGGGACTGATGACCTCAGATGTTAAGTCCCATAGTGCTCAGAGCCATTTGTTATTCTTCTAGCGCAAAGAGGGAAAATAACGCCAAGCGAGCTCGCGGTTTCCGACCACCATCTTTGCTTTACACATTGTTATGGACGACGGGACGAAAATTGATTTCATGGAACGAGAATCAACACCAAACAGAGATGTATAAAATGCATATTTGACCATCGGCTGCTTTTTTATTTTAAACGCAAATATCGATAGGTTTCAGTCATGGACCATCTTTTCACGCATAAGGGTTAAAATGGCTTAAGCCACAACATTACATTTGTCATTACTTAAATAATGCGTAGAGTATGTCATGAATATCAATATACGACACAGGACTTTTAGAAGCAAACATACTAGTACCGACTTTTCACAGAGCTGTATACCAAACAGAGACGCGCCATCCAAAATTGACGGCGCAGGGAAGTATTCGGTGTAGTTCTCCTCAACAACACGCGTCCACACATCGCTTTCGTACCAGCGATAAGATTCAGCACTCCCTTTGTCTACAGTTCACGTCTCGCACCGAGCGACTATTCCCTCTTCTTGCATTTGAAATAACAGCTGGGCAGCGTTCTGAAGATTAGGAAACTCAGGACAGCCATTAGTTCAATTCTCAGACGGAGAAATTCTATGGAGAGAGGTTGAAGAAGTTAGTGCAACTAGTTGATGACAGAGGGGATGGGGTGCTCTTGGCAATTATGACGCCTCTCTTTTCCCTCCCCACCTCCCCAAAACTGCATTTTAGAAAAAAAATCATATTTTGAAATTTATCAGTATCACAATTAGCTAACTTCCAGAGAATAAATAAACAAGTAAACTAAGTGTGTCGAAAATGGCAAAAGTTCTACCAATGGAAAGCTGTAGCTGTGTTTGACACGGGATAGTTTTCAGTTTCTTGCCAGAGTGGCAGCAGAGAACATTCCAGCGAGGAACGTGCTGTCAACGACAAATCCGAAATTGTCGAGAGTACGCAGATACAGCGAGAAAATTAGTGGGTCTTAGGAAAAGCTAAACGGTAAGGGAAAAGACTAACCACTAAGAAAATAATATCAGATTGACTTCCGGAACGTAGGCGGAAAGTATTGAAAGAAACAGCGTTTCTCCTCATTAACATTTCAGTGTAGTCAAAGTCCGCACAGCTTTGTTCACAATCGTAGTGCCAAGTGAAACGCTGATAATATTGAGTGGGCGCTTCGATTTTGTGTCTGTAAGTTAAACTAAGACGTTGTTAAAGCTGAGAAAATTTATTGCTATTACATACCTTAAATCAAGTGAATGACATTTACTTCTCAAATTTTCCGACGTTTGGTTTTCAAACGATGCTCTTATTTGAGATGTTATTTCTTGGAAGATATCATGAAAAGAAATTCTAAGCTCTGGTGTAAACCAGTTATCAAACAAAATAATCTGAGGAAGGTCATTTGCAGTAATGGTCGAAACGTCAGAGAATTTTAAATGTTGACAATGCGGTCACAGAGCCTGAAGAATTTTACTGACGAGTTACTGAACAATTTATTGGTATTACCTGAAAACATTTACTTTTTTATTATTAATTTCTAGATGTATGTGGCACTTTAAAATGGTTCAAATGGCTCTGAGCACTATGCGACTTATCTTCTGAGGTCATCAGTCGCCTAGAACTTAGAACTAATTAAACCTAACTAACCTAAGGACATCACACACATCCATGCCCGAGGCAGGATTCGAACCTGCGACCGTAGCGGTCGCTCGGCTCCTGACTGTAGCGCCTAGAACCGGACGACCACTCCGGCCGGCGGCACTTTAAAAGTGGAGGTAAAGGCAAGTTACATTTGCGAGGATGCTAAAACACAGGAACCTCACCCTCTCCCTCCCCCCTCCCACCTGCCAACCTGCCAAACAAAAACTGACCTATGGATCCGTAACTGAGTCTAGCCATACAAAAATTACTAAGAAGCGAATGGTGATTACGTGGAGAAGTGAGATAGGTTTGCAGGAAACAATGAAAGCTCTTTTTATGATCAAACGCCGCTTGTTAGAATGTAACAGAATGGTGACAACAGGGATTAATTTTAAAAATAATTTAGCGTCGCCACCAAATCGCCACCGAACACATTTTTTGTCGTCAGTAGTCTTTTGACTTGTTTTACGCGGGCTGTCATGAATTCCTCCGCCATGCCAACCTATTCATCTCAGACTAACATTTGTACCGAACATCCTCAATGATATTTGGGTGTATTCCAATCTCCGTCTCCTCCAACAGTTTTTACCCTCTACACCTCTCTCAATTACAATATATTCCTTCAAGTCTTAGCACATTTCCTGTACTCCTCCTCCTTCATCTTCTTCTCCTCATCGGTTTCCACGTTTCTTTTTTCACCGACTTTGTGAGAACCTCAGAAATTTCTCCCTCAAATTAAGGTAGCAGCAGAAACGACACGCGTATCATAAACTTCATGAGGATGACGATGATAATTAAGAGTTTAGAGGGACTAAAAGCCTTGGATGTCAACAACGACACGCGTATCATAAACTTCATGAGGATGACGATGATAATTAAGAGTTTAGAGGGACTAAAAGCCTTGGATGTCAACCCGTCATTTCAGATTAAGGGCAATGGGTGATATTGTAAACTTCTTTTGGCCAGGAATGCCTTCTTTGCCTGCGCTAGTCTGCTTCCTCTACCCTCTTGGCATCTTGCGTCTTGTGTTATTTTGCTTCCGAGATTGGCGAATTTCTTAACTTTTTCTATTTCGTTGCCATCAGTTTTTACCTTACGTTTATCGCTAATCAAGTCGCTGCTACTCCTCAATACTTTCGTCTTTCTTCGGTGTACTCTCAATCTATTCGACTGTTCACTCCATTTCTCAATTTTTGTCATTCTTCTTCACCTTCCCTGAGGGTAGCAACGTCGTCAGAGATTTTTTCATTAATGCTCTTTCATCTTGAGTTTTATCTCACTCCTGAACTTCATTTTATTTTCGTCACTGGTTTTCCGATGTATGAATTGAGCAGTAGGAGCGAAAGAATACATCCGTGTCTCATACCCCTTCTAATGCGAGCGCTTCATTCTTGGTCTCATTATCCCACTTGATTCTTCTAAATATTCTATGTTACTACTCTTTTCCTGTAAGTTACGCCTTTTTTCCTGAGAATTTCGATCACGTTGCTCCATTATACACTACTGGCCATTAAAATTGCTACACCAAGAAGAAATGCAGATGATAAACGGGTATTCATTGGACAAATATACTAGAACTGATATGTGATTACATTTTCATGCAATTTGGGTGCATAGATCCTGAGAAATCAGTACCCAGAACAACGACCTCTGGCCGTAATAACGGCCTTGATACGTCTGGGCATTTAGTCAAACAGAGCTTAGATGACGTGTACAGGTACAGCTGCCCATGCAGCTTCAAAACGATACCACAGTTCATCAAGGGTAGTGACTGGCGTATTGTGACGAGCCAGTTGCTCGGCCGCCATTGACCAGACGTTTTCAATTGCGAGAGATCTGGAGAATGTGCAGGCCAAGGCAGCAGTCGAACATTTTCTGTATCCAGAAAGGTTCGTACAGGACCTGGAACATGTGGTCGTGCATTATCCTGCTGAAATATAGGGTTTCGCAGGGATCGAATGAAGGGTAGAGCCGCGGGTCGTAACACATCTGAAATGTAAGGTCCACTGTTCAATGTGTCGTAAATACGAAGAAGAGGTGTCCGAGACGTGTAACCAGTGGCACCCCATACTATCACGCCGGGTGATACGCCAGTATGGCGATGACGAATACACGCTTCCAATGGGCGTTCACCGCTATGTCGCCAAACACGGATGCGACCATCACGATGCTGTAAACAGAACCTGGATTCATCCGAAAAAATGACGTTTTGCCATTCGTTCACCCAGGTTCATCGTTGAGTACACCATTGCAGGCGCTCCTGTCTGTGATGCAGCGTCAAGGGTAACCGCAGCCATGGTCTCCGAGCTGATAGTCCATGCTGCTGCAAACGTCGTCGAACTGTTCGCGCAGATGTTTGTTGTCTTGCAAACGTCCCCATCTGTTGACTCAGGGATCGAGACGTGGCTGCACGATCCGTTACAGCCATGCGGATAAGATGCCTGTCATCTTAACTGCTAGTGATACGAGGCCGTTGGGATCCAGCACGGCGTTTCGTATTACTCTCCTGAACCCACCGATTCCATATTCAGCTAACAGTCATTGGATCTCGACGAACGCGAGCAGCAATATCGCGATACGATAAACCGCAATCGCGATAGGCTACAATTCGACCTTTATCAAAGGCGGGAACGTGATGGTACGCATTTCTCATCCTTACACGAGGCATCACAACAACGTTTCACCAGGCAACGTCGGTCAACTGCTGTTTGTGTATGAGAAATGGGTAGGAAACTTTCCTCATGTCAGCACGTTGTAGGTGTCGCCACTGGTGCCAACTTTGTGTGATTGCTCTGAAAAGCTAATCATTTGCATATCACAGCATCTTCTTCCTGTCGGTTAAATTTCGCGTCTGTAGCACCTCATCTTCGTAGTGTAGCAATTTTAACGGCCACTAGTGTTCATTATCGAGAGATTCTTATAATTCGATAAATCCAATGAACGCGTGGATTTTATAAAGTCTTGCTTTTCCTAACAAGTACAACATCAGAACTGCCTGTCTGGTGCCCTTACCTTACGTAGATCCAAAATGATCGTCATCTTACAGATCCTCACTTTTCTCCATATCTCATACCATTTCTAATCCGCGCACTTCGTTCTTGGTCTTGCTTTATTTTCATCCGAGGGAAAATCTCATTTTTAACCACCCATTCCCCCACCCATCCTCCGAGAGGGTAATTACCCACCGGCTGCGCGCCGCTGCTGCAGTAGCTGGAAGGAAACAGCCCTTCGCCTGCACGCCTGGCGGCTCTCGCTCTATGAATGAGACGCCCTGGCTGTCAGATGCAACGCCAGCTGACGGCGCAGTTGGCTAACTCATTACGGAGCGGGCCGCGGAAGCCTGTTGCTCTCGCCTCGCCTCCAGCCGTGCTTGCATCTCGCTTCCGACACCGCTGGCTTCGTGGGAGGCACCAGCCGGCGGAAACTCCTTACTACCAGCACTTGCACCCTAACGCTGTCGTGATTTCCATACGGAGATCGAAGATCGAGCGAAATACATAGATATGATAAAAATGTGTGTGTGTCTGTTTCTCCACATCTCCTCTTACATCAAGCTGCGGACCTATGGGGTATCGTCTCAGTTGTGCGACTAGATTCGTGATTTCCTGTCAGGAAGGTCGCAGTTCGTAGTAATGGACGGCAAATAATCGAGTAAAACTGAAGTGATATCAGGTGTTCCCCAGGGAAGCGTCCTGGGATCTCTGCTGTTCCTGATCTATATAAATGACCTGGGTGACAATCTGAGCAGTCCTCTTAGGTTGTTCGCAGATGATGCTGTAATTTACCGTCTAGTAAGGTCATCCGAAGACCAGTATCAGTTGCAAAGCGATTTAGAAAAGATTACTGTATGGTGTGGCAGGTGGCAGTTGACGCTAAATAACGAAAAGTGTGAGGTGATCCACATGAGTTCCAAAAGAAATCCGTTGGAATTCGATTACTCGATAAATAGTACAATTCTCAAGGCTGTCGATTCAACTTAGTACCTGGGTGTTTAAGTTACGAACAACTTCAGTTGGAAAGACCACATAGATAATATTGTGGCGAAGGCGAGCCAAAGGTTGCGTTTCATTGGCAGGACACTTAGAAGATGCAACAAGTCCACTAAAGAGACAGCTTACACTACACTCGTTCGTCCTCTGTTAGAATATTGCTGCGCGGTGTGGGATCCTTACCAGGTGGGATTGACAGAGGACATCGAAAGGGTGCAAAAAAGGGCAGCTCGTTTTGTATTATCACGTAATGAGGGAGAGAGTGTGGCAGATATGATACGCGAGTTGGGATGGAAGTCATTAAAGCAAAGACGTTTTTCGTCGCGGTGAGATCTATTTACGCCGGCCGCGGTGATCTAGCGGTTCTAGGCGCTCAGGCCGGAACCGCGCGACCGCTACGATCGCAGGTTCGAATCCTGCCTCGGGCATGGATGTGTGTGATGTCTTTAGGTTAGTTAGGTTTAAGTAGTTTTAAGTTCTAGGGGACTTATGACCACAGATGTTGAGTCCTATAGTGCTCAGAGCCATTTGAACCATTTTTTTGATCTATTTACGAAATTTCAGTCACCAACTTTCTCTTCCGAATGCGAAAATATTTTGTTGAGCCCAACCTACATAGGTAGGAATGATCATCAAAATAAAATAAGAGAAATCAGAGCTCGAACAGAAAGGTTTAGGTGTTCGTTTTTCCCGCGCGCTGTTCGGGAGTGGAATGGTAGAGAGACAGTATGATTGTGGTTCGATGAACCCTCTGCCAAGCACTTAAATGTGAATTGCAGATTAATCATGTAGATGTAGATGTAGATGTAGATGAATTCATCACAGTTATGATCGAAGCAGACGAAATGAATTAAATTTGTGTTGCGGCCGGGTCTCGAACCCGGGTCTTTTCACTTGCTAGGCAGAAATGCTAGCCATTACACCACCACTATACGATGGTTAAGACTGCTGCACGAACGACATAAGCTGAGTGCCCTCCCCAACACAAACTTCAATTTATTTTTCCCTTAGATATTTCACTACTGTCAGGGCTCTCCGATATTGGCAAGCAGCCCAGCATTGGACGTAATGGGACGTCCTTATACCATTGGTGATGTTATAGATCTTATAAGTAAATGTTACCCTGAGACATTTAAGTACCTTTTTATTATCTACGATAATGATCGAAGCAGACGAAATGCTTGAAAATTTAGACTTAAATGTCTCAGAGAAACATTCAATTATAAGATCAATCACAATTGGTACACTTATCCTGAACTATGATAGGCCTACAGCGATTGTTGACAAACAGTAAGGGATATAGGCCTATATTATCAAAATATTCGGTTCTAGGCACTTCAGTCCGGAACCGCGCTGCTGCTACGGTCGCAGGTTCGAATCCTGCCTCGGGCATGGATGTGTGTGATGTACTTAGGTCAGTTAGGTTTAAGTAGTTCGAAGTATAGGGGACGGATGACCTCAGATGTTAAGTCCCATAGTGCTTAGAGCCATTTGAACCATTTTGTTTTCGACTGAGAAAGGTGGTGTATGTAAATTCTGATGCTTGATGTTCCTGCAGTGCAGGGATGCACAGACCGCGGTCCACGAGCGGCCGCCATTGGTTTGATGGTGGGCTGCTCTTCACTGTTCGCCCTTGTAATTTTTTCGTGTTTTTACTCATCTTTCATTCCCTCCCAAAATGGAGAGAGCGGATCCTCGTAGAACTTCGTTCTTTTAAGCCCATTCTAGCCGGCAGTGGGGCAGGCGGATCCAAATTCGCGATAATGGCTTGTTCCAAGGTGCAACGTTTTTGAACTTGCGATTCTTAAGACGCTTCCACAGCGCGCCGCGCAAAGCGGAGGCACAGCAAGGCGCGACCGGTGTGGCCCTCAAACTGCACCAGGGTGCGCAATAACGAACAAATTCCGCACAGTGACGGTATTTGTTTGGTCTCGTATATAGTAAGTTTTTCTTTTTTTTACTGTTTACAGGATAAAAAAAAAACGAAATATCAACTTGCCATAGCGGCAGTGCTAAAATTTTTGGTTTGTAAATAAAACTTTTTTTTTTAAAAAGCGAGTAATGTTTCAGCGTAAACTTTACATTGCTTTCAAACATTGGATTATTGTGGAAGTGAAGGAAAGCAATGAGCATGGTTTTAATAAGACAGCACACAGTCAGAAACTAGCGACAAATGTGTGTCATAAGAGGCGCTACATCATTGCGGAGACAGTAATGTACGTGTTGCCTTGTGGCCTGTCCCATTAGGCGGTACGCCTGTACGTGCAGTGAACAAAACTTGCCTCTACCTGTCTACACGTTAGTTTCTCGCTTTCGTCCTCGACATCGATTGTATTGCAGTTGGTGAGTATTGTACGAAGTATGGGAGCAATGAAGTACAACGCTCCATTTGATTTGAAAAATTAAAAACGGGAGGAAGCACTACAAACTTGTGATATTATATAACCCGAAAACATCCACGTTATTCCTTGGAAAAGAAGGTAAATTTAATTCACATACCAACGATTTTATTGCTGTGCTATAAATACCAGATAATAACTGATACCTTAATGTTGTGGTCGCTTCACGATGAAAATTGATACCATTCAAAATTGACGAGGCGGGAAAGTCATCAACTTGTGACCTTTCGCTCTCGCGACGCCTGTCTCCTTCACCATCGCACTCTTTGGTGGGGAGAGTGCGGCAGATTTCTGCCTCAGATGAAACCCAGTATCGATCGTAATATCCTACTCTTTCACCTTCATTAGAATATTTCAAGCTTTTTTCGAAATCTTCTTTTATTACTGGAAGCAACAGCAATAAAAGACCGAAAATCGATCATTTCAAAAATCGATTATTTCGAGCGGTTTTAGCACTCAGATACAACTGGAGACGAAAAGAAGCGTTGCAACCGAAAACAGTTTGTTTTAGCGGTAGCCGTTATCCGTACTCCGTGCTGCTCTGCGCTGCACGTTTTTGCGTGGAGTGTCGGTGTGGACGCGGCTTTACGAAGTCACAGTAAGACGTTTGCTGCCTCGACATTAGCAAGTGTGTACAGCCCTGCTGTATTGGATATTTCTTGGGTTGTTATTAGGTAGGCATCAGCTGTCTAGGAATTATTATTACAGCTTGTCCGCAGCTCGTGGCCGTGCGGTAGCGTTCTCGCTTCCCACGCCCGGGTTCCCGGGTTCGATTCCAGGTTCGATTCCCGGCGGGGTCAGGGATTTTCTCTGCCTCGTGATGACTGGGTGTTGTGTGATGTCCTTAGGTTAGTTAGGTTTAAGTAGTTCTAAGTTATAGGGGAGTGATGAGCATAGATGTTAAGTCCCATAGTGCTCAGAGCCATTTGAACAATTTTTTTTTTATTACAGATTATTGGTGTTTTATGCCAGTAGAATAGTGATTGTGTTACATGAGGTGGTTTGCAGGTGTGGTGTCTATGTTTCCATTGTTCAGGGCGTTAGGTAATCATAGTATCTTGTTCTAAAATTTATAATGAACAAATAAACACCGTCTGCATTACAAGTTTTTATTTACCGACTACCGATTTCAATCTGTGTTGCAGATCATCTCCCAATCTGGCGCCGCAAAGTGCAGTTTGTCAACAGTTACGTGAAACTCACAACTGCTGACAAACTGCACTTTGCGGCGCCAGACTGGGAGATGATCTGCATCGCAGATTGAAGTCGGTAGTCGGTAAATAAAAAGTTGTGATGCAGACGGTGTTTGTTTATTCATTATAACAAAAGGGTCGCGGTTCCTATGGCACGGCGTCAGTTGTGATGTAAAACTTATGTTTGTCTTTCACACGTATGATGAATGACGCTCATTAAAGATTAACTGATACACAGTGTGATTCAGCTGCACCGATAGCTGTCGTTTTATGCAGCTCGCAGAGTTATAGCTGACTTTCATAAACCACGCGCGAGGTTTTCATATTCTCTCGCTCGCTACGCACAAACTACTACTCCTACAGAAAAATGAGCCGGACCTTTTTTCATGAAATTTAATGTAAGTAAATTTTGTATTAGGATACTTTTTCGCTGGAGGCAGTGATTTTCGAATTGTTTGAGAAAAACATGCAAAAGTTGCCTACAAACGTACCTCCACCCAACGCTCATTCCTCATCTGTCAGGATTTCTAATGAGTTGTTGGTGGCACTCCTTCCCGCTACAGTACAAAAATTTCCGGCTATATGAACCATTCCCTATGCTCTACCTTTTTTATCTCTATTCATTGGGCTATTACGCCACCAACATAGCCGACTACTTCATTAACATTTTTAATTTAAACGTGCCCGTGAGGCTAAAGAACGCAAAAATACTTTTGTAAACGTTACGCTAAAACTAATTACGTTGACAATCCGATCTAGATTTAACCCTCACAAGCACAGCAGTTTCGTAGTCAGAAGGTCTCAAGAATACAACGATGTAATTCATTATATTATGCAGCTAAAATTCACAAAATTGTTAGGTAAAATTTACACAGGCATCAATTTTACAATTTTTAAGTGCTCTACTAAGCCGGTGGCATAATAAGGCCAGCCAATGAAGACGAAAGAATGTCGAATGTGGGAAATAATGCCGGCCGCGGTCGTCTAGCGGTTCTAGGCGCTCAGTCGGGAACCGCGCGACTGCTACGGTCGCAGGTTCGAATCCTGCCTCGGGCATGGATGTGTGTGATGTTCTTAGGTTAGTTAGTTTTAAGTAGTTCTAAGTTCTAGGGGACTGATGACCACAGATGTTAAGTCCCATAGTGCTCAGAGCCATTTGAACCATTTTTTTGGGAAATAATTCGTACAGTCGCAAGTATTTGTATAATGGTAGGAGGGAAAACCCATTAACAACGTACTAGAAATCCTGACCAGCGGGGGCAGAGTGTGGGAGAAGAGGTGTGTTTGAACGCCATTTTTGCAAGTTTTTCTTGAATAACTCGAAAACCTCTTACAAAAAGGTCCTCTTCGTTTTTACATAGGACTAATAGTTCGCATGTAGCGAACGAGACAATATAAAAATTTCGGTCGTGTTTTGTGAAGACCAGATATACCATTGCGGATTGCATAAAACGACAGCGGTAGGGGCGATAGGGACAGCCGAATCACCCTGTAAGTCTGTTCTGGCGAATTCAAAGTTGTGCAGCGTGTTTGTAGTCTTGCTCTTCAGTGTCACCATAATCATCTTGACTATGTAATACAACTTTTCTCTCTTCATCTCGTACATCAGTAAAACTCCTCTGGTTATTTCAGTAACTGAGAAAAGAGTGTATTGCACTCGTGGCGTTATTTTCGAGACAGATATAGCTTAGAAGAGATTCTAACCTCCTTGATGGAATACATTCTAACCCCCATGATCCAATCTAAAGCTGACGAAGGAGATCGGAAGCACTGTGATCACGCTGTCGGCCGATGTTATCGGGCGACCTCTGGCGACGGCGTCTGGCGACCGTTGTCGGTGGCACTGTGGACGCATCCTTACTCCTGCTGATGACTATAACGTCTAATTTGGAATCTGACCAAATCTCTCTGCAGCTGTAAACGGTAGCTCCATATGAGCTAAAGTCACCAGCTATTAACCAGATTCGCGTTGGAGTTTAGATTGAAAACGCGACGGAAGTAATTCCTTTCCTTGCTCATATTTATCTAGAATCCCATGCGCTCCGAACAGAGCAGTGTGACTGGAAAAAGAGCACAACGAATGACCTTTCTCCAGTATCGTGCTACGAGACGAAACGCTTCTTCGTCGAGGTCACTCATTTAAGACTGTTAAGGCTAGTTAGATGTAAACCGAGGAGGCACACTTTGTTTATTTGGTGACTAACTTACACACAGTTCATTCCAGCGAAGCAAGACACGAGATAGTGTTGTTATTTACATGCTGGAACGATAATAAAAAAGTCTCGCGAGGCATTTAAGTTTTTGGTATGCAATAAATGTGAAACTGCGCCGGGATATTGATCTATGGCAAAATGGATGTCCTAGAGGGGGTGGCGAGTCTAGCTGCGCCCAAGCAAATCGTCTTTAATTTAACCTTCTTTACTTGCTGTTTCAAAGTCTCCATGAAATTGTCAGAGTTTCAAATTATGGTTGTAAGGGGACTTGAAAGATTTTAACAAAAACTTAAATTTACTTGCATAATACAAATGGTTAGTTTATGCATTTGAATTCAGTGTTATGTAATACCAAGAGGCAGCAAAATACATCAGCTGTTGTAATCTTGAGAATACTGGTTTGTTCGGCTGCTTCTTATCAATATGTTCAGGAAGCCTTGTGGTTGACTTGAGCGATCTGTAGAGTAACCTTAAGCTACCCAAAGTGTCCATCCAAATCTACTTCCCGCGTCAGTTCCATTTCACATATTTTTAGTACGATAGAAGCAAGACTTAAGAAAATCGAGACTTTTCTTAAGATCTGTCAAGTTAAAAAAAAACCTTTCGGCTACTGAAAGCGATGTACGATGTTTGAAATCATCAAAAAATATGTAATATACAATATATACAAAAACCAAGTCGGAACGATAAGACTGGAAGAGAAAAGAAATAGTGCTCAGGTCAAAAAAAGTGTGTAAGCCAGGTATTTTGAATCAGTGCAGTGAAGAAACAACGAATAAAATAAAATGAAGGATCAGGATTGGAATCAAAATTCGAGGTGAGAGGATATCAATGATAAGATTAGCTGATGAAATTGCTATCTTCTGTGAAAAAGAGGAAGAATTACAGAACCTGTTGAATGGGAATTAATAGTCTACTGAGCGCAGAAAATGGATTGAGAATAAGGCAAAGAAAGATGTAGGTATTGGCGAGCAAAAATAGATGACAGATTTTTGTATTCCTTACCGCCGATCTGCTGGTCTACCTTCACCTACTCATAGACTGCGCTAATTCTTTAATCACAATGTCATCGATGAGACTTTCGACCCTTATCTTCGTTCTTTTAATCTTCCACTCATTTTTCTTCATTTTCTTTCCCATAGAGATGAGGCAGTGCCAAGACACTGGACTCGTCTTCGGGACGATGACAGTCAGACCCAGGTCCAGTTATTATTCGCATTTAGCTTCCTTTTATTTTCTTGTGTCAACAGTCGTAAAAACATATCAAAACTCGGTAACCGGTTACGATCAGATAGTTGTCATCAGAGGCTGTAGATAAAAAACACTCACATTTAGTCTTATTAAAATCCTTCTGCCGTATGCTGCGCCACCTCATAAAATACTTAAAATGCTAAAATGCAACAAAGTTTCCGCCCTCTAGCAGCTGCCTTCCTCAGGGCTTAGATTAATGACTTGAGAGTTGGTGTCTGAACATACTGCATTTCTAGCTACTTCATAATACCACGTCACACATCTTTGATTTTGTGGTGGCACATCCAGAAGATATTGAATGAGGCTGACGCTGGTCGCGGAAGCCAATGTATTTTCACACAATTAGATTTACCGTGGAGCATTCGTGCGGAGTGTTAGGGGCATAATTGGGAGCAAAGACGTCACAAAAAAAAGAAGAACTAATATACAGAAGTTATTCTATCCCAATACTGACCTACGTATCTGAAACATGGTTAAAGAAGAAAGGAGATGTAAGAAGATTACAGGGATGTGAAATGAAGTTCCTCAGAAATAGGATAGGAGTAACAAGGAGGGAGAGGCTGACGAATGAAAGGGTAAAGTGAACAGTGAAAGAGGAACCCTCGCAGAGCAAGACAGATAAATCAAGGTTAAGATCGTATGGGCATTTAAAGAGAATGGAAAATGAGAGGATTCACAAGAAAACACATGAAATTGAGATGCAAAGGAAACGACCAAGAGGAAGACGAACGAATTCGGCTGAAAGGTGTGTAGAGTGTTTTGAGAAAAGAGGCGGAGTGTGGATCAGAGTGAATGCAGAAAGATGATGGGAAAAATAGGACTACATAGCGAGTCTTATGTTCCAGACGCAGCCTGGGGCTGGAAGCTGTTCAAGATAGTAATGATGTCAGGTCTCAATAGTTTTTAAATGTAATGTCATATTGTTTACTCCCTATAGACGGAGATTCTGTTTAAAAAAATGCTGTTAGCCCTGCCAAACGCATTTTTTTCGTCATGTACTCTATAGCATAGTCATCTGGAGCCAATATTATTTAATCATCTGCGTATAGTCGATAGGTCGTAAGTCGATAGCTAATCTCCATTTATGTCTAGGCCCATTCCCCCATATTTCATCCATTCTTTAAGAACTTCGTCCAGGCCATA
This sequence comes from Schistocerca cancellata, assembly GCF_023864275.1. Taxonomy (NCBI): domain Eukaryota; kingdom Metazoa; phylum Arthropoda; class Insecta; order Orthoptera; family Acrididae; genus Schistocerca; species Schistocerca cancellata. Next base: position 609,436,951 of record NC_064628.1, read on the forward strand.
CTTCAAGAAAGTAGGTGCTACACACCACTCTTGTCTAAGCTCTTTGTTTGGTCGTATTGCTCTGGAAATTTCTTTTCATATTTTAATTCTTGTCTCTAATCCGTTGTAAAGCTTTTTTTATCTCCAACAACAAATATTTTATTTACTTTGATATCGTCAAGATATCGATATGGTTTCTTTATTGGTAAAGTGTCATATGCTTTTTGTATATCTATGAAACAATGTGTAAGTGTGTCTTCAGCTTGTTCTTCTTTTTTCGGGTGTCTCTTGTACAATATTACGAAATAGTTTCCAAACTGCGAATACGTATCGATGTTAATTGTACATTTTATTAGTGATTCATGAAAATTTGTGGCTGAGTGGGACTCGAACCGGACTGCCCGCCTATCGCGAGCGGTCGCTTTATCCACTTGCATGCATGTCTGTAGGACATTATCATGTAACATACAGACCCTGTATAAACACATACATTGTGCAAATGAATTGCTATATATACCTCGATGTGCTAAAATGACGATACTAAAAATTTGTCTCCGTGTGCGAGAATCACAAAGTGCGAGCGTAGGGGACATGGACAACATGATATACGGAAATTTGGATGGGTCCGGGAAGCATCCACGTGTAGCCGAACTGGTTTAGGCGACCGCTCATGGTTAGCGGGAAGCGCGGATTCGAGTACCTGTCCGACACTAATTTTCATGTGTCACTAATAAAATGCACAGCTGACGCCAATATTGTTGTTGTGGTCTTCAGTCCTGAGACTGGTTTGATGCAGCTCTCCATGCTACTCTATCCTATGCAAGCTTCTTCATCTCCCAGTGCCTACTACAGTCTACATCCTTCTGAATCTGCTTAGTATATTCATCTGTTGGCCTCCCTCTACGATTTTTACCCTCCACGCTGCCCTCCAATACTAAATTGGTGATCCCTCGATGTCTCAGAACAAGTCCTACCAACCGATGTCTTCTTCTGGTCAAGTTGTGCCACATGCTCCTCTTCTCCCCAACACTATTCAATACCTCCTCATTAGTTATGTGATCTACCCATCTAATCTTCAGCATTCTTCCGTAGCACCACATTTCGAAAGCTTCTATTCTCTTTTTGTCTAAACTATTTATCGTCCACGTTTCACTTCCATACATGGGTACACTCCATACAAATACTTTCAGAAACGACTTCCTGACATTTAAACCTATATTCGATGTTAACAAATTTCTCTTCTTCAGAAACGCTTTTCTTGCCATTGCCAGTCTACATTTTATATTCTCTCTACTTCGACCAACATCAGTTATTTTGCTACCCAAATAATAAAACTCCTTTACTACTTGAAGTGTCTCATTTCCTAATCTAATTCCCTCAGCATCATCCGACTTAATTCGACTACATTCCATTGTCCTCGTTTTGCTTTTGTTGATGTTTATCTTATATCCTCCTTTCAAGACACTATCCATTCCGTTCAACTGCTCTTCCAAGTCCTTTGCTGTCTCTGACAGAATTACAATGCCATCGGCGAACCTCAAAGTTTTTATTTCTTCTCCACAGACTTTAATACCTACTCCGAATTTTTCTTTTGTTTCCTTTACTGCTTGCTCAATATACAGATTGAATAACATCGGGGATAGGCTACAACCCTGTCTCACTCCCTTCCCAACCACTGCTTCTCTTTCATACACCTCGACTCTTATAACTGCCATCTGGTTTCTGTACAAGCTGTAAATAGCCTTTCGCTCCCTGTATTTTACCCCTGCCACCTTTAGAATTTGAAAGAGAGTATTCGAGTCAACACTGTCAAAAGCTTTCTCTAAGTCTACAAATGCTAGAAACGTAGGTTTGCCTTTCCATAATCTAGCTTCTACGATAAGTAGTAGGGTGAGAATTGTCTCACGTGTTCCAACATTTCTACGGACGCCAATAGGTGTTCGTAGTTTGCGAATCGATTTCGTAATATTTACAACAGCTGTGAATCGTCGAAACAGTGTCTGTTTCTTCATACATGCATGCGTGTAATGTAACACACAGACACTGTATAAACACAGACATTGCGTAAATCATTCTTCTACAGCAAATATATCGTCTACACACGATAGACCGTCCCTTACATTTTGAATAATTAACATAACGTAGGGAATCTAGAGAGGCGTTGGTATAGTGGACGTAATGAACGAGCAGACCCCAAAGCGGGAGGGTCTTCAAGAATAACGCTTGTAACCCTCGGGCGGTGCGGCAGTAGATTACAAGCTACGGCGAGACTGGGGTGGGCCATCCGTCTGTGATTAGCTTAGAGCGATTCGAGTCGTCGCCGGATCTCACACACAGCGTATGTTTGTGCGCGAGAGCGCCGGCCGCGGGTCCGAGCAAAGGCACACACAGCCTCACCCCAGCGCACGGCCGGAGGGAGGAGGGGGATATGGGAGGGGTGAGTGAGTCACGTCGCCGCGGGGTGTGCGGGGGTGCGACGCGCAAAACAAAGCAATTTGGCACGCGCGCGGTCGATGCGCGGCCGCCTAATCCAGTGCGCGGAGCTGCTCATCGGGCGGCATTAATTACGGCGACCGGAAGTATGCCGGGAATTTCAATATCGCGCCGCCATCATTTGCAGTCGCCGGGCCGCGAGCAACAGTCGCCGGTGACGATTTGTAGGCCGAAAAACGAAGAGGAAGGGCGCGTCTGGCTCGATTTCCAGAAACTCTGGAGAGCGGCGTGTGCTTGCTGCAATGGTCTGCTGAAAATGCGCTGCAATAGCGAGTCGTTGGTACACTACAGAATGCTAGCTATTAAAATTGCGACATCAATAAGGGGGCGTCGAGGCCATTCCTACTGCAGCGGATACTTTACAGTGGCAGTACAAATATGTCCAGCTACCAGAAGAAGCTAGCGATGTATGTTATAAATAAAGCACAACAGTGTTCATGGGTGGTCATTAATACAGATCTCCCGTTCATGCAGAATAAATTTTACTTTCAGAACAGTAACTGCAGTTAACTGTACAGTATTTGATAATCCGATAGTAACTGTCTGTACTGCTTGCTACCTATCACAATGTTCGTATCTTTTTTAAAATGGTAACATTATTGGAAAAAATGTCTTTAACATATACAAGAAAAAGCAAGGGCCCTAAGATGGAATCTTGTGACACCACATGTCATTGGTTTCTAGCTGGATGAATGGTAGCTTAATACAGGACTTTCTGCTGTTGACAGTCCCTGTTTCCTGTATGAGACGTATGATCTGAGCAATTTTGTGACATTTCCTGTGATGCGTTATATTTTACTGCAAATGACATAGTGATTTATGTAGTCAAATGCGTTGGACACATCACAGAATATACCCGTATCCTGTAATTTACAATGTGATAGGAAAGTCCATTATTTCTATAACTACTATATAAATCATCTTTTCAGTAATCGAGGCCGCTGATCATTAACTTTAATTTAGGCAACCGCTGTAAACGGACCCCGGCACGGCGTCAATTAACACATTAACTTTTAGTTGTACATTACTGTACTGCCCCCATTTCTTCCGAGGCTAAAATGGCATCTACAAGGAAGGAATGGTATTGTCCGCGGGCAAAAAGTTACGCTGCATTGTACCTGATGGATAAAGGACAATTTTTGAAATCCTTGCTGCTTTGTTTGAAAATGATGATTTCTGAGGACGAAATTATCGCCGGTTGTCCATCTGTAGAAAATGACGACAGTGATGATGGCGTAGTTTACGAAGTTGGTGCTCAATCTGAGGACACTGTGTTGCCCACAGTGGCAAAATGCAGCTGTACAAAATAATGGTTTATTTGGCACGCCAAGTGAAACGCCTGCGTTATTGTACTATGCATAAACGAGATACGAATTCGGCTAAAAAATAACCTCACTAATTATTTCTGTCTACACATTTTTGCGTATACTTTTTCAGTAAATGATCGTATATTATTCGGAAATAATGTAAGAACTCTAAACTTCCTGGCTGATTAAAACTGTGTGCCCGACCGAGACTCGAACTCGGGACCTTTGCCTTTCGCGGGCAATGTTCGCAGGAGAGCTTCTGTAAAGTTTGGAAGGTAGGAGGCGCGATACTGACAGAAGTAAAGCTGTGAGTACCGGGCGTGAGTCGTGCTTCGGTAGCTCAGATGGTAGAGCACTTGCCCGCGAAAGGCAAAGGTCCCGAGTTCGAGTCTCGGTCGGGCACACAGTTTTCATCTGCCAGGAAGTTTCATATCAGCGCACACTCCGCTGCAGAGTGAAAATCTGATTCTGGAATGTGGAACTTGTCTGTTTTAAGCTTACACAAGAACGATGTTTTCTGAAACCATGCTGATTACGTATCAATAGATCGTTGCCTTCGAGGTGATTCATAATGTTTGAATACAGTATATGCTCCAAAACCCTACTGCAAACCGACGTCAATGATATAGGTCTGTAGTTAGATGGATTATCGTCATTTCTTACCTCGTTTATCAGAGGTTTCCAAGCAGGGCACTACACAAAACATTCCGCCCTATAAACATTAAGCTTTTAGTCCATTTCACCTTGTTACAACTGTAGAGCACTGCCTTGCAGAAATACAATCGTTCTATATTGCGCAACACAATTAAAGGATCACGTTTTCAAAAACTGTAATTCTCACCCATTGCAACGTATATGTTTTAAATTTGTTTCATAGTACAACCTTTCTTTCTAATGACGGGAAAGCGTGGCGTCCTGCGACGTCATACTCACGCTCGACAATGAAGCGCCAAAGAAACTGGTATACGCTTGGTATTCAAATACAGAGTCTTCAGGTCCAGGTTGTATACCGATTAGGTTCCTTTCAGATTACGCTGATACAATAGCTCCCTACTTAGCACTCATATACAACCGCTCGCTCACCGATTCATCTGTACCTACAGAAAGAATGTGTAACGCAGCTAGCTCTTTATTCGCACGAAGTAATGGCCGCTATCCACAGGGGATCTCAAGTTGATTCCGTATTTCTAGATTTCCGGAAAGCTTTTGACACCGTTCCTCACAAGCGACTTCTAATCAAGCTGCGGGCCTATGGGGTATCGTCTCAGTTGTGCGACTAGATTCGTGATTTCCTGCCAGGAAGGTCGCAGTTCGTAGTAATGGACGGCAAATCATCGAGTAAAACTGAAGTGATATCAGGTGTTCCCCAGGGAAGCGTCCTGGGACCTCTGCTGTTCCTGATCTATATAAATGACCTGGGTGACAATCTGAGCAGTCCTCTTAGGTTGTTCGCAGATGATGCTGTAATTTACCGTCTAGTAAGGTCATCCGAAGACCAGTATCAGTTGCAAAGCGATTTAGAAAAGATTGCTGTATGGTGTGGCAGGTGGCAGTTGACGCTAAATAACGAAAAGTGTGAGGTGATCCACATGAGTTCCAAAAGAAATCCGTTGGAATTCGATTACTCGATAAATAGTACAATTCTCAAGGCTGTCAATTCAACTTAGTACCTGGGTGTTTAAGTTACGAACAACTTCAGTTGGAAAGACCACGTAGATAATATTGTGGGGAAGGCGAGCCAAAGGTTGCGTTTCATTGGGAGGACGCTTAGAAGATGCAACAAGTCTACTAAAGAGACAGCTTACACTACACTCGTTCGTCCTCTGTTAGAATATTGCTGCGCGGTGTGGGATCCTTACCAGGTGGGACTGACGGAGGACATCGAAAGGGTGCAAAAAAGGGCAGCTCGTTTTGTATTATCACGTAGTAGGGGAGAGAGTGTGGCAGATATGATACGCGAATTGGGATGGAAGTCATTACAGCAAAGACGTTTTTCGTCGCGGCGAGATCTATTTACGAAATTTCAGTCACCAACTTTCTCTTCCGAATGCGAAAATATTTTGTTGAGCCAAACCTACATAGGTAGGAATGATCATCAAAATAAAATAAGAGGAATCAGAGCTCGAACAGAAAGGTTTAGGTGTTCGTTTTTCCCGCGCGCTGTTCGGGAGTGGAATGGTAGAGAGATAGTATGATTGTGGTTCGACGAACCCTCTGCCAAGCACTTAAATGTGAATTGCAGAGTAGTCATGTAGATGTAGATGTAAATGTAAACAGCCAGAATACGGTGCTAGGGCCGATAACGCCTATATATGACAACAAGTGTCTGGCGCAGTTGTTAGATCGGTTACTGCTGCTGCAATGGCAGGTTATCAGGATTTCAGCGAGTCTGAACGTGGCGTTATAGTCGGCGCATGAGCGATGGGACAAAGCATCTCCGAGGTAGCGATGAAGTGGGGATTTTCCCGTGCGACCATTTCACGAGTGTACCGTGAATATCAGGAATCCGGTAAAACATCAGATCTTCGACATTGCTGCTGCCGGAAAAAGATCCTACAAGAACAGGACCAATGACGACTGAAGACAATCGTTGAACGTGACAGAAGTGCAACGCTTCCGCAAACTGTTGCAGATTTCGATGCTGGGCCATCAGCAAGTGTCAGCGTGCGAACCATTCAAAGAAACATCATCGACATGGGCTCTCGGAGCCGAAGACCCACTTGTGTACCTTTGATGACTGTACGACACAAAGCTTTACGCCTCGTCTGGGCCTGTCAACAATGACACTGTACTGTTGATGACTGGACACATCTTGCCTGGTCGGACTAGTCTCGTTTCAAATTGTATCGAGAGGATGGACGGATGGACGTATACGGGTATGGAGACAAGCTCATCAATCCATGGACCCTGCACATCAGCAGAGGATTGTTAAAGCTTGTAGAGGCTCTGTAATTGTGTGGGCGTGTGCAGTTGGAGTGATATGGGACCCCCGATACATCTAGGTACGACTTTCATAGGTGACACGTATGTAAGCATTCTGTCTGATCACCTGCATTCATTCAAGTCCATTGCTCGGTCCGATAGGCTTGGGCAATTCCAGCAGGACAATGCGACTCGAACTCCCCAGACATGAATATTACTGAGCGTATCTGGAATGCCTTGAAATGTGCTGTTCACAAGAGATCTCCATCCCCTCGTACTGTTACGGATTTATGGACAGCCCTGCGTCATTCACGGTGTCAATTCCCTCCAGCACTACTTTAGTCGACTCCATGCCATGTCGTGTTGCGGCACTTCTGCGTGCTCGTAGGAGCCCTACACGATATTAGGCAGGTGTACTAGTTTCTTTGGCTCTTCACTGTATATCATTGCATATTCGACATGCAGCTGGTAGCGTCGTAGACAACATGAGGAGCTGAGGAGTTGGTATCTCTTCAATCCTATTCTGCATAGGCAGAACACAGTTTGATAACTCGAACGGGTAGTACCGTAGAGACCGACGAAACGAAACAGGTGGTTCAGGAGGTAAATGATAGCGAAGATTACGAAATGAACAATAAACAAGACAAGTACAGAGCGTAGCAAAAACGTCTTAAGCGTATGCAACAATACAGGGAGCATCCCAAATCAGTAACGTGGATCAGGCACGCTCAAAATTCTATTACTGAATGGAGCCTAACTAAAGGATTCAGTGGCTAGCGAGAGCCTGGCTAGCAAGAACAGGGCTGTGATGCTTAGCTGTGAACACTCGTCGGAGGGCCGCCCTCCACAAGTGTTTGGTGTGGTTTTTGCACCTCGTGCACGCATGAGCCGCTGCCGTCTCTTGGATACCGAGTGCCTCTGACCAGTTCTGTATTTCGATACTCGGACTAGGCTGGGAACCCCAATCACCGTCGGATACTGAAGTACTCTCATCATTGATTCGACATCCTGCTGCGTGGATGACGAAGCAGTGGGAGGAATACATTGTTGACGGGTCCACGGGAATGCCGTCGTATGAATTATTTAGGACAAAAAGCAACTGCCCCTGACTACAATTAAACACTGTCCATTTTATTTCACCACGACCCATTTCGAGTACTTGAAAATACATTTGTCTGATACACTACTTGTTCATGTTTGGACTGTGTCTAAGTGATATCAATTCTTCTCCAATAACGTACACTGAGGGTTTCACTTCGTGAGTGCTGTAGTGCGTCCTGGTCTGACAGTAAACGTTATTGAAGGACAAATAAAGTCAGTATTTCGCTGTCTTTCAATGTGCGTGTATCAGGTACATATAACGAGCCTAAAAGCCTCCAAACTGCTCATCGTATAATAAAATGAACAGTATTTAACCGCAGTCTGGGGCAGTTAGTTTTTTTTTCTTTTATAATCTTTTGTATGCCCGTTACTTCGACAAGTAACCGAAAAGCATCTGTTTGGGTCACAGGTGGATCGTAGTATACGAGTGAACCTCCAACCATGGACCTACCACGTGAGTGACAATAAAGTTTATTGCTGTCAAACACTCTCGTATAATCTTGAATGGCTTAAACGGGTCCGGCTGGTCCTTCTCAACAGCCACATGCACTCCTTGGCCTAAGAGCTCTGTGCTAGATATCACTTTTCAACCGTCCCCGCGTGCAAAAATCTAAACGGGCGAGATACGGAGATCATGGTGATTGAGAAACGTACCACACAGTCTAAATCTATTCCCTTGGAGATGCACTGGCAGAAATGGTATCATCCATCAAAATTAGATGTGTTCGGCACGGGGGGGGGGGGGGGGGGGTAAACCGCGATACAAAAAAGCCTGATTTTTCTGTTTGTAGATCGCAGTTTTTAATTACAAAGTTCTCGATTTCGAACGTTGTCACCAATCATGAAATCATATGCCGTAGTTGCAGAGTAACCTGTTGTAATGTAACTATTTGTTCACTGTCATATACTCACAGAGAACCGATAGTTACATTACGACAGGTCGCTCTGTAACTACGACATATCATCTGAAGAAGGGTCACACTGTTCGAAACCGGTGACATGGGAATAAAAAAAAGAGCGATCGTCAGACAGAAAAATAAGCTTATTTTTTAGGAATGAACATATTCTTAGACAAGCATGTTACCCACACATTACCCTCTTCCTTACTGGCCTGTGGGGATGGTTGAAAGGCGAACTCTATGAAGAAAATTGACCACAAGAGACGAATTGATCAGATTGTGTGTAATAGTGTCCCCGTAAAAGAATCCCCAGACTATTTGAAAGGAGCTACAAGTGCTGTAGTCAAGATGATTCGAAAGTGACCTGAAGTCTGAGGTGGAACTTATGAAATCATCTTTGGACTTAATCATTTACCTCTGCTTAGCACGTCTTGCAAGTATTTGTTTGGGTTAAATTCTAACAGCTGTATCTCTGTAACCAATGGAAATAGGGGTAAGTGCTACATGGAATACTGCTATCTCCTAAAATATTTTAGGAGCAACTTTTCAGAACGCATGATGTCCAGAAAGTAAAAATTTCAGTAGAAGCGAACATATTTTACCACAAAAAGTATTTTATTATTTTTCTAGAGTTTACACAAAATTTCAAGGTAGAGCCGTTGATAATAATGTGTTTATTACAGTGTAATTTCCTTTTTTAACTTTTAAGATATGAAGACTTCCGTGATGAACTACATGTCTTTTAATTTAAGCTATTGTCGACATAATACATTTTGATATTTTGACACAATATATTTTGATCCTTTTGCAGTAACATACAGAACAATGCTGTAAAGCTGAAAAAATTACAATTTGGTCAGTGTTGGTCGGTTAAAAAGAGGAACTCTGATTCCACGAGGCTTCCTGCAAACGTGATGTCATTTTGACATCTCACGCAGTATCGAAAATTGGTAAAAAGACGTTATTCTTGGTGTGATTTATTATAACGATTATTATAATTCAACGTCACATAATGACTGATCAGCGGCTAAAGCTTTTGTGAGGGGTAAGCTATAACACAAAGTATTAAATTCGTCAATGTCATCATGGTGTAGTGGTTACGAGAGTGGTATGGCGAAGTGAACTATTGTTAGTTGCTAGTTCGCGTCTTGCCCTTCCAGTTTTTTCCCCTTTATAAGAGATTCTGTGAAGTCCTTATTAATTTAATAGAAGTATATTCTGTAATATTCGATGTTATGTACATATAAGAGTACTCTCTCGGGAGTGAGTTGTTACTGTCAAAAATTTAGAAATTAAGCCTGAAACACGCAAGTGCACGTAAATATTCAAGACAGGTTGGCCATCTGGCAAAACTAACTCCTACTCAGAATAAAAAGTGTAGAAACGACTGATACATTTGGATAAAAATTAAAAGATAACATAGTCTCAGCTAGAAGTATAAAAGAAAAATTTACGAGCTAGCTCTTTTACATCATTTCTTTGTCAAACAAGAATTTCTCAAATTAAAGTACATCTTCAACAACCAATACGACGTCTTTAATCATTTTATTTTCAACAAATTGTATCAATACCGATGCGTTTTCGATAGATCCTCAATGCGCGGTGATTTGAAACACTATTTATTCACAGAACGTAAGTAATTAGAGCTGCCGCTTTATTTCGTCGCCGGCCGTGGTGGCCGAGCGGTTCTAGACGCTACAGCCTGGAACCGCGCGATCACTACGGTCGCAGGTTCGAATCCTGCCTCGGGCATGGATGTGCGTGATGTCCTTACGTTAGTTAGGTTTAAGTCTTTCTAAGTTCCAGGGGACTGATGACCTTAGAAGTTACGTTCCACAGTGCTCAGAGCCAATTGAACTATTTAATTCGTCTACTACCCTCCCTTTTCAACTACAGACCAACTCCTGAAAAGTAGTTTTCCGATTTTCTAACAATAAACTTACGTCGTCGAGACACATTAACGGACCGTGTTGAGTATATACGTTAAATGGATTCAATGCTGGCTGGATTCAGCTAGTTTTTTCCTTGTTAATCAAGAAGTCGTTTCACACTCGGGATTGTTGAATACGTATTAGGAGAAATCGTTAGTAAAACGTTTTCAGTAAGTTACGGAAATAATGCTTGCAAACAGTTAAATCTCTCCCTTGTGCACAGCTCAGTGCACATGAATGCAGAATATTACGTATTTATAAACAACGTAAGCGAGATTACCTTGCTAAAAACATTCAAAAGCCAAGATCGCGTAAATCTTGCTTTATTTAAAACAACCGGTTTCGACAGACTTTGCTGTCATCTTCAGGTCTTAAAAAATCTTGCTGTTATGAAACGTGTTCATTTTAAGTTGGACACATTTCATAACAAAAAGGTTTTTTTCAAGACCTTAAGATGAAAGCAAAGTCCGTCGATACCGTGTGTTTTAAATAAATATTTATGCCATTTTGGTTTTGCATGTTCTTCACAAATAACACAAATCGCTCCTTCTGTCTTCTCAAAGTTATTCTTTTGAACATCATATTCACCTTGCATGTTGTGAACCGGAAGAACACTGAAGTCGACATATAGCTCTATCCGTCTTCGATATAATGTATGACGTCAAAATGACGTCATGTTTACAGGGGGTCTTATGAGAGAAAGTTCGTCCAGTTAAAAGGCGTCACTTCAGTCCACCAGTCTTACATCGTAGCCGACACTACTTAATAAAACAAAATGAAATAAAATGAAGCACTTTACGCAGTTTGAATTATCAACACTAGAGTATCAAATGCTACTTGCTGCATATCGATAGCAGGCAATGAAAACTTTATAACTCCATCTGCCTGTGAAAACCTCGTGATTTCAGTAACCATTAACCCCATTACCAAAAAGATATTTGAAAGTGCATAGACTTCTCTAATTTGTCAATAACTAGGCTTCTACTATATCGTTACATCTGTACTCGTAGCGACTTTATCAGTATCACTTAATAAATTTTTTAAGAAATCATTTTCACTTCCCCTGTAATATTTAACAAAATGGGGTTACGAAGTTCTCACGGCCTACCAGCGATATGCTAAATTTCAAAGCTCTTTTTGTTCTACAATGCGTTTTCACAGGATCTGATTGTAGGAGTGATTTGAAATGACACTCAGTTTTGTCCAACAGTGGACGTTATGTGTTTTGAAAAGCTGCTTCTCAAACGCCCTGTGTAATTAGCCGCCTCGTTTCTTCGTGTTACGCTATCTCGTCAACAGATGGCAGGGGTGTGCAAGTCTCTGAACGCTAGAGGAAGCAGTGTTGCTCCTCCGTGGTACGCGATTGACACGAGTGGCGGTCTCGCAGCTCGTCTCTCGCGAGCGCGCCTCCTCACAGGCCGGAAGAGGAGGAGACTTCACCTGTCGTTAGTCACTCGAAACCTGCAGTAGCGGCGGCGGCGGCAGCCACTGAGCGTAGCGGGCTCTTGTGAGAGCTCCGGGGACTTAATTCCGCAGGCAATCCCGCCAGGCGGCGTGCGCGCGCGCGCGGCCGCAGAGTGCAGTGCGTAGCGTAACGATATACAAATATAAAGTGGAACTGTCAAGCTTCTTTAACGGCTGCTGCTGCCCCCCCTCCACCCCTCTTGGTCTGCGTCGTCGGATATACGAGGAGTTGCGCCACTCCACGGCACGAGTGGCGAGGCTTTGCCGCTCTGGTGCCTGGCGCGTTCACCGCGAAAGCCTATTTATACCGCTTTTATAATACGCGATGTCTTCCCAGCAGTCTGAGAGCGACATCCAGAGAGAGAGAGAGAGAGAGAGAGAGAGAGAGAGAGAGAGAGAGGACAGAGCCAGCGCGACGTAGCCTCGCGCCGCTGGTGAGGGAATATGAATAGCGGCAATTATCTCTGTCCGCCAGCCGGCGTACGCTTGCTCTCTGATGAAATGCGCACGCCACGCCGCTGCTGCGACCCTTCGCGCCAGAATGGCTTCGGAAGAGTTCTTGAACTTTCTCCAAAAAACCTAAAGACGCAGACTCAGCCGGTTTTTAAAGCAGTGAAAGGTGTACAGTTTTAAAGCCTCCTGAAAAGAAGAGTTACTTATACTATGGAAAAGAAAAACAACAAAAATCCACACTCACTCCAACTAATAGCAGCGCGCGATTCTCTTTGACATGAAAGCACTGAATTTCTCAATGACATTGCGCCAGAGACAACCGCGCCAGGGTTCTCCGCAACAGAAGTAAATGAATGGGCTGAATGTCTGTCTCCGACAAAGTGAAAGAACGCCGAGCGGAAATTGCCCTCCCGAAACGTTCCAGTTTTCATTCGGCCGTTACATCACTCTCTCTTCCGCGCAGCAGAGTCAAAAATTGAAAAGAGCAGATGACAAAGTGTCGGAATGGTGGCAATGTGTCGCCAGCTGAAAACAGTGGTCGAGTTTCATAATTTTGCGAACAAAGCACAGTCTTGATCACGTAATTGTCACGACATGTCCGAAAGAACAGACACCATATCCATACAAGTATATAGTTCTGGCAACACCGGCCATGAACTTCTTCATCTGTACAGATGCACACATATTCCCCGAACTCTTACGGGACTTGGTAAGAATGTCTTCCACGAGTAATGAGTGTGTTGGGGTGGGACACTACGAATGTAGTGTGTGGATATACAAGCTGAGAATATGGGTCTCGCGGGAGGCGTGCGCGGGATAGTCCCTGCGGTCACCCTATCCTCTGTGGCCTCGGTGGGTCAGATGGATAGAGCGTCTGCCATGTAAGTTGGAGATCCCGGGTTCGAGTCTCAGTCGGGGTGCACATTTTCACCTATCCCCGTTGATATATATCAACGCCTGTTAGCGGCTGAAGGTATTAATATAATTCTAATTTAACCCTGGTATTTGTCTGGAGCGACTTAGGGAAATCACGGAAAACCTAAATCCGAATGGCCGAACGCGCGCTTTAACCGTCGTCCTCTCGAATGCGAGTCCAGCTGGGTGTCTATATTAAAATTCCTTGATGTTTCGATGAGTATCATCATCACCACCAGAAACGTCGGAGTATTTTAAAACCGGCTGGAAATCTGACAGTTTCTCACTAATAGTACACACTGGGGAACTACATTCACACATGATAGCTACGAATGGCGTCAGAAGAAGTGAAGAAGCGCTCGAGGAAGTTACACGGGAGTCCTCGGATGAAAGACGACGTGCTTCTCGCAAGCCCTGTTAGCTCCATTTAGGAAAAAGCCTTTTCGAAGAAGAATGTGCGATCATTGCGGTGCCGTCATCCGGAAATGGTGAGAATAGTGAGACACTACATTGACATATAGTAATTCCTTCCTCACTCAGTACACGAATGCAAGTGAAAAGAAAATCGATAATATTGGTAATATGAACTCTCCGCCATGCACTGGAGATTGGCTTATAAAGTGTGTATGTAGATTTAGAACTCAAAATGTATGCAGATGAAGTGTCAGAAACACGGGATTGTGTCGTCAGGAGAAAACACTGGCCTTGTTGTGTAGGTTTGTGAACAAAGCACGGTCTTAAGACCAAAAATACTATGAGGATGATAGCAGCGTCCTCTGAGTTTTTCGCTATGGCATAACTGGATAAAATGTTATCGGTTTTCAAGCCGCACCAACGGAGATAAAATTCTGGAGTTCCCAACAGTTGTTTTCATCATCAAATGGTTCAAATGGCTCTGAGCACTATGGGACTTAACATCTGAGATCATCAGTCCACTAGAACTTAGAACTACTTAAACCTAATTAACCTAAGGACATTACATACATCCGTGCCCGAGGCAGGATTCGAAGCTGCGACCATAGCGGCCGCACGGTTCCAGACTGAAGTGCCTAGAACCGCTCGGCCACACCGGACGGCTTTCCGCCATCGTCCCTAGGAGTAAAAACATGTGAGAGGCGGGACTTGTAAGGTGTCCGGCTTTCATACGGGATGTAAAAGCATCCACAATGTTCAAGAACTGGGCCGAATTATCTCAACTGATACGGCTCGAAAATTGATAGTATTTTAGCTAGGATCTCATTTATTACTGACATTAACTTGTGCGCGTCGTCAAAACAATCGCGGTGACAGCTTTGTCTCTATATTTTGCACCTGAAGATGGGCTAATTCAGCCGAATCTGTTTATTACAATGAAAACATGCCATCTAGTACGTTTATAAAAGAGATGAACTGTAGGTAATCAACTACTGCTGAAGTCCTTTGTTACGCTTTTAAAAAATATAGGTTCTGAAAAGGTCTCCTACAAAAAGCACTAATACACTGCTAACTAATAACACAGTGTAATTACATACACAACTTACAGGAAATATAACATTGTATTCCTTTCACTATTAAAAGCGGGTTCTTGAGTTGACTGTATACATGAATAACAGACTTACTGCAGAAATTTCGCCTTGATTTCTGAAAGACGTTCGGCATTGTATCATATCGACTATGAAACTGAGATACGATCATCCTGGGCGGCTAATGTTACACTGAAACGAAAGTAAGAATGGGTGTGCTGCAAGGAAGTGTAATAGGACTTCTAATCCCCTCAATGTGCACAAACTATTTGTCAGCTAGGATCAGCAGCACTATGAGACTATTCACTGACAATACTGCTGTGCACAGGGAAGTGTTGCCATGATACGAAACGGGTTGATCACTTAACAAACAGTATTAGAGAGGGTAAATGGAATAACTAGACGTGCTGGAAGAGGTCTGGGAAAATGCAATGCTTCTATAAAGGAAATGGCTTACAAGACGCTAATGCCACAAATTACTGAGTGTGCTTGAAGTTTTTACGAAGTACGTATGGCAACAGACATAGAAGGAATTCAGAGATGCCTTACTAGGGGCGTAACAAATCAGAGTAGGCCATACGAAAGTGTAACAGGAATGTTCGAGGAACCCCGTAAAAAAAAGGAAAACAAGAAACACTTGGTTGTCTCCAAGACCTATAGGGCGATTTCAGAAAACCTGTATTCGAAATAGACTAGGCGACCATGTTACTGTAACAATCGTAAATCGGGCGTAGGAGTCGTAAGCGTAAGATAAAGAGATTAGCGCAGGTAAAGAGGAATATTAACAATCATTTTTCTGTCGCTCAATACGTAAAGACAGAAGATCGATAATAACTATACGACGTACTCTCCGCTATACAATGTGTAGTGGCTCACGAAGTATAAACGTAGATGGAGAGATCCAGTTCATTCCCTGCACTGGACGTCGTCTGACGTGTGCTGGAGTGACAAGCGGGCAGGACAGCATTTGAGGACGGATTACGAAACTGTTTCTTCGTGTACATCTACAGTTGTCTTCGAGAGACTCTATGGCCCAACTTCCATTCCTGTCTACAAAGCGAATTCAGTGGCAGAACCGGGGCTCGAATCTGGAGCCTAGATATAGAAGTCAAACACAATGCCCACCCACCCGTGGGGTAGACAAATTATACTTGAAACCACTGTATGAATTACGAGCGGCAGACAAAACTTAATTTCCATCCCGTCGGGAACTTGCAAGGTCAGAGTATTGTGGGCAATGAAATGTACCAGTAACTATTCTCGCCAGGCAACGAACTGTCCACAGGTTGACTTTACTTCGAGAGTAAGCTAATTGTGAGAAATTAGAAAACTGATTTCCATGTTTTTATCCATTCACACTGTGTATTTTGTGAGCTTAATGAAATCCACTGCAGTGGTACGAGTGACATTTCTCACGTCCCACGTTTTCATCTACGTTCCGGAAAGAAAATAAGTGTGTTTTTCATCACATCTTACGGGAAGAAGAAAAAATGATATCTCATTTCACTGCTTTCAAAGCCATACGCGGTTTCACGAATACTAAAAATTATCCTTAAAAAATGCCTGCTTCCTCAGATCACATAATCTTTTCTCTTACTTATCTTTCGTGTCTTGGTTACTACCAATACGCTGCAAGCACATGTCTGGTTTTATGCTCCTTCTTAATAAGAACCATGTGTCCTTTATGAGAGCATTAGCTCACTCAGCTTTGCATGTATGCTTCTAATTATTGCAGTATTACTGCGTATTGTGAGACGCTTCGTTTCTTACATGTGCTGTAGTGGAATATATCTGTTTACTATCGCATATGTATTTTATTTCTGCGCTATCGTTATGTTTAATCAGGAAGATATGTGTACAGAAAACCCATTTTCCCTCAACAGCCGTTTTATATCCGCTATAACAGCGTTTAGAGGGATCATTTATACAACGGATCATCACTAGTGCTGTAATGCCTTGCCAACTGATGAACGAATTTCGAAAAGTGTTCCAGTGTACAGATATACCATAACAGGACTGGTTGCAGTAGCAGAAAGATAATATCGACATGATCGAATCAACAAAAAAGAGATGTCCAATAATCTTACCAAACTTTGTATTTGTAGGCACATAGACGAGAAATGGTTTTCACGAAAAATCAACTTTCGAAAAAGATATCATAACATAAAACGAAAGGATAATGTTTTAAACACAAAAAAAAGAAAATATATTGATTTTCCATCTACTATTTACAGCAAATTTCAGCGATGAAACTTACTCTTCAGCGACTACGGCCATATAGTACTTAACGCCCGACTTTCTGCAAATACGATCATAACTGAGTTGATACTAAAATGTCGGAAACAAACGCATCCTGGACTTGACTACGTGTAAATAAGATTTATTTAAAAGGAAAATGTTTTGCCTATAGCGGGCAGGTCCCGTTAGAGATAACAAGGCTACTTGTTTCGTAAATATTTCTTTTTTAAAATTATCGCTATAAAGGAGATAAACTTCGAGGCATTTACACACCAGTTTCGTACTTCATCCTTGTTTGCTAAGAATCCACAAAAAAAAAAAAAAACCGAAATCTCTTGCTCGTGCAACAGTTGTCTGAGAGATTGTAGGGAAAATACATCTTCCTTTACTAGGATTATGCGGTAGTAGTTGAACGTTGTTGACATTGTTCGAATAACAATAGCTTATTCAGATCTCACAGTTGCATTTTCGAGTTAATGTACAAGATCATAATTCTCCTCTTCGAAGAGTTCCTCCCCTTGCCTTACTTTCACTTTCTATAAAATTTCCGCAACATGGGTGGTTTTATCAACAACTATTGCGATATTTGATTCATCTGATTGTATTATGTTCAGATGACAATGCGACAATCTATCTTTCTAGGATGCTTAGTGTTCTCGGTATCAGTATAGCAATTTCGAAGCGCGGAGGACGAAATGTTAAAATGACAATAGTTATACACATATACACTCTTAGAAACGTACCATTCTTTAATAACGCATTTGTAAGACCATAGCAAACTTGATGTAAGTAATGATCAGCATATCTGTTCAAGACTATAGTGTCCACACCGGTGTAGCCAGTAAAAACATATTTGTGCATTGACGTCTGTACACTTTATAGTCCAAAGAATCAGTATAGTCCACTGGCATTGACTTTGGAGATTTGAAAAGCACAGATTCTCTGTGTAGCGTAAAAAATGTGGTCACGGTGCTACTAAGAACGATGAACAAATGACTATAACCATTCGCTTTCACAGATCACTAAAAGTGGTTACAGTCATGTACAGTTGAATTGATATTCTTGAGAGTCACTAACCGTGACTTCAGAATATCAACCTTATATTTTCTCATTCGAAGGTTCATTGAGTGATGAGCCGCATCGCGGCTTTCGGTGATGTCTGCTTTGCAGCGGTGCATCTTTCACTGGCGAGAACGGCTCCATTCCCTCTTGTGCGAGGTTTAGAGAACAAACGCATTCACACGTGTCCGTAATGCAGCCGCCATTTGGGATCCATCAGTCACTCAATGTATCATTACAGATCGACAGGTGCCCGGCAGAAAGCTTTCAAGATATTAAGATCCGCAGGCACGTGTAAGTGCCTCGCGCAAGACAAGTTGCACCGATGAAACTGTAAAAACTTTACCGTGCTGTAGTTGGATTACCGAGAAAACCTCTCTCCGACTCAACGCACAGTAAACAACTGAACCAGCATTTAGCACTGTCTCTCATCGCAGAAAGTGCAGTTGTCGTCTCGTGATTTAAAAAAAAAAAGTTTTCGGAAGGAAAGAGGGAGCTCTTCTTTACCCGTTTTTGTGTCCGCAACGTCATAGCATCGCACACTAGGCAAACATCGCATTTAACAAGTCAGGACGGCGGACACATGAGAATAGGAATAATTGCTTGAAAAGCTGATGTTGATCGACTGCATCTGGATGCAGCAGATTATTTTCAGGTTACAAAAGAAACGATTATTTTTACTTTCACAGGTTTTCGACACAGACTTGTAGCGTGGATAAAATCAAATCAACAATCACCATTTTGGTCAGAAGCCTCGTTTGGAGCTGACGGTTTCAGCTTTGCCTCACGTACCACTGTGCCGAAAAAAAAAAAAACACACAGAAATTTTGCAATTTCGTTCTCGTATAGAAACGGAAAAATGACATCAAAAGACTTGCGATAGCGATAATTGATGTTTAATTTAGAATGAATATTAATCAAATCAGCGCTCTTAATATGTTGTTAATGCTACGTTTGAAACTATAAATAACACAAACCCGGAAATGTATATTCACTCAACCAAATAACTTCTACAGAAGTTTTTATTAGGCTTGGAATGCTGCATCTTACTACACAGAGTACTCAAAGCTCGTTTTAGTTGCTACCTATACAGGAAAACATCTATCTGGGACTGAGATCGCAATACTTTATACAATCGTATGATTAAATGTGTTAACGATCCACTGAAACGCAGTGACGTATTACTTGAAAATGCAAATCTATTTCGCACTGCACGAATAACAGAGTACCTTTGTTGAAAGGAAACACTACATGAAATGTAAATGGTAAGAATACTTCCGCCCACATAAACAATTAAGAGACTTGCACGGCACCACAATAAAAGTTAGCACAATGTCTAGAGCGCAGATGCATAGCAACACGGTTCGGGGTCAAAGCAGAAAACGGTGTCTCGTGAGTAATCTGTTATCAGCAATTTACGCGTACGGCACACGCAACCGGCAATGCACAGCGAGCGGCAGAAATCCTAGCGCCTGAGAGTTAGGCAAACCGCGAAGCTCTCATGCTGTGGGGCGCGCAATCAGGTAAATGACGAATACACCACAAGCATCTCGTCGCGACTGTTGATGACGCAACCACTGACCCTGAACAGCGAGGGCAGTGCAGTGGCAGCAGTTGTATCTCCGGTGCTCTCACGTTGCCGAAGTTCATAGGTGTAGGCTTCAGGGAAGCGGTCCAGCCACGCGGCGCACGCAACCTCCTGTCTAGTCGACGCGCTCCCGAACAAGGCCAGACGCGGACTGAAGCGGTCGCGGCACAGGCAGCTGGTGTCGGCAGACCTGCCCCCACCACTCGGCCTGCTACGTCAGCAAGGCTGGTGACAGCCGAGCGGCGCTGCGTGTGCGCGCGCACGCCTATGCCGCCGAGGTGGTTGACGGACCGGGCAGGGTGGGGCTGGGAGGTGAGGAGGTTGAGACGCAGCAAGGGGTGTGGGGCGGCACGGAACGAAGTCGAGGGGAGGGACAGAAAAGTGTAGCTGAAGAGAACTGTCGTCCCAGACGCACGCACGCACGCACAGTTTGCTCACACTTACGAGGGCAAATGGTCTCTGCCTGCCTATTTGCGAGATTCTCAGAGATCAACTGTTGCGCAAACTCTACAGCGTAATTCAGGACCTCAAGAAACCGATCCAGTGTGCGCGGGGCACAGCATATTGAATCCATAACGACTAAGACGCTTTTAAGATGTATAAATAATCATGATTTTGTTGGTTGTTTAATTGATTTCGGCGAGAGGGCCAAACAGCGAGGTCATCGGTCCCATCGGATTATGGAAGGATGGGGAAGGAGGTCGGCCTTGCCCTTTCACAGGAACCATCCCGGCATTTGCCTCAAGCGATTTAGGGAAATCACGGTAAACGTAAATCAAGATGACCGGACGCTGGTTTTGAACCGTCGTTCTCCAGAATGTGAGTCTAGTATGCTAACCACTGCGCCACCTCGCTCGGTCATGATTTGGTGTAATAGGTATTTCTTACTGTTATGAAAACTATCAGTTTTCGTCAAGCAGCAGATCGTCCTCAGGTAAAAGAACGTTATTAGGTACAATGACTAATAACCAAAAAATTAAAAAAATCGTCATGTAACATGTGCGTACAAAAAATTGATATTAATTACAGGACAAGCATCCAATCATAATCATTTTATCTAGATCAACCTCATACATTAACTGCGCAAAACCATAGAATGAAAGAAAGTTGTCGTATCCTGACACTGGTTCTATCACCAACTACGAATGAAGGTGTGGCCTGTGTGACGTAGTCGGAACGTTGTCGGCAATATAGGCCGAGGTCTGCTAAGTTACCTTTAACGGAATGAAAGGAAGAAAGTCTCCTTTGGATGCTTAGCACGGGTGATTCGGGAACGGAGGGGAGAATTTGTTGGCTTCGTAGGAAGTGAATAACTGTGCAGGCTCGTAAGGGTACAATTTAAGAACTCTTTATTTCCCAACAGCTGAGCCTTACTCAGAGAGGTGTTTACAGTGCCTTTACACCTTCAAACGTCAAAGATTACACACTAACATTCCATACGTTACCCCCTTAGAGTAACTCCTGGATCTTGGAGCTCTACCTTTCACTATCAGAGATGAGTAATATGCTTGGAAGTGATCCCAACAATACACAATCAAATACTCTAACAACAACAGGAGACGAGTGCAAGACAATGCTTGTTCCTCTCTGTATTCTGAAACACACAAAATACTAATTATGTAACTGTCGTCCCAGACCCGCGCACGCACGCTCAGTTTGTTCACACTTCCGAGGGCAAATGTGCTTGGCCTGCCTACCTGCGAGCTTCTCAGAGATCAATTGTTGCGTAAACTCTACAGCGTAATTCAGCATCACAAAATACCGATTCACTATGCGCGTGGCACGGCTCATGCAATTAAACAGCTTATTCACTCTAGAAGAAAAGTGTAAAACAGCACTTGTTCTGTACATTCTGACAGAGAAAATACCAGCTATTACGCTTTGCTTTTACTAGAGACAAACTCTACAGAGCTTGTTCGTTACCAACAGGTAGACAACTCAAGATAATAAATGTTGCTGGTTACTTATTGGAAATCCAGTTGCCTTCGCTCGAATGTATAAAGACTTCTCGTAGGTTTTACTGCAGCCGCATCAAAGTATCTCTCTACAGCGACTGCTTCCAACGACACGCCTGTTGTACTAGGTGCTCCTTGGTAATTACTGTTACTGTGTTTGTTCTGAGCGCTAATCTCTTACGTACTGATTTTTCAGGGACTTCAGGATGAGTTTCTCTAGCAACGTTATTTTACCTGATGCCGCCGAAGATCCTCCTAATTTTTCGAAACTTCCAACCTACAATGGAAATGCCTGATATGCAGCAACCATACTATTTCCGAGTTTGTCTCAGAAGTTTGATCCACGTTATAGCTACTGCATATAGAAACGCTATTGTCTGGCTGTGAACGAACCACTTTCGACTCTGTGTAGGTTACTGTTACGTCTGCTCCACTTCTCGTGTCTTTCCTGTGTGCTGTGTTAACTTTACAACTTAACAAAGTTTCATTTCGTTACATAGTGTCCATGAAACTTCTTACATTAACAACATTAGTTACTTATAACACCTCTTATATTAATAAAACTTGACAGCCACGACAAAGTGCTTGATATACGGGATGTAACAGGTATAAGTGCAGATATTTCTATTGGTTACTGAGGACAGTGTGCTGAACAACATTACATTAGTATTTACGTCATTTGCAAACTAATAATTATAGCCATTGCAAGTCATATGTTTTTAGGTTCGTTAGTACCTCCAAGTGCATGTGTCAACAGAGCAAGCCATTAATACTTATTTTCCCCAGGGCAGCAGATCCGGTGTTGAACTGTGGATGCATGGACGCAAAACTGTTAACCTACACTGACAGGAGTAGTACACTTTGTAGTACAATTCGACTGTGCGGAAAACGTCAGACGTGTTAGTGGGAAGATTGTTCAGCACACAGAAAAAACAAACAGCACACTGATCTTTCTACATATGAAGGTACGACATATAAAAATATCTACACTTATACCCATTACACCTTGTGTAGGCTATATGTTTACAGGGCATAGCACAAAATAAGGCAAAAGAGGCGTATTCTCTTGTGTCTCAAAATCAGTGTCAAATGTTGCAAAAGTATTCCTAAGATGATACCTGTGGCTAAAGATATTTTGCAGAGCTGTTGACTTATTCAAAGAGAGCATCTCTGTAGTGACTTATACAGTCTTTGACTCTGATTTTGTGATACGAGAGAATATGCCACCTCGTTTGGTACGTTTCCTCCTGTTAACACGTACATTCATGAGCCGAAGCATTATGGCCACTGGACACCACAAAATTTAATGCCGCATTGTAACGTTGCGGACACAAGATGCGGTAAAGCATACAAAGTGCTTGTGTGATGCTGTTACAAACTGTTAGGGCTGTTAGAGAAGAGTAAGTGTATCAATAGGAGATAGGGACTCTGGTCTGGCAATGATCGAGTCGGAAGTTATAAGCGGAAAACTGTCTGATACTTCTGACAGTGGAACACATGCGTTCATCGGTGACATACTACACAGGTCCCTGGAATATTTCTCACTTGGTATTCGTCACTGGATGTGGTTCCAACATGATGGAGCCCACCTCACTTTGGACTGAGGGTTGGTGAAAACTTGGATCAGATGGTTCAAATGGCTCTGAGCACTATAGGACTTAACATCTATGGTCATCAGTCCCCTAGAACTTAGAACTGCTTAAACCTAACTAACCTAAGGACATCGCACAACACCCAGTCATCACGAGGCAGAGAAAATCCCTGACTCCGCCGGGAATCGAACCTTGGATCAGACATTCCCTGAAACGTGTATAGGTGGATGAGGTCCCGTTTCATGGCCAGCACGTTCAATTGATCTCACCCCACATGATTTCTTTGCTGTACATCTAGCTACTAATGAAAGATGTGTGAGTATATGGAATTCATAATTACTGTACCACAGACTTTGTCTGTCTCTCTGGCGTCAAGTTATGAGCGCCATTAGTAGTACATCAACAGTGCAAAACATCTGAGGGTACTGAGGAGTATTCAGCGGGAATTCTGTACTTCACGATCAGGGTTCGGAAGCTAGGGTCCTGAGTTTGAGCGCTGCACGAGGCTAAGGTGGATTCTGAGTAGATTTTCTGTACACTTTTCGACTCGGACGTTTCCGAATTGTGGTTCCTTACCTCAAATTGACATATCTGCCATTCTCCATCGTCCCTGAAAGTCTGTAAGACCATCACGGAATCACCCTGTATAAGAAGACCAGAGACGAATATGAGAAGATTGGGAGATCCAATGAAATGAACGACTTCGACGAAGTGCAGATTGTTAAAGACCAGCACATGGGAACGAGCATCTCGGAAAGGGCAGAGCTGGTCGGCTGTCCATGTGCTACTGTTGTTAATATATGTGGAAAGCGGTTGAAGGGCGGTAAAAAAAAAACCCATCAAAGAACAATGTATTGTACGTCTACGCCTCGTAGGTGGATGTCAGAGGCGTGCCCGCTGTAGATGGCATGATAGACGTCGATCTGTGGAAGGACTGACAACAGAGGACAAGGCTGGTGTAGAAACAAGTGTTTGGGAGCACACCATTCAGCGCACATTATTAAATGTGGGGCCCCGCTATGTTCAGCCAATGGTAACGTCAATTACAACAGGAAGGACATGAGATAATCGATAGTATACCATGGATCAACGGAAATGTGTCACTTGGTCCCATAAATCGCATTTCTTGTTATGCTGTGTTGATGGGTGTGTTGGTATACAAAACCATCCAGGCGAATGGCTGTTCGAAACACGCACTGTGCCACGTACGTTGGCCAGCGGGGGCAGTAATACGTTATGGGGGAAATACACCTAGGTTTCTGCAGGAGCTGCCGTTGTAATCTAAGGTACCGTGACAGCTGTGAACCACGTGAAAATTACTGCGCACCACTTGCATCCCTCCATGCTTCGTCTTCCCCGACGGCGATGGCATCTTCCAGCGGGGTAACTGTCCGTGCCACGGGGCGAGAATTTTGCTACAGTGGTTTGAGGAGCAGAATAGTGAACTCGCGTTGATGTCTTGGCCACCAGATTCGCCTGATCTGAATCCAGTGATTAACATCCAAGTCGCTACCGGGTGCCAGTTCCGCGCCCACAAACCGCCGACCCGTAATTTACGGAAATTGCGTAGCATTTGCGTAGAAATGTGATGCCACATAACTCTAGAAACCGACCAAGAATTTTACGAAGCAGTGTCAGGTAGGTTCGCTGCCGTATTGCTATTCAGAGGTGGACCAGCATGCTATTACTCAGGTGGTACTAATACTTTGGCTCATCTGTGTCAGTGAGAACTAAAGATTCATTTACGACCAATTAGTTCCTTACATCGAAGTACACAATCAAGGGCTCCTCTCCTGTCGGCATTATTTTGACTCTAAAAATGTCGGGGCGCACTGTATACAATAGATATGTAACACTATATCTTAAAAGTATCAGTGACTAGTTTCTTCGAATGTTCTCATCCTACATTTTAAAAAGGTACACCATATTCAGGTCTGCGCATCAATATGTGATGAAGAAATGACAAATAGGGAGGAAACTTCAAAATTATTAGGTGTCCATATTGATGAGAAATTATACTAGAACAAGCACATTTTAGAACTCTTAAAACAACTTAGTTTAGCCACATTTGTACTTAGAACGACTGCAAATCTTTGGGAGGGACAAAACAGTAAGTTAGCATAGTTTGCATATTTCCATTCATTAATGGCGTGTAGAATAATGTTCATGGATAACTCACATTTAAGAAAGAAAGTATTCATTTCTCAAAAACGTGCAATAAGAATAATATATGGTGCTCACCCGCGATCATCCTGTAGACGTTTGTTTAAGTAATTAAGCGGTTTGACAACTGCTTCACAATACGTTTATTCACTCATGAAGTTTGTTGTAAATAATCCAGTGCAGTTAAAAAGGGACAACGATGCACGTAATTACAATAACAGAAGAAAAAATGACATTCATTACGCCGCATTAAAGCTACCTTTAGCATCAAAAGGGATGCTTAGTGCTGCAGCCAAAAGCTTTGATCCCCGTGATATAAAATATTTGACAGAGGGAAAAATAAAATTTGAAAATAAAGTGAAAAAATGGTCCATAGAAATTTTTTTATTGTTTTAATGTGTAAAAGGTGTTGGGTAGGAGTTACTAAATGTCTTTTGTTTTTAGAAAAAATATAAACACTTGTAAACGATCAACATGTAGGAAAACTTGCAAAATAAATTATGACTCGTTGTGTGTTCTTATGATTTATCGTACAAACATGCAACTAATGAACGACTATAAGCAACTCACTGCTATAAATTTCACACAAATACTTTTTCCCCTGATTTATTCGTTTTTCCTAAAGTGCAGAACAGGAATTGAGGCCAAAATTCAACAGAGAGTTGTAATTCGAGAGCAAATAAAAATAAATGGCAGTTAAAAAGAGTGGAATGGTAGTTAAAAATGCCGAAAAAGGAAGTAGCATCAATAATGAACAGAACAGATTAGAACGGGCTATTAGAAGATCGAACGCATCAAGAAATTCAAATATTTATATAAAGTTATCCAGGAGAATGTTTTGGAAGAGGAATCAGTTATTGTCAGGATCTCAAAATTAAACTGGGTCCGATGGTCTAACGAAAAACATTTACAAGAGAAGGTACTTAAGGTTGGAGCGACGTTAAGACACTACAGCACGATTATCAAAGCGGAAGGATTGTATTCAGGGGTTCATCTGAGCCTGTAGGCCGCCTGTAACGACATTATTTACCATTCCTCCTTCGCGCAGGCCGAGCATGTCTTCCATTATGACTGTTTTATGAGACTGGACTACCACATATTTCTCGCGTTGATGAATAAAGCCTTAATTTCTTAACAGGGCGGAGTTTTCAGCCTGCGAATCGGGCGGTACATCAAAACAATGCAGCCTGTTTCATTGTCTGTAACAGTGTCATTATTCGCATGACGGAATACGCCAGTTCCGAGTATTTTGAACATTTCTTTGTGTCACGAGAGATGGTGTGGAATGTCCCCTTCTGTCAAAGAGAGTGGTACACG
Organism: Schistocerca cancellata; assembly: GCF_023864275.1. Classification (NCBI taxonomy): domain Eukaryota; kingdom Metazoa; phylum Arthropoda; class Insecta; order Orthoptera; family Acrididae; genus Schistocerca; species Schistocerca cancellata. The sequence continues at coordinate 609,463,829 of NC_064628.1, forward strand.
CAAAGAACACAGCGTCCTAAATTTAATTTGGTTTTGACGAAAGAAACTTTAATTAAACTTTGTAAAACAGCGGCATCACTGTATTTGATGTACGACACATACATCTGGATAATAATGGAAGCAGCACTCAAAAGGCAGACACAAGTTTTTTTTTTTATTAAGGTAGAGCGTATCAGATGAGTAATAAGAGATAAATTAAAATATTAATAAGCAAATAAGGAACTGTGGGAAAAATTGAAAACTATATCGTAAGAACGAGGAACAGTGTAATACCGTAATCTGTAATGGACTGTCATCCCTTCGCCTTGAAATTAACTGGCAGACAAAGAAAGAGTTATCTCCAGAGAACGAAGCAAGAAATGTAAGGGAGCACACAACAGACAAAAGCCTAAAATATGAATAAAGAAAATGAGCATTGTTATTACTACTGGCAGAATAACCAGCAAGTAAACAGCTGCAGCATATGAATGCCACCCACATTTCACGTTTCAGAACCACTTGCTACAGACTTATACTGAATAAATTAGCGAGGAACAATTTTTCGCTTCTCAGTTATGTTTCTCATTTGATGAATGACATTGTCCGCTTACTGAAGATATTAGATTAGATACACTAAGAAAAATGATAAGTGTATTAAGCATTAGTAAAATTTAACAGTTTTTGTACGGTAAAACAAAAGGAGACAAGTGTGGAAGTCAAAAAAATAAAAATTCAGCTATGAGAGGAAGTAGGACTCGCAAGGTAAAAAACAGTTATTTGAAGAGTAAGAGTGTGCCTGGAAAACCCTCCCAAACATTTTCTACTCTAGAACACCTTAGCTATTATCGGTTGCTTCGTTCGCTTATCAGTAGTTTTGTTATCATGAGTGGTAGTGAGTGAGCAAGCTAGTAATATTACGATGTATCTGTTTATATAGTGGTGTAGAGACATATGTATAAAAATGTACGCGGTGCCAGTATGTAGGTACATAACGAATGTGTTTCTGTTATTCTATGAATGTTGAATCCGAAAGCTTGCATTATATTTTATATTCATATTTGAAAAATACCTCGATTCACTACATTCGTACAGAAGCAAAGGTTTTAGAGGTTTCTCTGGCTCACCTAGTACTGGATGTGAGATTTTGCCACCGGAGCAACACATACAAGCCGTTACTTCCTTCCATTTTAATGCATTATGGTGCCTACAGTTTTGATCCGTCCCCCTGTGATTAACACAATCAAACAAAGGAAACTCCAGATTGGAATATTAACAATGTAGGAAAAGACACATTGCTTCTTACCGTAAAGAAGACACATAAAGTTTCAGATAGGCACAACAGAAAGACACTTACATACAGATTTCGACCACAGCATTCATCAGTAAAAGAGAGACACACACCATTCACACACGTGCAAGCACACTTCACGCACACACGACCGCCAACTCCAACATCTCGGGCCGGAATGACGCTAAGTTAATAAAATTCTCAGTAACAAAAAACAAAATTTAAATGATTAATTTAATAACAAAGGTTCTATTCTAACACTGTAACTAATGTGGACGACAGAGAATTATGTTGAATAATGTTTATTCAACAAGGACGTTTCAAATAAATGGGAAGTGGTTTCCGATATTCAGTTAAAATACAGAAAGGACATTCCCTTATCAAATGCAGTAAAGTTACGTTGAGAGCGTTACAAGGATGGTAACAAAATCTCTAAAGTAAACAGTCATTAAAGATACGCGAAAACTATGCCCATTTCGTAATCAAAATACATGACATATCCACCAGCTCAAAACAGTTAACAGTTCAACTTGATGAAAAACGAATTATTACACACTACACAAAGAATAGTAACTCATACTCTGTTTATTCTTTCTAACACAAGCGGAAATAGTTTAGACCCTATTCTGGAGTACGTTCACACCTTTCGAAGTAGAAAGTCCCTTCAGAAGTTACGGTATGGTAGCGGCCATTCACCGCCCGGAATCAAACACCTATACTACCGAATCACGCACGTTACCTCAGGCAACCTTCTTCAACAACTCGACATAAAATGTCCAGAATCGCTCCCTGGAGCTCTTTACTCGATAAGTCCCGGTCCCCACATGACTTCCGTAGAGTCCAACTACTGCCTGCTTTTTCATTGGATGAAGGCCAATAACACACATCGTTCTTATGTTCTACAAACACGATTTGACTCATCATGACCACTCCCGGACAAAACTAAAATATTTCAACGATATTTAAATAAAGAAATGTTATAAATATTCGGTCACACTCAGGTCATTCACAATAATTACAAATGAAAAATGGCTCTGAGCGCTATGGGACTTAACTTCTGAGGTCATCAGTCCCCTAGAACTTAGAACTACTTAAAGCGGACTAACCTAAGGACATCACACACATCCATGCCCGATGCAGGATTCGAACCTGCGACCGCACGACCGCTGCGGTCGCGCGGTTCCAGACTGTAGAGCCTAGAACCGCTCGGCCACCCTGGCCGGCTAATAATTACAAATAAAGGTTTATTCATAAAAAAACTAGTATTCTTGCGGAAGTGCGATCATGTTAAATGACAACGAACTGTCTTAAATTTTGTTTAAAAAATTATTTTTGCCTATGTGGCAGGAGCGTCTTTTGGTTTTCTTTTTCAGTTGTGATGTCCGCTAACACATGTTATTGACTACTTTTAAATTAGCACAGTTTCTTAATAACACTTGCAATCAACATCCGGATAAAGTTACTGGGAAAATAGGAAACTATTCATTAAATAAATACTCAAGTATGGCAGTATATGAGTTACTAATACTGTGGTCATTTGCTGTGTAAATGTGGAGAAGACGATGTTCTAACAAACATTTGTGTAATTAAAGGATGTAAAATACGTAATTAGTCAAGAAATAAAATAGATACAGACACAAAGCTTTCAGAGATGATGACTATAGTACAATACTGTCATCTGATATATTGTTTGTTCAAATCGCATGAAACGATTAAATATTGTTAATTGAATGCTCATCGTGTAAATTTTTATGCACTGTGAAATATTAACTTGTGTAATTTGAAAGGTACTGCCATTTTATTGAGCCGTTGGCTGTGCCTCATCTTCCTGAGATCCCCAGGTGTATTCATATTTGCATTAATATATGAATGTGAGCTATTGTGGAATCTCAAAGAGCTGTAAATTAGCCATCTTTAGGACTGTTTGACATACCGCCATTTCTTAGAGCATCTCCTGCTCAAAGGCCATGCGAGTAACAGCCGTCCAAATTCCCAGCTTTGTGATTTTTCCCATTACTGGCCACGTGCTTCTCGCCTCTTCCCGCCGACTCATACCCAGCCAAGCAAGCAAAGTCAGCTCTGCTCAGTGCCAGCCGTAGGTGGACGAATAACTCGCCTGCGTACTCATAACGTTGTAAGTAGACGGACGTACCCGTACATTCTGAAAAAGGCAGATATTGTCTTTCAAGTAAACAAGATGAATTATTAAGTTTTTACTGAGGACAAATACGACGAATCGCTACCTAAGCGAATTTTTGCAGTCCTGAAGTCTTAGTACTATCAGAGAGCGGTGCCTAACTGGATGTTTTCATACAAGGAGAAAACGACGACAACGGGACAGGAGCCTACATAGGAATCCAGAACTCCCAGTGACGAGGACCATGAGAACTCGAATATCTCTTCCCACGTTCTTACCTTTGGAAACTCTTCGGCCTGCTCGCAGCTTGCTGTTCTTTGGCAAAGAAGGCCAACAGTTCTACAGTTGACCCGTCCTGCCTTTGGGTAACTAAAGAATTAAAAAAACAATGAGGGCACACCAACGAATGTCAAGCAAATCATCGAATGAACTCTTTGAAGCACAGACATACAGTTAGACGAACACTTGACAGCGTGTTATTTTCAGCTGTGGTATGTGGTGTCCCAAGGCGTATTTTTGCCTGTGAATATACTTGTAAAAAGGACTTAATATTTTTCTGTAATATGTGAAAAGCATTGAAAGTTTTTTGTGTGAAGTGCGTCGAACGAAAAGGCAAAGACAATAAGCACAATTTATTATCTGTGTATAGAATGACTAAAGAAGACAATATATATTTTAGCAGAGGCTGAAAATACCGCTTCAGTTTTAAATTACTTTATTTTCAAAAAATAAAGTAATTCACAACTGAAGCGGTATTTTCAACCTCTGCTATAATGCTCAGTTGCGCCGGCCGCGGTGGCCGAGCGGTTCTAGGCGCTTCAGTCCGGAACCGCGTGACTGCTACGGTCGCAGGTTCGAATTCTGCCTCGGGCGTGGATGTGTGTGAAGTCCTTCGGTTAGTTAGGTTTAAGTAGTTCTAAGTTCTAGGGGACTGATGACCTCAGATGTTCAGTCCCATAGTGCTTAGAGCCATTTGAACCATTTGCTCAGTTGCGGATGTTCTGCCAACAGGATTGTTTATTATATATACTATGTTAATTTTCATTAGTCTGATAAAAGAGAAGACATTGTACCTTATCAAGTAGTACCGCTAACCTAGCAAGACGCACTCTTCCCACGTTCCATATTCAGAGGTCTGTAGTAAGTGTAATAATTGTTAATTTATCTAAATCGTTTTCAGGATACAAAATGTTGTTTGTTATAATAGGTGAACCCACCTTTTAATTATAGAGGAATTATGTCCTTTCCTGCAGCTATTAAAAGACTTCCTAGTTACGATCTTACCATATTGTTGTCCGCCATTGAAGTCGGTACAAAAGTTTTTGGTAATTACGGCTCTTCTAGTCCAGATATTACTGAGAATACTTATTCATTTTATGCATTCTGGAAGTAATAAAGTATGTCCGTCATTATTTTCGTTTTCTGATGCAAATGTTGCCGTACTAGCTACTAATAACGAGTACGCTATTTTTCACGTAGGCGTCATTACAGAGAAAGCTGTAACTAAATATGCTTCATGCAATTAAAATTAACAAAACAGTGTGCTACTGAAATGAAATGTCGTGTGGCTAGGGCTTCTCGCCGGGTAGACCGTTCGCCTGGTGCAAGTCTTTTGAGTTGACGCCACTTCGGTGATTTGTGTGTCGATGGGGATGAGATGATGAGGACAACACAACATCCAGTCCCTGAGCGGAGAAAATCTCTGACCAGCCGGGAATCGAACCCGGGCCCCTTTTCATGACATTTCGTCACACTGACCACTCAGCTACCTGGGCGACCTACTAATAAATGTACATTCATACAAACCCTAAAGTTCCACCCCCTGCAACCAACAGAGGTCATGTTCATATGTTGTTTTAGCTTTGGTGTGCAATAACGTATTTGCACTATAACGTAACTTCAGTAAAAGAAAATAATTGTAACCATTTATTTAGCAGACCGAAGTTTTGGGTGTAATAAGTCTGCGTTAACATTTTTATAGTTTAAAAGTTAAAAAGATTGTGAGGATATCTCTGGTAAAAATAATTAACTATTATTTGTTTAAAAGACAATTTCATACAATGCGTTACAATTACATTGCACATAGATAATTCGTTTACACACACAAAATATATAATAGCTCAGCTGTAACAAATCTAAATTAATTTAGTAATAATAAAATAAGAACTGCAACAGTAGTGGATCATTAGAGATCGACACCTAGATGACTGACACTTTTTCCTGCATGGTACGCCACTATTTGTATTGTTGCTGCTTTGATTGAGAAATACTACCAGTCGAACAAGCGTTGCTCTTCTTCGCATACGCTCAGTGTCATCTGTTACTCCAAACATGTATGGGTCACATACAATTGAGCTTTAATGAAGTATGCACTGTGTTACTGTTTTGTATGCGATCTCTTTTGTAAACTATTGTTTTTTCTCATTATCCTATCAAAGAGTGGAAGCCTTCCATTTTATGAATATAATCCTTCTAGACGTCCCACTTACGATCTCTACGTACTGTTTCTCCCAAATACACTGCCATAAAAAAGAAGAAAAGAAAAAGAAAGCATTATGAGTGGGAGAAGGAAACGAACACGATACTGTATTGGTTGATAGTTTTTGCGATATTATTTCAGTGATTACAGAATGGAGTCAAATTTAGAAAGAACTTGGCACTATGAGTCCATATATCACCATGATGTTGCACCCCGTATGGCAAGGATGTATGCACTGATTCAGTGAGTAAGTTTTTCACGAGGCCGCTGCATCCTCTTCTGTGGCAAACTGACCTTCAGCTGTTGTAACTGGTCCTTGATATCCACGATACTGCCATTGGGACGGAGTTACGTCCGAACTATTGCGATAAATTTTCTGTCGGGGACAGATCTGGGGATGTTGTTGGCCACTGGAATACCTCAACATATCACAGACACGTGCCGTCTGTGGACGAGCATTGTCCTGTTGAAAAATTGCAACACAACATTGCCGTGTGAGAGGTGCCACATAAGGAAAAAGCATGTCCATGAAGTACCGCTGTCAGAGTTTCTTCAGTTACTACCTGCTGTGACCTGAAGTCATACCCGATGGCTCCCCCACCTCATGACGCCAGGAATAACACTGCTCTGCCTCTCCATGATATTCGAAGAATGGGACCTTTCCCCAGGACGACGTTCATGCGGGGTAACGCAAAAGCGCCATTCATAGCTGACTCCATTCATCAGAAGTCCAAGTTTCTCGCTCACGTTTACTGCTCCAAATGCAGCCGTTTGTGTTGTGTTAACGGCAACCTACCCATGGAGAGGTAATTCCCTATGTCAACTGCTGCGAATCTCCAACCAATGGTGCTGGACGACACAGAATGTCCTAAGATGCGTCATGTGTCCACGTCTGTTCTGAAGGCGTCCACAGAAATCAGTTTGATACAGCAGGGTGGCTTATCTCATTTTGTATATAGTGGCCTGTAGACGGTGCCAGTGAGGCACCAGAACTGGTAGGGAAATAAAATTATTGTATAAATTTACGAGTGTTGGATATCTGTTTTCTGCAAGGCACAGAATGAGTCCATTACATGTTCTCGGATGACAAGTACAAGTGCAAAGGGGCTACAATTTGCTTGGTGAACAATACTGCGATCCTCCCTTATAGTGGTCAGGGGTGGTCGACCGAAGCCTTAACAACTGGTATATCTTCCCCTACGTTCCCATGCAGTCCCATTGTCACATCAGAATGACCCACAAATCTGGGTATTGCACGGTACCATCAGCCGTCCACATGAAGGCCCACAAAGATGTCTCTTTCAAACTCTGTCATGTGCTGATAACGCTGTTCCATACTGGCACGTGTAATCTCCGTGTCCTTCACAGCAACCACTCAACTTCTGACGCTGCTCACGCCCCTTATACAGGTTGATTCAGCTACCCCTATACAACATGAAACACCATCAGAAACCAAGCATGAGGTTTTCATATTCTCTTGCTCACTGTGCGCAAACTATTAGCCCTACAAAAAAATTAACAGGATCTTTTTGTAGAAAATTCAATGAAGTGAAATTTGGTACTGTGATACATTTTCGCTGGAGGCAACGGTTTTCGACTTGTTCAAGAAAAACGCGTTTGAAGGTCACTTTGAAACGTCCCCATAGAGAAATTGTACATGACTGTGCTTAAACTGACACACAATATTTTTAGCGCAACGGAATCTGACTTTCAATAATCCCTACAAAAGAATGGTCCTGACTAACATTAAACTATACCTTTCACAAATCACTTACCTCACAAAAATCTTCGTTACTCAGGCTACTGCAATACAGCGAGCGCCACTACTGCCAGCTAAATAAAAGATTCTAACTACTGAAGGCACTAACTACTGATAGGCACAGTTAGCAAATGAAAGATTTTGATAGAGAAAAAACAATGTATTTACCTTAATATTGTTCAAAAGTCATATTATATATATATCAGTTCATGACATCCGGTCTTACAAATTTACTGTCTCTGTCCAGATCATCCGCTCTCACAACTCCGCCATCTCTCTCCCCACATCCACCACAGCTGGCGGCTCACCTCCAACTGCGCAACGATACGCGCTGCTCAACACTACAATGGCAGACAACAATGCAAACTAGCCACAGACTGCACACAGCACAGCAAGTGATTTTCATACAGATCGCTACGTGGCGTTACCAATATAGAAGCCTAAACAGCCCACTTACAACTTTTGTACGTTTTTCTTGAACAACTCGAAAACTACTGTCGCTATCGAAAACATATCTCAGAACAACAATTTCACTACAGTAAATTTCCAACAAAAGGATCCTGTTCATTTTTTTCTGTAGTACTGATATTTTGCGTGTAACGAGTGAGAAAATATGAAAACCCGCCAGGGTAGCTGAGAGCGCTAACGAGGTGCTTCCCCGGATCGAATCTGCCCGACGGACCGGTGTGCCGGCCAGCCTGGATGTGGTTTTTAGGTGGTTTTACACATCCTGCTAGGTGAATACTGAGCTGGTCCCCACGTTCCGCCTCAATTACACGACTCACAGACATTTGACACACGTTCGCAATATTCCATGGATTACACTAGATGCAGACAGTTGGGGTACACACATTCCATCCCCAGGGGAGGGGGGAAGAGGGGGTATGGGGTGGTGACTGGAAGGGAATACTGCCACTCCTTCAAATTAACACGCCAAATCCAAAAAATGTTCAAATGCATGTGAAATCTTATGGGACTTAACTGCTAAGTCTCTAAGCTTACACACTACTTAACCTAATTATTATCCTTAGGACAAACACACACACCCATGCCCGAGGGTGGACTCGAACCTTCGCCGGGACCAGCCGCACAGTACATGACTGCAGCGCCTAAGACCGCTCGGCTAATCCCGCTCGGCACGCCAAATCCGGTTAATCGTAACAGCAGACCCCGGAAGTCGGGAATAATGCTTGGAAAGAGAGGGAGAGAGTGAGAGAATATGAAAACCTTGCGTGTGGTATCTGAAGGCATTGCGGGTTGCGTAAAACACATCAGTAGGGGCAGCTAAACCCTAACAGGTCTCGTAATAATACTAAACACGAAATACACTAACGCATTCTGTTCGCCATTCTACCTATCTCATGGAGGAGCAGCTGTAAACATTTACGCACTTGCCCAGACGATGTACGGTGACATTGTCATCCGACCATATCTTACGCGTGCTTCGCTTTTTTGTCATGTTGTGTAGTTATATAACGTGTGTCGAACTTCAAGTGCTCACTACTAATCTTGTAATCGCATAGTAGCGAGTTACTTCCCTTTGTGACCTTTCTTCAGGCGAGAGATTTGAGCCGTTTTGGATTTCGGCGATCGTCTGTAAATTCCACTCGGATTCGACGGTCGAATGCAGGAACAGCGTTGCGATCTTACTCGGTGAAGGGCGCGAGTTGGGCTCCACACAATCGCTCTGTCACAGGGAGGAGTCCTAATTAAGTTGTACCGCCAACATTATTAACATACGCCGTCCTCGAGTAGCTACTGACGCGTGGCACTCCTACCGCCTAGTTCTATTACAACGACGGCCTGCAGTGCGCTACACCCATTCTCCGCAGCCAGTGGTCCGTGCGACGCACGTGGACCGGTCAGGAGCGGGTCGCAGGAGCATTGTCCGCGGCGGCGGGGACGTTCCAGCGTTCCACAAAATAAACGCTCCCGGAGATAAAACCCACTTTCCCATACATGACAATGGACGCGTCCAAGGTGGGAGGAGGGAACCGAGGCCAGCTGAAGTGACGGGGAGGGGAGGGGGAGGGGGGCGGGGGGGAGGGGGGGAGGGAGACTCCTGCTGCTGCTGTTGCTGCATGGGCGCTATCTCCGCTCTTTCATCTCGCCACGCTCCAGGGGGAAAAAAAATATGGGGAGGAGTGGGGGTGGGGTGGGCGCGTTTGGGGGAGAAAAAGAGTGACGGTTGCTTATCGAGGGCGCGGACGTCCGATAGACGATCGGATGGCTGCGGGCGATAGCGTCCGGCCGCCGCGACCGCTACGTGCGCGCGTAATTGTGTTCGCACCGCTATGAGACGAGACCTGGCCGTCCGACAATGGCTCAGTGACAGCGCTCTGCTCGGCCCGGAGCGGCACTAATCATTAACTGGGTCACTCGAGCGGCTAATGATTACTGGCGCCGATGCCTCATCGCTCGCGTCCGGCGGCTCGCGCGAGTGAACGGAGAACGCGAGGGGAGCGGTCGGAGAGGCAGTGGCTGGTGTTGCCTCGTGGGAGCTGGCACGCCGGGGCGGAAGATGTTCCGGCCGCCCCTTCCTCTATCTACTCGCATTTCACACTCTGTGCTCCGGCGGCAAGAAAACTTGGGAAGGCGAATACGCGGCGCGCTTCTTCCGACACCAGCGCCGCCAATCTGGGAGTTAATTAAATGTCAGCAGGGAGATTACGACTTGAAGGCGAGAAGGGAGTTGCCAGAAGAACCTCGAGAACCACCTGCTCCCCTTCCCCCTCCCCCTTCTCACCGTTCTTAATTATTGGAAGCACAACAGCTACGTCGATTTCCAGCTGCACCTGTCATGTACGAATGAAAGGTCTCATGGTGTTATAAGCTACTAAATTCTCTGGAGCTTCTAGCCTCACAGGATGATTCTGTTATGATGATAAAAACTCCCGTGGATGATGGAGAAGGGCAAACATATAAGTGTGTGGTAAGGGATCCTGGTCCTGAAATGGCCGAGTCGAAATTTAGAAGCGAAAATCGTTCTGGTACCTCTAACGGTGGAATACATATACCGGTACTGTTGTTTCTGAGACTGTAGGATAGGCAACTTTCAGAGGTGGAAGTATGGATCAAAATGTCTACTAAATATGGGCTCTAAAATTCGTACCTTAAGAGCTGTGAGCGCTTCTTCATCTTTGATACTGTGACACAGATCTCTCCTACATCGATGTCACCATACTCAGTCCGTTCGAACACGCCGCGGAAGATTCAACGGAGCCGACCGATCGCCGTGTCATCCTCACAGCCGATAGGCGTCACTGGATGCGGATGGATATGGAGGGGCATGTGGTCAGCACACCACCCTCCCGGCTGTTGCCAGTGTCCGTGACCATAGCCGCTACTCAATCAAGTAGCTACTCAATTGGCCTCACAAGAGGTGAGTGCACCCCATTGCCAACAGCTATCGGCAGATCCGGACGGTCACCCATCCAACTGCTAGCGAAGCCCGACAGCGCTTAACTTCAGAGATTTGATGGGAACCGGAGCTGCTACTGCGGTAAGGCCGTTGGCTCTACGTCTCGGTACAGCAGCCGTGTACTGTTGTGAGGTTCCTCTCGAGGCAGTTATACGTTATTCCGGTCAGTTGTTACTCGAAATAATCTAGGTCAGATACGTTCTGTCTCCACAGTCACTAGTTGGTGTAGCCTTCTTTGGCTTGATCTTCTACTGGTAAAATCTTGTTCGTGTCCTTGCTGATGTTTCTTATAACATCAGTAAATAAGCTGTTGATATAACTGATCTTGTGCATAAGGTTATGTTACTGTCATGGAAGGCAAGTCCTCGTCTGTATTCTGTAGTCCATATTTTGAATTTTAAATCTTACATAGCTAATTTTGATTTTCTGAATATTTTCATTAGCCTATCCACGTGGCTGTTTTCATAAATATGACTGAAGGAAAAATTACAACCATCCACACTTTTCGATCAGTGATTCTCAGTTTGGAGTGAATAAGGCGGCTGGAGTAGATATATCGCTTGAGTCGCATATGTACATCGTACATGTTTGAAACTTGAAAAGATATCGGGAATCATGTAGTTCCATTTGATGAAAGAACCTATGCCTGTTTTTCAGGCAAGATCCACCAATTCGTACGATGCTGAGGTGCTTGGAGAGCTTATGAAATAATTTTAGATTTTAGGTGGAATACCAAGTGGGCGTGAATGGGAATTTGGATTGGGGAGGGAAGCATGCGAGGGTAGCCCGTGCAGTCAGTGTGCCAGGGTGGCGTAAGGGCCCTGCCGCACGGGGATGCCATGGCATCTCTGCTGGCACAGACGCCCGATACAATACATCGGGCTCAATGGTTCCTCCCGCACCTGGCATCCACCTGACGCTGGCGGCGCTGCCAGCCGACCCGCCGCTCCGAGCCTCTGCTGGCGGCGCTGCCAGTGGAACACGAGGCGGCTTACGGGAGCTGCCGCACCCGGACGCCAGCAGACCTGCCACGCGCTACCTGCCGCTCACCTGTGCTCAGTTTTGTTGCAGTTTTGCATGTGTGCCACCGTGGATAGTTTCGATACGGAAGCTTGTATATGTGAAATTCAGGCGAGACCAGCAATTTGGGACACATTATCCGTGGATTATTCGAACCGCGAACTGAAAAAAATGTGTTGGGAACAAGTTGTTGATATTTTAGGAGGAAAAGAATCGTCTTTGCAAGTGAAGAAAGAACTCGGTAAGAGCTTCAAAAACATTTTATTTTTCATTACTAAAGTTTACTGAACGTAAGTAGTTTGCCACTTGAGGGGATCATGATTAACAAAATATTCTGAAAATTTGTCTCTCACTGCAAGTGCAGATCGACCGCTTCTGCCTGAATGGCCTGCACATTCATTCTTCTCAAAACCAATTACTTCAAGTGAGTCTTCATGGACGAATCCATCTCTTGCACGTACAGAATTATGCAAAGCACAACAAGCTTTAACTACATCTTGCGGAAAATCGATGCCCACATTTAGTGGACGATGATAGATTCTCCAATTGTTGGAGAGGACACCAAAGGCACATTCCACGTAACGTCTAGCCCCGGATAATCTGTAATTGAAGATCTTCTTCTCGTAACTAAGATTATTTCCACTGTATGGACGCATCAAATTTTCACTCGTGCCAAAAGCCTCATCTCCTACCAACACATAAGGAAAAACAGCTGAATGTTTTTCTGTCAGTGGTGAAGCTTTAGGTATCTTCAGGGAATTCTTCATTAGTTTCTTGTAAAACAAACTGTCTTCGAAAATCGCCGAATCATTACTTTTTCCATAATCTCCGACGTCTACGAAAGTGAAGTTATAGTTAGCATCGCACACAGCGAGCAAAACAATGGAAAAGTAATTTTTGTAGTTGTAGTACAAGGAACCTGAGTGAGCAGGCTTAATCACTCGTACATGTTTGCCATCAATTGCTCGAATGCAATGAGGATAGTTGGCATTCTTTTCGAAGGTATTTGCTATTTTTAACCATTCTTCTGTTGTCGTCATAACTTTACTTGCATACAGTTTCTGCCATAACAGGATACACACTTCTCGAACAATTTCTGTGATTGTTGTGTGCCCGATACGGTATCCATAATGCAGTTCCATGAAAGAACAGCCAGTCACTAGATACCTGTAATAAATTAGGCAACAATGAGTACGACAAGCGATTCTTATGACTAGTTTTCTTTTATATAAGGTAAAATGCCACATGAAAGTAAACGGCTTTTCTGTGAAATACTAAAAGCTGTGCTATAATGGACACAAAAACCAACAATACAGAGCCTCTTGCAAAAGTTAATTTTTCTGTATTCATCACTTTTCGATGTTTACTCGCGTCCACATTATAAAGTTTGCATGTGTGCATCAAAATTGAAAAGGCATTTTTCTTCACTTCATCTCCGCAGAGCTCCAGTAATTCGTGGAACGAACGTGCTGACATTCTCACGTAATTAAAAAATGTATCACTGTAATTTCTTAAATCATTGTATAGTGTATGAAATAATCCGTTTACATCACGACCAGCAATGAAGGGTTGTACCCAGAAGTTCTTCTTTCTCTGCATTCTCTTTCTCTGCATTCTCTTAACGTGCCACAGCAATGCCTCTGCGACGTGCATGGCGTCGTCGCTGGCGGCGCAGCGTACCTGTGTATCGCAGTTTGAAGGCGATTGATATTGACTTGGCTGGGCAGTTTAATAAGCAGCAGTTGATTGGAGGTCCAAATGTTTTTCGTGGACTCCACCTGAACTTCACCTGTGATGTACAAGCAATGTTTGGAGGTAGTACCTGTTTGACACTTGCTGTTGTATGGGGCAGTCATGCAGATTATGGTGGTCTTGAAGCATTTCCAGATGCTAACATCTTGGCTTGGAAGACATGGAGTATAGCTGAGACAACAGGACTCTTGCCTAAACAGCCTTATGGTACTCTTGTTCCAAACATGCAATTTTTCTGGAGTCCCCCCTGTGGCGTCCCTGCTGGCAGCCGCACCGGCAGACCGCGTACTGCCAGCAGACATGCCGTGGCATCCCAGTGCGGCATGGCCCTAATGGTTAGCGCTTCTGCCTAGTAAGCAGACCCAGGTTCGTATCCCAGCTTTGGTACAAATTTTCATTCGTCTCCCTTAGTATGCATACATACATCATAGCTTTTTGAGACTTGAAAATGTCTCTGGAACCATATAGTTTCATTTGGTTTTCTGTTGTAGAATTCAATGCATAATTATTGTAAAATATATTGCACACAATCACACCAGTCCTCTCATTCCCGTTCTGCTGTGTACCATTCACCTTTCCTGCCAGACAGTGTCGAGTAGTCAGCCTCGCTTCAGCAACTACCAAAATAATAATAATGATATCCAGTAGCTCCCCACAACATGATTCCAGGGGCTGAAGAAGTATGGGTTTGAGAATCGCTGTTTTCTGTGACCTTTCACCAGGTTCTCTACGGGTACGCGTTGGCGTCGATGTGACCGCCACAGACACCACAGAATGCCACTCAATGGCCGGGAATGCCAACAGAGAATGAGTGTCCGTTCAAAGCATTTGACGACGACGCAGGGGCGTGTTGCGTGTGTCACATGAATAAATGTGTGTGTGTGTGTGTGTGTGTGTGTATGTGTGTGTGTGTGTGTGAGAGAGAGAGAGAGAGAGAGAGAGAGAGAGAGAGAGAGAGAGGGAAGAACGAGGGATGTTTTGGAGAAGGATGGTCGTGAATCACGCGAATCTCTGCCGCTGTAATAGCGCACACGCTGTATTGACCGTGGACGAAGAGTAGCGTTTAGGCGATCGCTCGATTCTTTGCGAGGACCGGGACAGAGCGGAGGGCAATACAGAGAGCGCGGGAGCACCCCAGCCGGCGGCCGCCGACGGAATATTTGATCAGAATTTCCCCGGGGTGGGTTTGCCGGTCGGCTGGCTTGCGTGGGGTCCGAGGGGCGGCATTCCTCTCGCCGGCGCCCTCCCGCCCCCGCCGCTCGCGCCGCCCCCGGTCATGTGAGTTTATTAAGGGAGGATGTACACTCTCCCTCCGTCACACCTCGCGGCCCGCGGTTCAATATAGCGAGAGATGTCCGTCGCCCGCCGACCGACCGGCCGCCCGGATAAGGAATTTATGGATCAGGCCTCGAGGTCGCGGCGGAGGAAGGGACAGAGAGGAAAGCGAAGCGAAGGACACTGGCCAGAGGCAGGATCAGCTCGTCGTCCTTTTCTGGCCACAGAACGGCGCCTCGCGCCGCCGCCAAACGGAAGCCCTGCCCACCGGAACGGCGCGCTGTGGGGCCCTCCCCACGATCGATAACCCGCGAGAGACTGTTACCTCGCTCCTTAATACTTACTGTCCATTCAAGTCCACTGGAGTAGCTGATTCTGCCGTCGTCCCCTATATGGGACGAAATCGGTAGATGTAAGGACGATTTCGGCAGTACCTCAAGGCACTGTTGCAGGACCGTTATTGTTTACAGCATACGAAAGTTAGTCAAAGTTTTAGTTATGAGCCGGCCGCGGTAGTCTAGCGGTTCTAGGCGCTCAGTCTGGAACCGCGGGACTGCTACGGTCGCAGGTTCGAATCCTGCCTCGGGCATGAATGTTTGTGATGTCCTTAGGTTAGTTAGGTTTAAGTAGTTCTAAGTTCTAGGGGACTGATGACCTTAGAAGTTAAGTCCCATAGTGCTCAGAGCCATTTGAACCATTTTAGTTATCATCTTCAATAAAAAGGATTACGTAAGTTATTTTTTGTTTCTAATCCTTCCTTTCGTACATTCGTCGGAGTTCTGAGGCGTCGCGCGAACACTTGTGGCCGACTAATAACACGGATTCTTGGCTATGTGCGGCTCGAGAGACCAATTACACCACACAATTCTCCACGGATTTATTTGGGAAGGATTATTGGTGGATCCGGATTAGTTGGCTGCAGTGCTATAAATGGCACTCGCACACAAACGAGACAGACGAAAAAAAGTAAGTAAACTGTTTATTATGTCAAAAGTAATCTCCATAGCTGTTAATATCCCACTGTGAGACAAGACGGTCAACGGCTTCATGGGAAAAAGTTTGCGATTTCCTACAGAACGACGATTGTACCCAGGTGTGCACCTCTTCGCCCAAAGCAAATTGACGATAACGAATTTATTTCTTCAGGGCTCTAAAAATATGGAAATCGTGTAGGGAGGGTTCGGGACTGTATGCAGGACGTGTAAAGATTTTCCAGTGAAAATTCTGCAGCATAGTCAAAGCAACCTTGACAAAATGTGATTACCAGTTCAGTGGCATAGGAGTAGTTCCTGTGCTGTATGTGTACACAATGTCTGGTTCCAATTTGTGGCTACCATTCTTCAACTATTTAAAGTCAATTCATAACTGTTTCGTTCAACATAATGCCACCGATTCCATATTACTGCCAGTATGGGCAAGATGCGGACCAGCAAAAATGACTGCTTACTGCTGTTCGATACACGATAGAAGACCACGACAAGTCAGAGGTAATGTAGGATACATGGGAAAGAATGGAAAGTCTAGCTCAATATGTGTTATGTTCACTGCGACAATTAGAATGCTTCGCGCAATTATTTTTCACGCGTAAGTAATTGAGATATATGAAAAGAAAATGTGTCAGTACGAAGATTTTATTCACGTACTCACTGCATCACATCATAATATTTGAAGTAGATGTAGTGTGGATATAAGCTAATATAAGATGTTTTAATGATTGTAAATTTTCTGCGCCACGTATTGCCTCGAATGTATAAACTGTGTGTTTAGGAATGAGAATCGCATGTGGGCCCCTCATTATAATAATACGGAGATGTGTCTGTTCTATCATCTGTCGAGATTATTTCCCTATGAAGTCTTCATTCATGTACAGTCGATATTTGAAGGTGAATAATCTAAACACGCCGCGAGGGGGGAGCCACGCGGTTAAGCCGTCTCGTCGCGGTCCGCACGCATCCCCCTGTCGGAGGTTCGACTCCTTCCTTGGGAATGAGTGTGCATGACGCCCTTGGTGGAAGTTAGTTTAAGTAGGATTAATTTTAATAAACATTTTTAGAACAACGATAAAAAAATTTAAAAAAAATTTCTTTTCAAGACTGAATTTTAAAAGAAAAACTTTTTATAAGTTAGATTAAGTAGTGTGTAAGCTTAGGGGACCGATGTCCCATAAGACATTACCACAGATTGCCAAAATCTGAGCACCACACATGCACAAGTACCTAACAGCTACGTGCTGCAGATTCACAAGAGTCATAAATGAGGTATTGTTTGATGAAGGGCTAGACATCTGCTTGAAATTAAACAGAGTACCAAAAACATTTTCTCGTTTAAAGGCGGAGCGTGTATGACACCCCAATGTTGGGGATAGATGCTGGACGTTGTGACAATTGGTCCAAGACGCGTGGGTCATAGTAGAGGTTCACCGAAGATTTCACAAGAATTCAGGTTTTCGTGATCGATAATGTTTTCTGTAGATCTTCATTATTGCATACAGAATGTTTTCAACGGTAAACCACCGCCCAGGACGACCATAAGTGTTTGACGAACGGACGTCAGGTCGTCTTCACAGAGACATGGGGAACGATATGTTGGTTTCCTACGAATCAGATGGGAAGTGATGAGACTATTTCTACCATCACAATTCGGAGATAAATGCATGCCTTTTGCTTCAACAGCCGTCGACCGATTCGTGTCGTACAGTCTTCCCAAGACTTTTTGGGACTCAGTTTAGAATAAACAATACTTACATACTCATATTTGCCAATAATTAATTAACCCTTTGAGTACCAGTGCATTTCGCTTGAAACCACCGATGATGTTGCAAGACAGAGACATCTGTTGGTACACCGAGGTACTTCTACGAATGCAATGCATTATAGCAGTCACTTACAGCGTTCAAAGCAACAATCGGACCGGAGATTTTGCTACGTGATTGTAGGAGATTGTGCTTTTTTATAGTGATCTAGAGTTATTGTAACGTAAATTAGATCTTTGATATAAATTTGTTAAATTTTAGGTCTGTTTTTGCTTGTTATTTACGACCATAGTTTCTTTTAGGCATTATGAGTTCATGGATGTTACAAGATGTGTGATTGTGTCTAGTAAACATGCGAATTTTTTTGCAAATGTATCTCATGAAATGGCAAGTGTACATCCCAAAGTGAAACCACAACTTAAAACAATTGATTGTTTACTTTTTGCCAATCTATTCCTGTATCTTCTGCTTACTATGACGATAAACATAAATTCTGCGAGAAAATTAAAATTTTTTTTTATTTTGTTGTGTCTCAAATGGTTAATTTAAAATTAATTTTTCATATATCACGCATATAAATCGGACTAAAAATTATAAAATAATTTCTCATTGCACCATATAGATTCCAACATACAGATAAATCCTGAAAATCTTTGATTGTTAATTTTTAATAGCTATGAAAATATTTCATAATTTAAAACGAAAAACGTGGGGTGCATGCAATAGATAATAGTAATGAGATGAACTATTGTCGCCTAAGTTAGTAGGTAGTGTGACAGTAAAGAGGTGAATTACCTGTGCATTAATTATGTATTGCATGCACCACATATTCTTCGTCTTATATCTTACAAGTATTTTCGTAGCTATTAAAAATTCACAATCACAGAATCTTAGGACTATGTGTATGGGGCTGGGAGAAATTATTTTATGTTCTTTAGTCCGACAAAAAATATGGTATTTTAAAAATTAATTGTTGTTTAAATAGTTATATTCTGTATATTCTGCTTTTTGGACTTGTCTACGTGATATATTGCAATATTTTGATGAGATTACAACAGAGACATGTGGTAAATTTCAGGTTTATTTCAGTTTAGCTTCATCTGACCAAGCCAATATATTTCTTTCTCCTACTTATATCTCGCGAGAAGACCGTGAACGTAAAAATTAGGGAGATTCGTTCTCAAGCGCAGACTCAGGAACAATTGTTCTTCCCGTAGATTTTTGGCGACTGCAGCAGGAAAAGGGCGAAATGACAGTGATGCACAAAGAAACATTGCCACAAGCCATACAAGAAACCGAGTTAGTATTGCATTGTCATCCTGTTCGGGATTATGCTGAAAGTTGCAGGTCTCTAGCGCATCGAGAAATAACAGTGATAAACCGAGAACCCTACCCCAAACTCAAGAAAGCGGACTGATATTGCTTTGTCGTCCAGTTCTGACAATGAGCTAATTGTAAGTGTAACAATTCAGATATCTAGGTCTTAGTTTAACATCTCTCGCAAAGTCTGTACTGAACAGACAGAGAAGGAAGCCACCTAATAAAACGTGGTAAAATAGAAGTTACTGTGTTGTAGTACTTTTCCGCTAATTTGCCATCGGAATGCAAGTATGGTGTTTTAGTGAAACTAAGACAATAGCTCGTGACAAAGATCTGGATGATATCATCCCTGTGGCTTTTGGAGGGGGAGGAGGAGGTTAGTCTTCAACGTCCCGTCAGTGACTTTTGATATTGCACTATTGCAGTATGTGTAATTCAGAAATGATATCGCATGTCTATACGTTGTCCTTGTCAAATGCGCCTACTGCTCCTTTCCCCCGTGTTTTAATTACGATTTTAACATTTGAGGTGTGTGTATAGTATGTAGCTGTAAATAATGTAAACCACAAAAATTAGTAAGTGCAAAAAAAAGTAATGTCTCTATTTTCTGATGCGGGGGTGACTTACGTCCGGTGATTCGTGACGTACTTATAGGGTTCATTCTTGATATTAGAAACAGCGGTGGTGAAAAATGAGTTCTCCCTGAAAGATGTATTTCACTCAGTAATTATAGCTGTAACAGGAATGTATGTTAAAAATGTGCAACACAGGCATGATTCGACGGAACAGTTGTGAGGCAGACTTATAAGTGATCTTCTTCATAAACTTCCCTTGCGGAAGGTGTTGTACATTTCGAGCAGGTGTAATTTCTTTCAGTAAAGCGTTCTACTTAAACACGCCGTTGTTAAGAAATGACTGAATACATAATAACAATATATTTTACTGTGTCGCTGAAAGACTCCAGGAGCCTGAAGTTACAATAACTGCATAGCACACAGAGGCAGTGTAGCTTCTCGGCGTCGCTCTAATTAAGTGCGTATTTGTACTGGAGCAAAGCCTGGGAACCGCAGTCTTGGAAAACAGCCAGGCCTGGTGTAAGGGCGACGTAGATACGCGAGGAGGACTGGGGTAATGGGCCACCAGCGATGCTGCTTTCTTATCTCAAGGCTCTCACGCTAATAGTGTGCTTCGCTGCAAACCTAACTGCGTGGAAATGAAATTCACGCTTACAAACAAAAGGCTGGAGAGTAGTGTGTTTCTCGACAGAGATCTGACGAAGTCGACACTTGTGTATATATGGAGCAGATGTTGGGGTCCTAGATAAGATTAGCAAATACTAGGTCCCCCGAAATTATTACGCCTTTGGTGAAGATGTTTATATGTTAAGTTATTTGATTACAGACAACAGCAGCGTTTCACAGTTTATATAATTTGGCACGTAACGTGTGATACCTGTCGTCATGAAAGTCTTTCAAAATAATACAAAAGATGTTCGCAGTCTACAAAACAGGTAAAATTCCTCAGGTAAGACATCAAACACATTAGGGAAGGCGCCGGCTTAGTCGTATATTTATCGCAAACTGTAAATAAATTGAAATTGTAAAAGGAAAATATATTAATATTTAAAAGGAAAACACTATCTAATGTTCTCCAAAATTATATTTACTTTACCACGAACCGGCTTATGGTTTCTCAGGCCATCTTCAAACAATGATAAACATGATGTACAACATACAGGGATATTATTTATACAGAAGATACAAAAATGACGAAGTTTCTAAATAGGAAAAAATTGCCATAATTACATTAACTAAAAAGGGTAAACAAAGTCTTTATGTAAGGCCCAAGATATTTATAGAACAGCCTCCCAGCTTCATTGTAAACTGAATTTTCTTACGTTGTGAGTTTACATGCTGTAGTAATGTATCTAACTATCCAGTGGCACTGCCGCGTAAACGCAGCACGTAATCGACACATCTGAATCAGTAGTTAACTTTACAATTCAACGGCTATTTGTGTAAGAAGTTTTGTTCGAAATTGTCCAGGAAAATTTCGGATATTATTGAACTAAGTGGTGAACCTATAACTAGGCCATCACACTGACTATAATACTTGTTTTGAAACCGAAAGTAATTCTGTTTTACACACACTATTTTTCTTTTTAATGATATAATGAAGCTCTTTCGCTTGTAGGTAACATAGAGCAGAAAAGGATGACAGTACTGAGCGTATTATAACACTATTTTAGTGTAATCTAGGAACCATGGAATTCGTATTAATTAGCATACGGCTGTTAGTTTCAGAGATAATACTTTTACATGGTTTGACGGTGATTTTCATTTGTTCACTGAAAGCTGCAGTCGGATCTTTTCGTAGAGGTCACAAGTCGGAACTATCAAGGAACTTGTTCACTTTTGAAAAGTAATCACTTTTGTTCAAATGAACAAAACTGTTTATCAGGTTTGGTAGCGATGATATTGTTGGGGATTATTTTCTTCTTAAACTTGCTTAACCTACTGATTTCATCGCTTGTGAGTCCGTCATTAACAGCAGCAGCAATTTTTAAATCATGGGCTAATAAATGCTTCGTAGAAAGATCATCACCTAACGCGAGCTCAAATCTACTTTTAGCACATTTGCCTGTTTCTCAGAAATTATGCATCGTGGAGCATATGTAATACCTTCATTTAACACTTTGAGCTCATCCACAGTAATTTTTATTTTTGATAAGTTCGTTATATTGTTGATTGTCAACAGGTGTTGTCAGAAGTTTACACTTTGTTAACTGCAACAATTCTTTTTTGGGTAGATACATTTGGTGGACAAGTCGCATTTACTTCTTCGCGGACATCGCGATAAAAACTGTCGAACTCGCACGGATGTATGACGTTCGGAACAAGCATGTGACAAACTTTTAAATGTGAACTTACGTTATCACGGATTCTGTACCAGTTTCGCATTTCTTCTCCTGTCCGTGTTCTCTCGCCGATCTTGATAGCTTTCACTGCAGCTAACGAAGCACGCTTTGATTCAATGTTGACGTATAGTCGATTAACGTTCCGATGTAAACACTCCCTGTTGAACCAAATATTTTGCGTGGCCGTTAGCTTCTGTTTCAATATTCTTCTCTACATGATGATTAGCTGCACTTTGTTAGCACAATTTATACAATTAATTGAATTTTCTGTCGGTGTTTGGCAGAACATGATAAAAGTGTTAAAAAGGAAACACTTCCAAATGTTCTGCAAAATTATATTTTTTTGGTCACGAACCGGCTTTTGGCTTCTCAGGACATCTTCAGTTGAATCAACAAACACATGTCACACAATTCCAGCCTAATATTAAATGATCAGACTTCATTTTCATTTTTCTCCTTGTATAATTAATTTTTCGTTACAGATACTAGATTCAAACTGTACATTCATTTTATTTCTTATCACTTGTTATAGGCCTATGTACCTCTACATAAAAACTTCGTTTACCCCAATTTTTGGTTAATGTCATTACTGAAACATTTTCCTATGTAAACACATTGTCACTTTTGTACCTTCTGTACAAATAATATCTGCGTACGTCAAACATCGTGTGTATAGGTGTTTGCAACATTCATTTGTCATCTTAAAATGGCCTCAGAAGCCGGAAAACGGTTCGTGACCAAATAAATTTAATTTTGCCGAAAATTGGGAAGCATTTTTCTTTCTAATATTATTAGCATGTTCTGCCAAATACCGACGGAAAATTCTGTTAATTTTATAAAGAAAATATAGATTTTTACAACTCACACTCATTATTTGATGCCGATCAGAGCTTTGTAATGTGCTTACCAGTAGGACACACTATACGAGTATATTAATATAAGCTGTCTAAAGCACTGGAAAAGAACAACAGGAAATAGGTTGTGGAATTTGATTGGCGAAATAGAAGTATATCTGAGTGGTAAGTGTGCGAGTGGCTATTTCTGGATCAATACATGATACTTTACATCTTAAAGCTAGCACATTATTTATAGGCTTCATCTACTATTTTTCATATATTTTAGAATTAACTTAGAGCTATTAACATTTCATTCAATTTACAACATTTGTTCAAGCGAGGTTCAATTTGCGTCTCTCCACATTAAATAAATATCAGCAGATATGTGTGCAAACTCTGATTCTTAATGTTAAGAGCGCCTTCTGTTTGCTGGGATCTAGAAAGTTGGTCGACCCAAGAAGGTTATTCTGTGTAGTTTCAGTTGCTCTTCGATATCAGTTATACCTATATTTTAATTTCTCAATACGTGTCAACTATTCTTAACACTGAACGGAACGCTGGTACTACTGAATATGTCAACAAGCAGTAGTCTACAGACTTTAAAATATCACTAGGCTATAATTATTATTGTGATTAGTAACAACTGACGAGGATGCCTGTTGAACCGTGCAGTGAATTTAATAGACTAACTTTCCAGACCATATCTGTTGTTGTTGTTTCAAAAGGTTTTCGATATTTCATAAAGGTATAATCGGGATCTAATCTGAAATCTAGTTCTCGAAGCTGTGGGAGAAAGTTATTTCGAAACGTTTGTGAGTAACTGTAGCCAACTATGAAAAGTAAAATTTTGAAGGAGTGCCTTTTTGATGAATAGTGCAATTTGGTTTCTGTATACAAAACTCGAAGATTTGTTTTCGCTACTATTAACATGCCACAAAAAGTATAAAGCAGAGGAATACCACAAGAAAAGTAACTGATGACATCTGATTTGACTACTCTCGTGCACTGTATTACTTTCAGAAAAATTATGGCTACACCTATTAAGTTTTAAATCAGATATTAAAAACATTCAAATCAGCAAAAGTAATAGAATCTCAGTTATTTTGTTAGAGCTGCAAATAAAATGACACTCGATAAATTTAGTTTCTGTGCCTCCGTAAAACAGAAGGTGGTTTCCAACTCCATACAGATCAGAATTAACCTTTCGCCATATGTCAAAGTATTCTTATATATATATATCAAGCAAAGTTATTATTACAGAAGCAGGGATATTGATATAGTATTAAGGCTGGTATGTGCATGAAAACAACATACTTCACACACAGCGAAACTCCTCAAGTGTAACATAATAACACGCATTTTATTTAACGACACAAATGTAAGCCAATATACAGTATGTAAGTGCAAATGTTTCTGTTGGTGACTGAGGACGATGTACTGAAAAACATTACATCGGTATTTACGTCGTTTGCAGACTAATAATTATAGCTATTATGAGCTATATGTTTTTAGGGTTGGTTAGTACCTCTAGGTACATGTGACAAGAACAAGACATTAATGCTTATTTTGCGCCAGGCAGCGGGTCTGGTGTGGACACGTGGACGCAAAATTGTTAGTCTATACTGACAGGCGTAGTCCACTTCGTTAGCGGGACAGTTACGGCTGTGCAGGAAACATCAGATAGTAAATTACTTGACGTGTTTCCAGGAAAACTTTGTTCAAAAAATGATTCAAATTGCTCTGAGCACTATGCGACTTAGCTTCTGAGGTCATCAGTCCCCTAGAACTTAGAACTAATTAAACCTACCTAACCTAAGGACATCACACACATCCATGCCCGAGGCAGGATTCGAAGCTGCGACCGGAGCGGTCGCTCGGTTCCAGACTGTAGCGCCTCGAGCCGCAAGGCCACTCTGGCCGGCGAAGACTTTGTGATGCAGACAAAAAAAACCAACACATTAATGTGTGTGCATATTAAGGCACCACTCATATAAATGTTTGCACTTATACCCGTTACACCCTGTATATTACCGAGCGAAACGTCACAGTTTACTATATTTTCTCAAATAATTTCTCTAGTAGTGATAAGTGTTGTGCGAGCTTCGAATCTCTATTTGTCCACTCCGTTTCTTAGAATATTCTTAAAATGCATCATTTGGACATCATGATAATATCATACCAAGAGCACAATCGATTTCTCTCTCATTTGACATAACGTTTATGTACTTCCCTGGAATTTCCAGTGTTTCAAACTCCCAGTTTTTGTAGTAATCATGCGAAACGTGAGCTGGAGAAACAAAATAATTTTGACTGATCAACTCATATATCGAACCGTCAAAGTTTTCTGTCACTTTTCGAGCGAAGAACGAAGCCTGTGTAATGTTGTTCTTGCGATTTGAGAGTCAGTCCTTTAATCCGGTTTGGTCGGGTTTTCCTTTTTTTTCTTGACTTCATGGAGTAGGTTTACAGCCTGCTCCGACCAAACTGAAGACATCTGTTTTTCAGTCGACCTCCATCTCGCCTTCCTATTCGTTTATGTTTAATTACTTGTTTAATTAATCTGTCTTCCTCCATTCTGTTCATATCTTGTTTACATTTTATACACCCTCGCCTATTTTGCATTTACGAGGTATATAATAAGCACATATTAAGTTCCTGTCTCAAAACATTGTTTTGTATTTGATCTCTGAGGGTACATCATTTAACTTCCTTTCAGAATTCGATTCAACTGACTGCATTCTTTTTTATTGTCTTTCTCAGTGTCCAAGACTTAAATGTATACATTAGTATAGCGCAGCCATTACTTCATAAAACTGTATCTTTGTATCCTTACTTGTCAGCCAGTGTTGTCTGTATTATGCCACACACCATTTAAAACTTATATATGATGACGTCGTTTTCATATCCATAGCCAATTTCGCAGCCTAACAGCTGTAAATGTGACTCCTGATCTATTGATTCTTTGTCTAGTGCTATTTCAAGTGAACGGGATGTTTCCCTCTGAAGGACATTAGTTTAGTTTGTTTCAATGGAACTTTTAGGTGATAGTTCCTACATATCTGGTTTGGCCAATGTACTGTGAACCGGAGGTCACTTTCTAGCTTGTGAATAGTTATTTGTCATCGGCAAAGAGCAGAGCATATGTGTGTGTGTGTGTGTGTGTGTGTGTGTGTGTGTGTGTGTGTGTGTGTGTGTGTCTGTATTGTGATATTAAGTCGAAACTTCGTTTAAGTTCGCGTTTCCACTGTATAACAACGCCGCTGTGTACTGAGTATGGTAGTTGAAAGGCTACACCCTTGTCGCATTCTTTTGTAGATATTTATTAGCCCTATCTTCTTTTTCCCTATCTTTTTAATAATTTCTGTGTGCTGATGAAACTCTTTATCACTTGCATTCAATGTCTTGGATATCCTCGTTTTCCCATGATGGTTCGAAGCATAAGCGTAACCCACATAGCAGGGAAAGTCTCGTTGTTAAATCTGGCAGAGGAATAGGAGGTGTTTACAGATTTATTCCTCTGTAGTTGTCACAGACGTTACCTCCTACTTTTGTTCAGAGAGGTATTATCTCCAGCGTCTTCCACAAGTTGAAGACTACCCTGATCTTACAGAATTCATTTAAAAAGTGCAGCAACAGCCTCAAAATTAACATCAGTCCTACACCCTGCAGCTTTCTTGTTTTCTTCGGTATCAGACCTCCAATGTCTCATATAGTATGTTGTCATCTTCCTAATACACAAGCTGGTTTCCTTCTTCCAACGGAGTTCTTGTTTCTTGCTCTTTGTCATCTTCCTCAGTCCACAGCTCTTGGTAGTGGTTTATCCAAGTCCATTTGTACGTAACATTTATTCTTCTAGTAACTTGTTCGGAGGCCACCGGTTGTCTTCCTTGCACATCATTTTCTGTAGTTGATATAAATCTATGTCATGATTCTTGATTTATTGATGAGCTTTCGTTACTATGGTTTTGCCCAGTTTCGCTTTTTATGCTTCCACGAGAGTAATTCCTTGAGACGGTAAGTGATGTCAACCAAATCTGTCCTTATCAGCTTCCTGTGCGCCTGGCTTAATCGTTTATAATTGTTTCTGCCATTTGGAGCTGTGAAATGTTTTGGAAATAATATTCGCTTGAGACGTGAAACCCTAGAGCCAAAATATCTACTACACGTGCATTATCGAGTGACTGAATATGTCTTCACAAATGATACAGAGGGAATTAACAGCGTTTTACTGATTGATGTGGAGTAATAGCCGGGAAAGACAAAGGCGGACGACCCGGATGGGTTGTGCGGCAGCTGCGGTGGCGAGCTCTGGCGGCCGCGCCCGTAATGAATATTTCGGCCCCATCGACGCCCCGCTGGCGGCTACGCAACGCGGCGTCGCGCTGATGACTTTTTGATTGGCTCCTGGCGAGGCCCACCAGCCGGGTGGCGCAGATTGTGAATTCTTTATCGCGCCGCGCTGCGGCAGATGAGCCGACCCGTGGCGGCTGCCTCATAATATTTGGAGGAGTCCAATGGGAAGGGCCGACCGGACGGCGACGGCCGCCGCCGCCGCCACTGCTGCGCCGGATGGAATCGCCGGGCCCGGTCGCCGGTATTTATTGGACGGCGCGGCGTCCTCGATGAAGGAGGCGGGAGGCGGGGGTAGTAGTTGGTGGCGTGCGGCGGCAGGAGGCGGGGGCGGGCGGCGAGGCAGTTGGTCGAGCGGACGCCACCTCCACATCCCCCGACGTCGTTCCGGCGACAGACTGCGGCGCGCACTGCCGAGCCATACTTCTGATGGATGGCCGGCGACTGACTAGAAAAATGCATGACGCCGCCGCCATGGAGCACGGCGAAGGCGTGCAGAAGTAGTGATCGGTGCGCCAGCGCCACGAGATCGTACGTCGCGAGGACCGACCTACATTTCTACATGCGTCTCCCCCACCCCCTACGTAATCTCTCCTATTTCTCTCTCTCTCTCTCTCTCTCTCTCTCTTTCACACACACACAACTACACAACGAACAGGGTTTTCATATTCTAGCAATTCTTCCAATCCATATAGGGCATACAGCAAACCTGTGCTTAACAGTATTGGTTTAAAACAGTATTGGTTGCAATTTTAGTTTTTTATTTTTCAACAACTCGTTTCGCCTTATTTAGGCATCTTCAGGTTATCTTTTCTAGATGGACGCGAGAGGCACCAAGATCTTCATAATGTGTTCCCGTTCACAGGAACGCGTTATGCAGATCTTGGTGCCTCTCGCGTCCATCTAGAAAAGATAACGTGAACGGGAACACGTTATGAAGATCTTGGTGCCTCTCGCGTCCATCTAGAAAAGATAACCTGAAGATGCCTAAATAAGGCGAAACGCGTCGTTGGAAAATAAAAAACTAAAATTGCAACAAAGACTGTTTTTAGCCAATATTTTCATATTCTCTTGCTCGCTATAGACAAATTACTAGTTCTAAAGAAGAAATGAACCGGACTCTTTTTAGAAAATTCGGCGTAGTTAAATTTTATACCGGGTACGTCTCCGCTAGAGGCCGTAGGTTTCGAATTATTCAAGAAAAACTTAAAAAAGTGACGTTCAGACGCTTTTTTCTCGAATTATTCGGGAAACCTTGGACTCCAGCGAAAACGTATCTCATTACAAAATTTAACTACATAAAATTTCCTAGCAAAAGGATCTGATCGTTTTTTCTACAGGGACAACAGCTCGTGCATACCGAGCAAGAGAAAATGAAAATATCACACAAGGTTTTTGAAGGTGTTGCTGGTTGCATAAAACCCATAGGTAGGGGCAGCTGAACCACCCTGCATATACTTATTTTTGAAAATAATTACAGAAATTTTACTACCCATTAGGGTGCCTTCGAAATCATGGCTTGCATTCACTGTTGCAAGTGAATGGTGTATTTACTAATTTACGAGGTTTAAGCACAAAGTGAGGCCGATTTGCTTATATTTAAATCTTGGCAGATCAGAATAACGCTGCACGAATACAGTGACATCTATTGTTTGCTTACGAAGCCAGAGGAGTCCTTTGTTGAATTCAAGACATTCTATCGACGGTAATCTGTCGGTGATCCTAAACTATATGTTACTTATGTTGATCATAGTGTTTTGTGTTTTTACGTATTTTAACGGTGCTTATCTTGGTTAGAAGCTATTTTTGAATACTGGTTTAGGGAGCCAGACATTTTTAATCGTGATCACATATATCGAAATCGGTTACAAAATAAAGGGCAAAAATTTGCTATCAAACACTGTTTTGAATTCTGCAAGTTTTAAACATTGGGTCGCTATGTACTTCAATGTATTTACGTCACATTTTATCAAAGAAATACTTGTTTTGATGCAGAACCCGTTTGTCTGGAGGTGAAAGCAAATTACAGTGGTTGGCCGTGGTGGCCGAGCGGTTCTAGGGGCTTGAGTCCGGAACCACGCGGCTGCTACGGTCGCAAGTTCGAATCCTGCCTCGGGCGTGGATGTGTGTGATGTCCTTAGGTTGGTTAGGTTTAAGTAGTTCTAAGTTTAGGGGACTGATGACCTCAGCTGTTAAGTCCCATAGTGCTTAGAGCCATTTGAACCATTTGAAATTACAGTGGCGACGAAAATAGTTGCTTCCAACAGCTGCGGAAGTGCGTGTTGTTATTCGATTTTTGTGTTTGTAAATGGACGCTGCTGAGATTCGTCACGAGTTGTGTCTACTATTCAGAGTGAAGGAAGCTTGAATAGAAAGTTTCGTCTTCTAACGTGCATTACATTGCATATTTAGTAGTAACTGTCAATGTGACAAATAGGAATTGCTTGATGCATTTCCCCTGAAGCTGGCGCAACTCTCACGAGAGGCAAAGTTTGCGTAATTATTTTCGTTGCAGTTATACATGCTGGACTGTCATTATATCACACGTAGCACACTATAATGCCATACGTAGGTTGGTATACATTTTTAATAAACATTTTATTTGCAGAATGAATTTGAACTATGAAACTGAGCTTGCGCAGATCTGAAACATCGTAGCAGAGTAAATCAATGTGTCGGACCGGGCTTCAATCCTGGGACGTCTACTTTTCACGGGCAGCCTTAATTCCACGAGTATCTCTCCCCTACCCAAGTTCACAGTTCTCTTTCGTTCCTTGCGAGCCTAGCACTCTTGAAACCTGAAAGATAGGATATTGCAGAGAAATGCTTAGTCCAAGCATAGAGGATTATTTCCAGAATGAATTTTCACTGTGCAGCGACGTATTTGGAGCTTTGTCGCAGATTCAACATTTATATTAATTTACAGCTGAATGTTTGTGTATAGTTTTGCGTAACTCTTGAGTACATTAATCGTGAGATCAAAGGACGATTTTTGCACTAGTTGAATTGCTATACTAGGGACGGAGCAGCAACAACGATTTCTGGCACTTAATACAGTGTGCGACCTTTGTTAACACTAACACCGTTCCGCAATTCTTGTCATGGATTAGTTGACGTTACTGATGAGTTTAAAACCTACTTCATGCCAGGCCTCATTAGGCATAATCTCCAAGGCTGGATCAGTCTTTGGAAGTGCCGATGTATCTGCAGTATGACTTCCAAGTAGTCTCGAGTCGTGCTTGATGAGAGTTAAGTTCGACACTTTACTGGCTGCAGCGTTCCAGTTCTCACAGTGAGTATGTCGTTCACCAAATGAGCACATGGAGACAAACAATTTGTCCATAAACTGGACATAATCGCCAAAGGTATCAAAATACGGAACAGTGCTACTGGAGATGAATACCCTTGTGAGCATTACGTGAGGTTACACGTTCAATAGTCAGTAATATGACTGAAAAAATAAAACAGAGAAAATTCCATGACGTACAGACTGTTAACATTTTGATCTTACTAAGTTCACATAGAGACAAAGCTCGTCGAATGCTACTTTGTCATCCTAAGCGGTTTCCGAATTAGTAAGTAAATGGAGCAAAATAAGACTATAGAGTATAGAAGGTGAGCAAATGTGGCGTCATGAAGATAATACGAGATAATGTACAAGGATTAAAGTCTTTTATTTTACCAGTGAAATATCTCTCCAGTTTAGATTTTCTATGAAAACTGGGCGGCTTTAATACTCAGTCCAGACCCTAATTTAGAGACTTGAAAATGGCCCATAATCGCATGAAGAAACAACTGATCATCCAGTATATTTCACGTTCACTCATTTGGGACAGAGAAAACGTTCTTACTGAACATTATCACCTCCTTTACAATTAATTATGTGTGCTTTTCAGGTACATTAAATAAATATTACTGTTTAATTTCGAAACACAGCTGAAATATAAGTCTAGAGTTTTGTTGAAGAGAGTGGTGCAGATTTAATTCTAAGATGAATATCGCTTAAGGCAAAATATAAATTGTTTGCGTGAATCAAAAAATAGGTAAGGTTTCACATGAAATTTTCTCGCTTATGCTGAAATAATTTGGATTGTGCAATCAACGAGAAAGGAGAATCAGACTCATATTTTTCAGACATTTGAAACCGATTGTACCGTTAAGCAAGATCGCAATATCTTTAGTATACTGGGGCGTGTAGGTATGAGCTTGAAGCCTCACAGTTGAGACCATAGTGTTTATAGCATCTGTAAATGAATGAAAAGTTTTAAAAAAAGTACTGTCCCACATGTACTAGAGAGCTAAAAAAGAAGAGTACCCCCTAGAGTGTGCCTCCTGTTTTATGAACATACGATACGTTTACACTCGAGCTATCGTCGGCCCGAAATCGTCTTTTCCCCAGAGGCGGTGATATACAGACCATTAGCGGACGCGACGACAACTGTGCGGCGCCAAAGCAGGCACACACGCCCAGACAGCTCTTATTTCGATATTCTTAATATTGATCTTTTTTTTATCGTTATTTCTTACCTCGTTTATCAGAGGTTTCCAAGCAGGGCACTACACAAAACATTCCGCCCTATAAACATTAAAGGGTTGGAATTTCAGGTTACATAGAGCGAAGTGACAAGTGTGTGTGGTTGGTGCTTATGATCGCTCAACGGCGAGGTTATCAGCGTCCAGAAGTGAAAAACTGCTTTTAACATTTCTTTGGACGATTCGAGAGGAGTATACAAGAGAAGAATTTATATTAGTAGACTACAAGATAGTGTAAAATAAACTGAAGCAGCACCCTCTCTTTTAGTTACTCCAAGCTTTTTGTGCAGTATTTAGACATGCCTTCAGGAAATGTGCTGATTTTAAACGCAGGTGTACAGGAGTGCACAAAAATGTGGAAACACCGCGAGAAATGTATTCTTGAAAAGAAATGCAGACGCTAGTCAAGCATGCAGGGCCACTGTTAATTTTAACAACGAACATCACTTGTGGAATGTTCTCACCTCAATAAGTTGCAGGTTTCGGTGATTGTCGGAGGAGTGTTCTGTGCGTGCATTATGTTGGGGGTAAGTGAATTCGAATATGGGAAAATTATTGGTGCTCGTATACTGCGTGCTTCCTAAACAAGGGAGCCAAAGTGCTTGGTGTTTCCAGAGGCGACGTATAGAAGATTTATACCGTATACAGGGGAAGCGGAAAAACAACATCCGCTGTACCACATCACAATGGAAGTGTATGTTAATGATCGTGACAGACGGTCACTGAAGAGCACTGTGACGAAAAATAAGAGGACAACAGCTCAAGAGCCACTGCGGAACCGAACGTCGCTCTCGCCAACCCTGTCTGCACCAAAACAACACTAATGGAGCTCTAGACCCAGGAAACTGGTGAGCGAGGTGGGGTCCCAAAACCACTCATCAACAATGCAAGTGCCCTAAGAGGAAAATGTGGTGCTGAAGACATAAAACATGGACTATGGAACAGTCAGTGGAAGAATGTGATTCGGTGAGTCTTGTTTCACACTGTTTCCAACATCTGGCCGAGTCTGCGTCTCAAGTGTGATACATGACGTGAATTCGGCGATGATTTGAGCAGCCATATCGTGGTATTACAAGGGCTCGATAGAGAGCCTGCAAAGTCGCATTACTGTCAAGGATTATGTGACCAATTTGGCTGCTCAGGTCCATCCCATGGTATAATATTTCTTCCCCAATGGCGAGGCTGTGTTCCGAGACGACAGAGCACCTGTTCGCACAGCTCGTGTCGTCCAGGACTTTTTTGTAAGCACGACGATGAGTTGTTGCACCTCCCTGGGCACCATAGTACCAAAATCTCAGTATTATTGAGTCTCTGTGGTCTACTCTGGAGAGAAGGGTGCTTAATCTCTATCCACCCAAACTTGCCACTATTTTGCAGGAATAATGGTAAGACGTTCTGGCAAACCATACAGGACGTATACTTATCCATTCCGAGCCGACTGGAAACTGTTTTGAAGGCCAACGGTTTTCCTACAGCGTATTAGGCATCAAAATGTGTTTTGATTTGGTGTTTCCATATTTCGGCCCAACCACTGTACCCCAAAGGAGGAATGTGCTCAATCAGATTACGAAATATAAGCAAGCATGGGTTGCAAAACGTAATGAAGGAAAGGGCGGAGAAACGTAGTAAACATCAATCTGATTTAAAATTAAATGAAGTAATAAAAGGAGAAAAAAGAGTTTTAGGACGGACAGTCGTATTAGTTGTCTCCGATGACGTTGGTTACCGGTAGGAATAAATGACGCTTCTTTAAAAACTAGGCATTAACGAGTACGGCATGAGAAGAGGCACTATAAGAACGAAAACCGTCCAGAGATCGAAAACTAGAGTACGTGTTGCAGCGGTTTCAAGTTTCACAGTCAGAAAATACATCGTGGTTCAAATGGCTTTGAGCACTATGGGACTTAACATCTGAGGTCATCAGTCCCCTAGAACTTAGAACTACTTAAACCTAACTAACCTAAGGACATCACACACATCCATGCCCCAGGCAGGATTCGAATCTGAGACCGTAGCGGTCGCGCGGTTCCGGACTGAAGCGCGTAGAACCGCTCGGCCACATGCGGCCGGCAAAATACATCATGAACAAAATAATTGATCAGACAGATGATATTTGGAGGAAAAACAGGCTGTAACTACGATTAAGTAACGATATCTATCTCTGTCTCGGAGCATCAACAGAAGAACTGAAACAATTTTATGAAGACGTAAATGGATTTGGATTCAGCAGAAACAGTTATTCACTGTCGACTTTAGGAGAACAAAACTAAAAAAATGATTGACCTTCCTAGGAATTGGTTGCCATATGAGATCATTTCAAAGATGTCTTCCTAAGAGAATAAAGATAACTGTAACGAAAGTTCCTACTGGGTCACCAGCGTAGAGAAAGAGCAGCAATAAGTTTCCTTTTCATGACACCGTCGACAAAAAGCCACTTCCGCTGCTGAAATCATAAATTCGTCTTCCGCAAGAGTCGCCTCCTTGCAGAACTTGTTTCGTACAAGCTTTATACACCGACACCGCTCGGCAGCAGATGTGCTTCGAAATTAAAGCAGCCGCTCTTCTTGCTTCTCCCCAGAGAAATTTGCATGAAGCCCGCAAATTCCATGAAAGTTTATAGCGATGATCGCAATTAGCAAAAGAGGGCGCCGTAAAACGCGGTCTGGGATCCCGAGTTGGGGGCCGTGACTGTAATGCCATCTGTCGCCAGACACTTCTGCACTGTACTCAGCCAGGCTGGCTCTCCATTAAGGATCTGCAGACTTTCCAATCTTCAGGGAGCTACCGCTGGACTTTCATTTGTTTCTACACTAACCTAACGAACGAATTCTGACGAAGATAGCGTCATTCAATAAATTTTCTCTAGTCACTTTTTGTTTTCTCTTTGTACGATAGGATTCTTTCAAAGCTTTACTGCAATGTGCACATTTTCACCTCTTTTAATAATTTAGAACGACTCTACCACCTCACTCAGCCTCCGTTCATCTCAGTGATCCCTACAACTCCGTCTTAACAAATTCACTTGCTGGTATAGGCAGTGGAATCCATTAACTCTGCAAAATCCAAGCAATAAATGAAGGTCTTATTTCAGTACTGGCACAAGTCCATTTTTGTTCATTCTGAGATACGGAGCCCTAACGTCAAATGAGCACTGAAAAATCTGCAGTTGAGATACCAAAAATATTCAAGTATATATACTTGAGTATTTCTGGTATCTCAACTGCAGATTTTTCAGCGCTCATTTAACTTTAGGACTCTGTATCTCAGAATGAACAAAAATTGACTTGTACCACTATTGAAATAAACCCTTCAGTTGTAAGGAAAAGCACCAGTAAGTTCTCAAAATATTTACGTAACTATTAACATCCGAACAATCCAACAGACTAAAGCACTAAAATACCTCGTTCTACCACTAAAAAACTAACTCGGAATACCATCGACCTAAGCGTCCAAAGAAAGTCCGCAATAGACTAAAGCCACTAACTAGACGAACGACGACCATGTCAATACAATCATCCTCCCCAATCTGTTCAAAAATAGCATGAATCGTTCTAGTTTTTTATCTTCATTTGAAAGCCATGTACTCTAGCTTGCTTTACGGATTTCATATATATTTCACATATATTTCACATATATCCCGTACCAGATCATTAAGCTTCCAAACCTTCTCGAATCCGTAGAGCACCTTCGTCTGTTCCACGTATCTCGTATATCCCAACGGTCTGCTACAGCCTTTATCCCTAAGGACCATTACCGGCTGCCGCATAACCCAGCTTCGCTCCACATCTTTTCCCAGAGAAATTTCAAACACCTTCTTTTCCCGGATCAAGGAATAATCCCTCAAATCTAACGTGTCATCCAAGAACTACTTGATACATATTATTATAGCAGTTTCAACCCGCTTTCTTTCCCTAATCAGTGTGCAATATCGCCCACCATACGATGCTCATGTCTCATCTATAGTCCTTCCTTTATCGTTCCTCTCTCGCATCCTTTTCCATATAATAACCTCCGTTCTCCCACTGTTCCTTCTACCTCCCACTACTTGTGCAATTTCGGAATAGAATATAGGTCAAGTGGGTGTGGTCTACCATGAAGGACTAACAGGGGATACT
The DNA here is from genome assembly GCF_023864275.1 of Schistocerca cancellata. Lineage (NCBI taxonomy): Eukaryota > Metazoa > Arthropoda > Insecta > Orthoptera > Acrididae > Schistocerca > Schistocerca cancellata. Next base: position 609,499,762 of record NC_064628.1, read on the forward strand.
GAACATATACAAAGAATGGCAGCACAAATTGTTGGGTAATTGTTTGGCCTCTGAGAGAGTGTCACAGAGATACTGAACGGTCTCAACTGGGAGACATCTGAAGGTAAGTGCAACCTATCCTGTGGAAACCTACGTAGAAGTTTCTAGAACCAGCTTTAAGTGATGAATCTAGAAATATACTACAAACCCCATATGTATCACTACCATAGGGATCGCGAAGACAAGATTAGGCTAATTACATCACACACAGCGGTGTTTAAGCAGTTATTCTTCCCAAGCTCCGTAGGTGACCGGTGAAGTGATTAGTACCCTCTCTTATATACTTCCATTTGCGTCCGCAGAAGTTTATCCAGCATGAGTCCATGTCGATCCCTCTTGCGGACGCCTGTGTGCACATCACAGTGGTTTATGTAGGTATGGATAGATAGAGAGATAGGCAGGTAGATAGCTAGATAGGTCGCTACAACACAGTACGAACAGAGCTGAACACACGAGTCATATCTCACTAAATTAGACAAGTGCTTCACATAAAACGCAATAATGCCACTGTCACAACTGAATTACCTGTAGACAGAAAAGTATATGTCCATTACTTCCTGGTACTCATCGAAATGCTTCAAAACGCATTACTATCCTGAGATATGCAAACCTCCATTATCTTGTTATTCCCGAAAAGAAAATAAACCCGTAGGGAAACACCCTCCCAGGAATATAATCAGATATTTATCAGAGTCTTCGTTTTCATTGCCTCACAACGCATCCGTTGAAAATTAAACCAGAATATGATTTTGCAACCAGTACCTTTTGTACCTCACCCACCTGCTACTCCACGAGTTTAATATTCGTAAATCCACTACTTTTGTTTTCATTGAACTTGAAAAGCCGCGAGGGTATGTCTGGCTTCTTTTTCAAACTCTAGTTCCCCACTCTTTTCATCTGATTATCTCTCTTCTATTGTCACACACTATTTTCCGCCATTAGTAATACCAGTCTACTACCCCACTGTATTTATGTCCCGGCTATGCCCTGTTTCCACATATATACAATGTTTCAGACTGACGTACAGAAATTTGGATTGGAGACAGACTGCACTTAGTCGATAGTTTCAAGTACTGGTACGTAACGATGGAGTCTGCAATTCATAGTCACACTGCGACGTCGAACTGCAAGCACAGTTACTTAACGTGAAAAAAGTAATAACAATTGTGCGTTTTGTACACTTTTTACTGTATTATTGTCGTCCAAATATAACGATAAATAACCTGATACTTTAGAACTGCCTTCGTTTTTATAAACTTTGTTGCTAGTGGTTGGAGCGTTAGACAATTAAGAAAAGATAAATAAACTGATCTTATATGCTCTAAGAACTTTTGTGTGGAATAAATTATTATTATTCATTGAATCGAAATTATTGCCTCGTTAAATTTACCAACAAAAATCGTACGTCTCCTTAGCCTCGTTCATTCTATTTCTAAAGCTTGTGAAAACATTAAGGACTGACTCACGCTTTACAAAGAAGGATATATTCGTGACCATAAAGATAAAGAAAGACAAATAATTTATTCAGATAGAAAGACGGTGTTTTAGTGGCAGAATAATGTTAACAGAATTTATCTCGTTCCATTGGAAATCGTCGACAAAAAACAGCGTTCGTGCGGTATTATCGCATATGAGATGTCGGTGAGCGTTCAGACACGTGTCTCGTCTGTCGGAAGCTCCGGAAAATTAACCGCTTCGAAAATAATTGGATTTAGTTCACTGTGATGTAATTAGTTCGCATAGAAAGGAGTTTATTTGTTCAAATCCGAATGGAACCGTGCACGATATTAGAATGCGTTCATACAACCTCTGCAAAAGACACTTCTGTTTCAGAATTCCCTGCAAGACTGAGATGATCACTGAGTGCTATTTATTCAAACATGTCATCTGTAAAGCAATTTCCCACAGTGGCACCTGTCACAGTGTCATTCTACGTGCGAAGCAAAAAGTACAGGGTGTTTCACAATTCATGTTACATACTTCTAGAGACTGTAGACGGGACTTAATAGATCAAGTTTTACACGGTAACCCCTGTCCGGAAACGTCATCCAACGGTACTACAGAGCGTCAAAGTTATAGACGCCGGCGCTTGGAAATATATGCAAACACAGGGCGATTCCGTGATGACGTTACAATCTTTCAAGGGTGATGGGAACGGATAAACGTATCAATTTGAGGTAAGTGTCCCTCTTTCAGAAACGAACGAGTCGGAAGTTACAAGCAAAGGTCTTGCTGATACGTGTGACAGTGGAATACATGTACCGCTATTGTTGTTGGTTAGAATGTAAGGTATGCAACTTTTAGAGATGGTAATGTGGACCAAGACAAGTAAAAATGTCCAACAAACATGGACTCTAAAACGAATACCTGAGGAGCTTCGATCAAGTGTTCATCTTCGATACCGTGAAACACATCTCCTCTATTGAACAAGTGTTCATAACTATTAAGATACGCATTTTAGGGTCATTTTTACTAGACTTTTTCTTGTTTTGATCCATACCACCACCTCTGAAAGTTACCCATACTACAATCTCAGCAGCAACGGTACCGGTACATACATTTCACAGTCATAGGTATCAGAACGATTATAACTTTTGACTCCTTCGTTTACGGTACAGCGACCCTTCTCTCAAATTGATACATTTATCTTTCTTCATTACCCTTGAAATTTCGTAAAATCAACACAGAATCACCCCGTATATAATACACTCATTTACAGGCGCCGGCGCCTATAACTCTGATGCTATAGCGTCGTTGGATGACGTCTCCAGTCAATAGGTTCATACGTAAAACTCGATCTACTAAGCCTCCTCTACTACTACTACTACTAGAATTTGCGTAACATGAATTGTGAAACATCCTGTATAACAGTTAACTTTTGTTTCTGTTCAAAGAAGAAAGAATTCACATCCAGAAAGTTTCGTGGACAAAATAAATATCGTTTCTCTTTAATGTTGCCTGTTGGATTGAAAAGGCGAAAGAAACAAGACCGTCCAGAAGGACTCGTGTGACCTCGAAACGAGAACATCGAGAACACGTATTAAACGGCGGCACTGCGCGCACCCAGTAAACACTGGCGCTACAAAGATAGCCCCTTTGTTTAAAGAAAATCGTTTTGCAAAATTGTCGATAGGCGTTTATCAATCTGCATACATAAATAATAATAGAAATTCCACTCCCTGGTCGATGAGGCCTGGCCTGGGGGCGCGCAGCCTATTGTGTGGTCTAAGAACTTTTGTGTGGAACGAATTATTATTCATCGAAGCGGAAGATAACTCGTCAAGCACCAGCAACTCAAATTATTTATGGAGACATCAAGTCGGCGGTTCCCGCTCCCAGACTGCCGTCTCCATTCAGTGAATATTTTCCACGGCGCTCTGCGGAATCACCGCATAAGAAAGGAGCAAGGTATTCCTATTGTGTTTATAACGGCGGAAGAGGCTAACGATGTGGAAACAGAAAGGTGTAATTATGCAGATGGCCGAGGTAAGGCGGGCAGAGCGATAGGCCTCCGTGCCGTGGAACATAATTGGAATTTACAAGTGGTGGGGTGGGGTGGGGGGGGGGCGGAAGGTAGGGGCCGTGCAACTGGAGCTCTGTGTAAGCCACCTCCTTTGGTGCGAAAACATTGTCTCGTAGCGTAGCGCTCCAGACGGCGGACGCAGTTTCCAACGTGCAGGTTGCACAGATCGTACTGTAGTGGTACATGGTACCCTCCACCACGCACCGTACTGTGGCTTGCGGAGTATCTATGTAAATGTAGATGTAGATATCCCCGACAGCATTTATTTTATAATCCGAAAGAAAGTTATAGATTTTGATGTCAGTCGCGAAAATCACGATTGCAGTACTAAATGAATCTCTCGAACCGTTGGCCGCACACAATCTGGGAACTCATAGGTTGTGTTGCTATTGTTTTTGTGGTCTTCAGTCCGAAGACTGGTTTGATGCAGCTCCCAATGCTACTCTATCCTGTGCAAGCCTCTTCATCGCCGAATGACTACTGCAACTTACATCCTTCTGAATCTGCTTACTGTATTCGTCTCTTGGTCTGCCTCTACTATTTTTAGCCCCCCGCCATGCCCTATCAACCGATCCCTTCCTCTAGTCACGTTGTTCCACAAATTTCTTTTCTCCCCAATTCTGTTCAGTATCTCGTCATTAGTTAGGTAAGCTATCCCTCTAATCTTCAGTACTCTTCTGTCGCACACATTTCAAAAGCTTCTATTCTCTTTTTGCCTAAACTGTTTATCGTCCAAGTTTCACTTCCATGCATGGCTACACTCCGCAAAAATACTTTCAGAAAGAACGTCCTAACACTTAAATCTATTCTCGATGTTAACAAATTTCTCTTCTTCAGAAACGCTTTCCTTGCCATTGGCAATCTACATTTTATATCCTCCCTACATCGACCATCATCAGTTATTTTGCTCCCCACATAACAAAACTCATTTACTACTTTAAGTGTCTCACTTCTTAATCTAATTCCCTATGCATCACCTGATTTAATCCGACTACATTCTATTATCCTTGTTTTGCTTTTTTTGATGTTGATCTTATACTTGCCTTTCATTTCGTTCAACTGCTCTTCCCAGCCCTTTGCTGTCTACGACAGAATTACTATGTAGTCGCCAGACCTCCAAGTTTTTATTTCTGCTCCCGGAACTTTAATTCCTTCTCCAAATTTTTCTTTGCCTTCCTTTACTGCTTGCTCAACGTACGGGTTGAATAACATCGGAGATAGGTTACAACTCATTTGTGTAATATATCTATTGCAAAGACTTTAACTTCCGTACATACATTTCTAAAGTTTGAATGCATGAAAGGATACATTGTCATTTAGTATTAAGGAAAACAATGATAAATGACACACATTTAGAGTACTTGAGGGTTATATGTTGTCAGGGTGTAATAACAGAGCTCATTTGGAAAGAGATTTTTCTTGTTGCGTGCAGTGAAATAAATTAAGCGTGAACGCATTCTCGACACGTAATATAGCCACTGTGAGTGAGCATTTCCGCGACAAGGTTATTTTCATTTAATACTGGTAATGATCAAGGATCCTTTTATTAGAAATTTCCAAATAAAATAATTTCATTTCATTACAGAATTTCCCATCATTTAATATTTTTCATTAGGTACTTTCAAAGTGTTCAAAATACCGAAACTAAATGACCACATTCTATTCGGGTTTCTAAAACTAAACTATGTAACTTCTAGTTAGACATTTTGCACCTTTGACTTCTCAATGCGCGCTTTCTTTGGCCTATCTTCATCAGAAATGTTTGCGCTTTATAGCTGCCTCGAGTAACATGTGTGATAGCTATTCCCTGGTAACGTATGACCTGTCATCCTGTTTGTTCCTCTAGTCAGTGTTCCCCACACATTCCCATCTCACTGATTCTGCGGAGTACTAATTTATTATCAGTTCACTTAAACTTCAGCATCCTTCTGTAACACCACACGCTTCAAGTCTCATCTGTTTATGATTTTCACGCAGTTTCTACATGCTGTGCTCCAGGCGTGCATACTTAGAGATTCCTTTCTGAATTAAGGCCTACGCTTCATAACGTTAAACTTTCTTTCTCGGGGAATGCTCCTGTTTTGTGCTTGTCTGCTTCATTTATACCCTCGTTGCTTTATCCACCACTCGTTATTTCTCTTCCTTAATTTACTAAGTCGTACCCAGTTTCGATTTCTTTCACTAATTTCATTAACGTCGCTCCTCAGTACCTCTGTCTTTCTTTCATTTGCTTTCGGTCCATATTTTGTACTCAGCAGACTGTTCATTCCATTCTTCATTTTCACAGGAGGTTGCAATATTATCAGCGAATCATCTCGTTGATGTCCATCCGCCCTAAATTTTGTTCCCATTTCTGGACCTTTCGCTTTGTACAGGATGGCAGTCAGTCAAGGAATATGTTAGGGAATTGGTTTAAGAAATTTATTTCAAAGGCCCAGTGGAATCCTTACAAGTTTTCTCCCAGAGTAATTCACACCGTGACTCCGTGACACAAGTCGCTTGCCTTTCAAAACCGAGGCAGTTCTATCCAGTTAAAGCTGCTGATAGGAGACGCCCTGAGCCCTCTGCTGAAACTGCTAGCAAATTCACGCCATTGATTTTAACCAATAGCATGCGCGGGACACCTATCACGTGTGTGGACGCTGGAGCGTCCTGCGGTGCAGAACACACTTGCTTTTCTCCTCTTGGAATCCAGACTTAGAGGACTACAGACGTCTTCTTGGAAGGCAGAGCCTTTGGCTCTGCTCTTCGCGACCGGCCACCAACGCATGAACCGCTTCCCCTTCCGTTGCCCGTTTAATTTAATTGTTCGACCTCCTAGACTGGCCTAAACCTGCTAACTTCCAACCCTAGGCGCGCCTTTTGTACACCGTACATTGAAATACATCCTCTTTATTGTACCTAATTTCCTGTTTTGTTATTTAACGGTAACCCTGGATACCCACTCTCTAATCCTGACCGCTCGACCCCCTGTACCCTGTTGTCACGAGGCATATGTAACAATCGCCTCCCCCCCCCCTTTTCCCAAATCCTGTATACTCTACAATTGGTACCAGAAGTGGTATCAAATATATTTACAGCTTATTTCTTTCACTGCTTGCTCGTGCACAGATTGAACATTAAAGGATAAAGACTGCGTTCCCTCTTTTGCGTTTTTAATTCTAGCATTTCTCTGCTGGTCATCCGTTCCACGACCATTCGCATCTGAAGAACTTTTACGCGTAGACGTTATGGAGGACAGGTAACTGTGAACGTGGAAGGTTGTATGACCATACTATGCTATGCCTTTACCTAAGCGCAAAGGTGAAAGATGTATCAATATTACGACCATTGCAGCAAAATACTAATATTTCCAAGGACATAATTCCCTTATGCAGCGATTTCTAATTTTGTAGAAACTGTAGCTATATTTTATCAAGATGACACTTTTATTTCTAGTAAAACGTTAGAAGAGAAAATATGGCATGCGTTTTTCAATTATGGAACGGTATACACTCAAAGAATATGTTTATGAGCATATTTTACTGATTCTTATTCCTTCAATACCAATCTGGACAGAATTTACGCCCTTTCGGTTTCCCTACTTTATATGCCGGTGCTGAAGAAAAGAAAAAAAAGTTTTTCTTAGAGATGTGGCCGTAATATTCTTATAGGTAAGTAGGAAAATATGTAAAGCAGAGAGAATAATAAATTAGAGAAGAAAGTGAAAGTGAATAATTAAGGTGAAACAGTGTCATAACCAATGTACCTACTGTTCTTAATTTCACTGTTTCCATGCATCATTTACATATTCGGAGTTTCCTATCGTCCATTTTAGATCCATGGAGAAGACAATTATATTACAAAGTATGCAGAACTCTACACTGTAACGTTTCTTCTTTTTCGGTTACAATTTAACCACGCGTATGTTGTATATGGAACAGTGGCTTCGATTGATGATGATAAGGAAGAAATCACCTATGATTAAGGTTTTGTTGTGTCATAGAGCATTTTTTGTCTACTAGGTTTTAGTGAAGCGTACACTGAACTGCCAAACATGTATCTGAATCCAACCATTTTGGAATTCGGGATTCTGTGTTACATCATAAGCTGTGTAAACTATTCTCTCTTGAAGTTTCACAGGCTGTAGACAGTGTATGATAATTATTTAGTACGAGTTTGCCAAACGTCGTAACCGAGGTAAAAATAACGGAATCCTCTAACAGACACTGAATTCATCCTGGTAACGTGGACAAATGAAAACTTCTGCGTAAATCGCACCGCTAACAAGTAACTTTCCAAAAGATGCCGCTCTTACATACTAGCGATATCGGCTTTCAGTGCTGGATATTCAGCATACGGGGAAATAAATATGTCCATTACCTAAAAGCAACAATGACAGTGAAGAATAATTCAACGTTTGTAAACTATAATATAAATTTTTTAACACTCATGACAGGAATTTTTGATCTATGATCACCCCTAAAGACATGTTCTATTTATTGACTTAATTAGACACTGCAGCCACTATATAAATTGTTTTGATGAGGGAATAAAGCATGCGTTATACAAATTGAGCTGTTGTCCAGAAAAGCAGATTGAAGTAAAATGTGTGGTTTTTGTGATTAAGAAACAGAAAAATTTTCAGATCCGTAAATGCCCTTCAGTGATGTCTATATCTCCATCCGCCGTAATTTTTGTTGTAAGCAGCCGTGGAATATTTGGATACCGTTTTAAGAAAAAAAAAAAAAAAAAAAGATCTCGTGCCTGCACTAACAGCAAATTTTAGAAGGTATTACAAGTACCCAATGCGTATCATTCAGATGCATTTCATTACTGGTCCTGTCTAAAATAAATTATCGTCAAATTATTATTTAAAATTCATTCATCGTATTATATGCACAGCAATAATATTATTGAAAATTTGCATGTGCTTCATACAAGCTAATTAGCATTAATTAGCATAAAGTAATAAATAACTCAGTATTGAGGTGTCTAGGTGTGGCTCATTATTAATTACACTCCTGGAAATTGAAATAAGAACACCGTGAATTCATTGTCCCAGGAAGGGGAAACTTTATTGACACATTCCTGGGGTCAGATACATCACATGATCACACTGACAGAACCACAGGCACATAGACACAGGCAACAGAGCATGCACAATGTCGGCACTAGTACAGTGTATATCCACCTTTCGCAGCAATGCAGGCTGCTATTCTCCCATGGAGACGATCGTAGAGATGCTGGATGTAGTCCTGTGGAACGGCTTGCCATGCCATTTCCACCTGGCGCCTCAGTTGGACCAGCGTTCGTGCTGGACGTGCAGACCGCGTGAGACGACGCTTCATCCAGTCCCAAACATGCTCAATGGGGGACAGATCCGGAGATCTTGCTGGCCAGGGTAGTTGACTTACACCTTCTAGAGCACGTTGGGTGGCACGGGATACATGCGGACGTGCATTGTCCTGTTGGAACAGCAAGTTCCCTTGCCGGTCTAGGAATGGTAGAACGATGGGTTCGATGACGGTTTGGATGTACCGTGCACTATTCAGTGTCCCCTCGACGATCACCAGTGGTGTACGGCCAGTGTAGGAACTCGCTCCCCACACCATGATGCCGGGTGTTGGCCCTGTGTGCCTCGGTCGTATGCAGTCCTGATTGTGGCGCTCACCTGCACGGCGCAAACACGCATACGACCATCATTGGCACCAAGGCAGAAGCGACTCTCATCGCTGAAGACGACACGTCTCCATTCGTCCCTCCATTCACGCCTGTCGCGACACCACTGGAGGCGGGCTGCACGATGTTGGGGCGTGAGCGGAAGACGGCCTAACGGTGTGCGGGACCGTAGCCCAGCTTCATGGAGACGGTTGCGAATGGTCCTCGCCGATACCCCAGGAGCAACAGTGTCCCTAATTTGCTGGGAAGTGGCGGTGCGGTCCCCTACGGCACTGCGTAGGATCCTACGGTCTTGGCGTGCATCCGTGCGTCGCTGCGGTCCGGTCCCAGGTCGACGGGCACGTGCACCTTCCGCCGACCACTGGCGACAACATCGATGTACTGTGGAGACCTCACGCCCCACGTGTTGAGCAATTCGGCGGTACGTCCACCCGTCCTCCCGCATGCCCACTATACGCCCTCGCTCAAAGTCCGTCAACTGCACATACGGTTCACGTCCACGCTGTCGCGGCATGCTACCAGTGTTCCAAAGACTGCGATGGAGCTCCGTATGCCACGGCAAACTGGCTGACACTGACGGCGGCGGTGCACAAATGCTGCGCAGCTAGCGCCATTCGACGGCCAACACCGCGGTTCCTGGTGTGTCCGCTGTGCCGTGCGTGTGATCATTGCTTGTACAGCCCTCTCGCAGTGTCCGGAGCAAGTATGGTGGGTCTGACACACCGGTGTCAATGTGTTCTTTTTTCCATTTCCAGGAGTGTATATTATACCGCCGTATCTCATTTATCGGTTATAAATAATATGGCGCAACATAAAGGACGAATTTATTACCATCACGTATTTTTGTAGGGAGGAAGACAACTTACTGTTGAACGATATGGTATTCAATAATCATAGATAACCTCTTCGCTTACCCCACGAAATGGTGAAGCTGCGTCAAATTGAACGCGTAAATGAAGGAATTAGGGGTGTTATTGGCCTTTAATTACGCTGACAGACGAGTTTAGCTAATCAGGCAAGTATTTGTATTTGTTCGTGGACACGGCGTTTATTCATCTTTGGTCTTCATGAAAACTTACACTAGTACCTGGAGAACCAATTGCAAACTCCGAGCCAGGTTAGGAGAAGTTTCGTAACACACAGAAGTACGTTAGTGACATACTGCATCGGAAAAGAGTGGAATTTTTATGATTTAACTAAGACGATTTCTAGCGGAAAAATGTGACTTTATTTTGCTGTGATGCATACTGACATACTGCATCGAAAAAGAGTGGAATTTTTATGATTGAACTAAGACGATTTCTAGCTGAAAAATGTGACTTTATTTTGCTGTGATGGTTCCGAAATTCTTTGATATAATCAGTAAACGATTACTTACTGTTTTTACTGCATATATTCGCACACCGACCGCATGACCACTCTAAAGATGAACCTAAACCTCTCACATGATTCTGTACTTAATACGAAGTTTTCCTCAGTACAGTAATAAAATGGATAGTAGAATATAACGCCCTGTCGATCGAAACAGCACAGACCTACCTCTATGCTTCAGAATACGACCCAAGAAAGCCATAAAGCTGACGCTCTTCATTCGATAGCACCAGCTACTGCCACAAACACAATTAAAAAGAAAAAAAATGCTGCCGGGTCATATTTCCTAACCACCTTAGTCAGTATGCAATACAAATTCATTTCGACAGTAAAATTTCTGATAATTGCTTCCCTGTTCAGGTTACCGTTCGTTGTGGACTGTCTTGAGGGTAGCCTGTTGCTAAAGATTTCCACTGCCTGCTGTCAGTTTCTCTGGAAATGCAGGACAATTTCTTGCGATTCCCTTCGGTCATACATTCCCTTCGGTCATTTCAAAATTATAATCTTGAAAACTAGGATTGTTAGACGTGTGCAAAGAAAGGTATTTTCACTGTGAAAGCTGTAAAAATTTTATACATGAGTTATGCAGAAGTTGAGAAATAGTTCGAAAAGCTGCTAACAGATGTCGCTGTATGCTGTGTAGCTCGTACAGTAGCACCGCGCATACTTAAACTTGTCCTCTGCAAGCAGTCTTTGCAATCACATCAGAGTCTTTCCAAAATGTCCACCACTCGTAATACGGACGTGTCGAAGATACAGTGAAATTTTCCATCACATTCTGTAATGTCTCAACAGAAATTGATTCAAATTCCATACAGATCCATTGTGGTGTGGTTGTTCGTTCGACAGTGTCTTTCAACGTGCACCACAAACAGCTGTCACAACGAGTCATCTCGGGCCAGTACTGAGGCCAATGTATCTCTGCGCCAGTGAATTTGCAATAATCCAGTGCAATGACTCTGGTTCCGAATCAAGAAAGCGAAACACCTGTTAGTGCGATGTCGTCTGGCCCCATCCGACTCAGTGACTGGTCGATCTTCCAAAGCTAGTTGTGTGTCCACCAATTGTTCCAAAACTGCGGTGTAATATTCACCAGTGATCGTTTTTCGCATGAAAAAAAAAGGGGGGGGGCAATAACGCCTCTGCTGCATACAGGCCAAAGAGTAACTTTGGTAGAATACAGTGGTATCTCTTCATAAATATGAGGATATTCGGAACCCCATAATCGCCAGTTCTGTCTATCCACAACTATACTCAGGTGGATATGTGCTTCATTTGTGAATCAGATGCAGCCAACATCAAATCGTTCATTATTAATTATTACGAGAATCTGGTAGGCAAAGTCAGCCCTCGGTCGCACAGCTCGTGCAGATATGGCCCGGTGGCTTTCGATTTTGAACTGAAACGTCTATAGGTTATGTGTTAGTATTTTACAAGTGCTGAAAGGCTTCAAACCGGTCTCTGCTGAAATTCTTCGGACTGATTTCCTTGGATTTTTGCTGTATAATTCCAGAAACGGTGACGAGATTTTCAGGAGTCACACATTTTGCCTGAGGCCAACATTGGCCGTTAGATCATCAGCCACGCTGCGTGTTCATTGGAATTTGGCTAAGAGCTTGCTAATGGTTTTCGAATCTGGTCCCTTTCTTATATACTCTGTTTGAATACCTTTTAAGTTAACCAGTTACTGCTGGCGTATGTCACTTTTCATGCTACTAAAAAGTGAAATTCCTTTCATCGTATACGGAACGTATATGTGTCGAATGAACAAAACTATTTTCCTGCAAGTAATAAGAAACTATTTGTCGTGGGGGTTAGTGTGCAGTTGTTTTTCGACTCTGAACCGTAATATATTACATCAAAATAAATCCACTTGGTGACAGTGGACGACAAGTATACACTATTGCAGCCGTGTTCTTTTCGTCCACTATAACTCCAACACAGCCTCAAGGAAAATAACGAAGATTAATAGAAGGCAGTGCTGAAAAGTAACGTGAATAGTCTTGACTAAATTAAAAAATAATAAAATAAAATAAAAAAACGAAACAAACGTTATTAACAATACACATCTCTAGAATTTATAGTCCGCCCCCGGTTGCTGAGTGGTCAGCGCCACAGAATGTCAATCCAAAGGGCCCGGGTTCGATTCCCGGCGGGGTCGGAGATTTTCTCCGCTCAGGGACTGGGTGTTGTGTTGTCCTAATCATCACCATTTCATCCCCACGGACGCGCAAGTCACCGAAGTGGCGTCAAATCGAAAGACTTGCACCAGGCGAACGGTCTACCCGACGGAGGCCCTAGTCACACGACATTTTTTTTCTTTTTCTTTTTCTTTTTTTTTTTTTTTAGATTTTATGCCTAAATATTTGCAGCCTTCCGCCGCTAGAAGGTTCCGAATTGAAGCGTGTGACTTGGCGGTGTGTGACGTAAGTATTTCGGCGCGCGCGCGCGTGTGTGTGTGTGTGTCAGTCTGTTGTAAATGAGCCTCGAATTCGAAGGGTTCGTCCATACATGAAGGATCCTCTTGTTCAGCACGGCAATGCCAGACCACACACACGAGTACTGCGACATCTGTAAGAATCCGATGGCTTGTGTTCACTATCATCGATCATCCTCTATGCAGTTCCGACTTGGCTTCATCCGATTTCCATCTGTTTCCAGAACTTAAGGAACACCTTGGAGGACTCCACTTTGACAGTGACGAAGCGGTGCAAGCAGAGGTGAGGTGGCTCAGTTAACAAACATTCTACACTTTTACAGCGACGGTATCAACAAACTGGTCTGTCTTTGGGAGAAATGTGTCTGTCATCAGGGTGACAATATTGCCAAGTAAATATGTAGACGTGAAGAATAAATGTGTACATTGTTAATAACGTTTGTTTTATTTAAGAAGGTTTCAGAATTTTCACGAAAATATTCAGAGGCAATATTTTTCAGCACGCCCTCGTAGTTTCGTTTTGGTTGGTGCCACAGTCGCATTGTTTTTATGAAATGGCATTTTCAACAGACATCTGTAACGGATATGATGCCAAATTAATTCCACCATTGATTTTTTAATACAAGACAGTTTCAAGGCCCTTCGAAACCACTTGAAAATGGCTTGTGGTCCTAAATTGGTCAGGAAATTAACTGGAGATCACACACTATGTGATCAAAAGTATCCGGACACCCCAAAAATATTCGTTTTTCGTTATTAGGTGCATTGTGCTGTCATCTACTGCCAGTTACTCCGTATCAGCGACCTCAGTAGTCATTAGATTTCGTGAGAGAGCAGAATGAGGCCCTCCGGGGAATTCACGGACTTCGAATGTGGTCATGTGACTGGGTGTCATCTGTGTCATACGTCTGTACGCGACATTTCCACACTCTTAAACATGATAGTGAAGTGGAAACGTGAAGGGACACGTACAGCACAAAAGCGCACAGGCCGACCTCGTCTGTTGACTGACAGAGACCGCCGACAGTTGAAGAGGGTCGTAATATGTAATAGGCAGACATCAATCCACACCATCACACAGGAATTCCAAACTGCATCACGAGCCACTGCAAGTACTATGACAGTAATGCGGGAGGTGGGAAAACTTGGATTTCATGGTCGAGCGGCTGCTCATAAGCCACACATCACGCCGGTAAATGCCAAACGACGGTTCGCTTGGTGTAAGGGGCGTAAACATTGGACGATTGAACAGTGGAAAACCGTTGTGTAGAGTGACGAATCACGGTACACAATGTGGCGATCCGATGGCAGGGTGTGGCCACTTGATTCGCGTGGCACTGTCACAGCACAGGCCTACATTGATGTTTTAAGCACCTTCTTGCCTCCCACTGTTGAAGAGCAATTCGGGGATGGCGACTGTACCTTACAACACGATCGAGCATCTGTACATAATGCACGGCCTACGGCAGAGTGGGTACGAGACAATCACTTCGCTGTAATGTACTGGCCTGCACAGGGTCCTGACATGAATCCTATAGAACACTTTGGGTTGTTTTGGAAGGGTACTTAAAGCAAACTGGTGATTTAGCAGCGTCAAACACAGGCGTTAGTTTAATGAAAAAATTTCCGATGACTTTAATTTGAATCACAGAATTGTATGGAAATGAATCCTGGACTGTGGGCAAACCGAAAAGTTGAGATGGACTCGCCGTCCGCTGTGGCCGAGCGGTTCTAGGCGCTTCAGTCCGGAACCGCACTGCTGCTACGGTCGCAGGTTCGAATCCTGCCTCGGACATGGATGTGTGTGATGTCCTTAGGTTAGTTAGGTGTAAATAATTCTAAGTCTAGGGGGCTGATGACCTCAGATGTCCCATAGTACTCAGAGCCATTGGAACCATTTTTGAGATGGAATCATTTGAAATGTGGTGCTATAGAAATATATTGATAAGGTAAGGAATGAAGAGGTTCTCCACAGAACCGTCGACGGAGATTTTACTATTCCAACAAATAATGAAGGACGATTGGTGCAAGTAGTTCTCAGAATGAAGGGATTGGCATAGGAGAGGATTTCGTGGATGGTTGCATCAAACCAGTTACAAACCTAATAAAAGAATACTTAGAGAAGAGAAGATACTCTTTCATCTAAACCTCCGTGATTATCGTCTGGAATATTACAGAGTGAAACTAACCAAAGTGAAAAAAGGCGTTGTAGCTAAAAGGTCGACGTGAGTGCGAATTGGAACTCTTAGGGCTGAAACTGTTGTCCAATGAACAGCGACTCTGGTTGGATATTTCGTTCGCCAAAATTATTGAAATTAAACCATGCGCATCTTGTTATCTATCTGAGTCTAAAGGAAAGATAATGAAGCTGTATTTAAAGCGAGCAGGGACGTGGTATGGGAACACGGACAAAGCTGTGAATCTTACGACGTTCACATGAATGTAAGGTCCCTCCCCAGTTACATAATTCCCAATTGTCTTTAATATAGCCTGAGTGGTGAAAGCCTACAGCAGCGTAAGGACGTAATTAAATTCGTGAGTCAGTCACACACGAAGAGGTTCAAATGGTTCAAATGGCTCTGAGCACTATGGGACTTAACTTCTAAGGTCATCAGTCCACTAGAACTTAGAACTACTTAAACCTAACTAACCTAAGGACATCACATACATCCATGCCCGAGGCAGGATTCAAACCTGCGACCGTAGTGGTCGCGCGGTTCCAGACTGTAGCGCCTAGAACCGCTCGGCCACTCCGGCCGACCACACGAAGAGTTAATGCGCCACGACAAATAGCGTATAGTAATTCGGGCAACTTTTTTTGCTCCCGGTAAGTGTGTACAACGCGCTTCAGATGCCTGCGTGATTTATTACCTCCGCCCAGACAAGCTCGACTCAAAGAGAAACGCGTAGTGGATGGTGGACTGAAAAGAAGAATGACTTGCGAAAAGACTTTGATTAACGCTTGGATATTCGTTACGTTTACTTCACGGTTCAGCCTTATAAGATGAATGGCACCTTGTGATGAGCGTTACAAGCGTTTTCGCTGCACACTAACATGAAGCTGACCCAACTCGTGGCGTGTTGAAAAGGCGAGTGCAAGAATAGCAACACGGTTTCCTCAAAGGCCCGGTCGCGATATGCAGCACCCGTGCCGCCGGGGTACAAAGGACGTTATGGATGGCGTGTTGTTAGCTACGCGGCCCGTGACCTGTCTTAGAAGGCCGCCGGGGGTCTTTTTGTGAGGCCTGCGACGAGGGGCGCGTGCACGCAGCCCCGTCATTCGTCGTCTTGTCCAAGCTGCTACGAGATGCTGGCCGGAACGCGAGGCCGAGCATCTCCTTCCGCTATAGATGAGCGTTCGCCCCGGCACACACGTGGATGAGCTGCTGAGCGCCGTATGGAAAACTGCTGGTAAACTGGCAACTAGACACTGAGGTCCTTTCCGCAGATTGCTATAGGACAATAACCTTTCAAACAAAGGTAAATAACAGCAACCCTAAAACGGGGGAACCCAAATGACAGGCCAGAGAGCTATTGTCGCAAAGTGCTTGTAACTCCTAGCTACAAACTATTAGAGAGGTCCATATACAACAGAAGAAGACAAAAGATACTAGAAAGTATGCCAGCCGGCCGGAGTGACCGAGCGGTTCTAGGCGCTACAGTCTGGAGCCGCGTGAGCGCTACGGCCGTAGGTTCGAATCCTGCCTCGGGCATGGATGCGAGTGATGTCCTTAGGTTAGTTAGGTTTAAGTACTTCTAAGTTCTAGGGGACTGATGACCTCAGAAGTTAAATCCCATAGTGCTCAGAACCATTTGAACCAAAGTATGCCAGAGGGGGAGGGGCAGATAATTCCAGGGAGCAGCGTGGTACATCACTCCAGATCATTCATTTCAAGTCATCGACTGTCGAGTGAACACCTCAAGTGACGCTTAGCACTGGCCACAGGAATGAGTTGTCGTCGACGCCTCAACTTTACTAAAGTCGCCCTCTTTCCTTCTGTACTCCTTGTTGGTGCTATGGATATTTCATTTCGCGAATTTTATGCATTTGAGAAATGAGTATGGAGCAGTATTATTATAAATGGAACATGGTCTCAGTGTGTCGATGAGACTGATATGTAATTCTACACTCTTGTTCAGAAGAAAAAACAGAATACCTTGGCCGGCCACAGTGGTCAAGCAGTTCTAGACGCTCCAGTCTGGAACCGCGCTACCGCTACGGTCGCAGGTTCGAATCCTGCCTCAGGCATGGATGTGTGTGATGTCCTTAGGTTAGTTAGGTTTAAGTAGTTCTAAGTTCTAAAGGACTGATGACCTCAGAAGTTAAGTCCCATAGTGCTCAGTGCCATTTTTAGAACACCTTGAGCGACTACGGATAGGACGTTCATATTGACAGGACATGTAAAATAGTATGTTCTGCAGAAACGTTTAGCATTTCAGTCATCTCGGTTCAGCGTGTATTCTGTTGACTGTAGGCACAGAGTCCGCCATGGGCCCTGATGATAACTTGTTCAATGCGTGATGACATCGACGCGTACAAGGCGCGAGTGGCATCCTGTGGTATAACCATCAATGCTGCAGTCATTCGCCTGGTTCCATTGTTCATCTGTGGGGTTGACATTGGGTCATAGCACTTCACCCGTCGTTTCACCATATCCAAGACATTTTCTTTTTGGCCACAAGTCTGGTGACTTGGCGGGCCAGGATAAAAGCTGACATACTGTGATCCACGAACGTACGTGTTCATGCATTGCTGAAAATGACGTCTGGATTGTTGTTGTTGGCTACAAGTCGCAGGTTGTCATTTACGTACGTCACACTGATCACAGAGTTCTGGACACGTACCAGCTGTGATTTTTGGTTGTACCCAACAGCACCTCACACTGTAAGGCCTTGAGCTGTCGCTGTGTTTCTTGTGCGAACGCATTCACTGAGATATCGCTCCCCCTGTCTGTGGCGAACCAAAATGCGACCGACAAACATTACCTTGATTCGTCTGAGAACGTTATGTGGGTTCCATTCTTGTCGACACTGACGCCGTTCCGTATACCATTGCCGTGTAGGATGTTTCCGCATATTTGTCACAGATAGGCGGAGAAATGAGCCATAGGAACGTAGCCCACGCCCGAATAAACGACAACGGGTCCTTACAACTGACAGGGTACTAAGTGTTCCATTGATGCGGGAGAGCCGCAACAATGTGTCATCGGTGCAGAACACGCTCTGTGTTCTGCAGCCTTCCTTGAACCATTCTGCACACATCTCTTCTATTTCCGAAACACTTCGTCCTAAACGAGCAACAGTTTGTCGGTTGGATGCATCACGTTCTCTCACGCCTATAAAGGGCCTCTTTCAGAGTCATTCGTTTTGACGGTACGGTTCGCGCATGCGTCTGCGAGGCATCCTCAACATCAGCTCAACTTACAGTGATCCATTACCTTCGGTTTATAGCGACAGCGAGAGTACTTGTCCTGTAAATATGAATATCTCTGGTCGTTCAGTGTTACATTTTTTATTCTCTGAACATGGGTGTATTTCTGGGAGATCTGAGAAACTGAAGATGACAGCTAATTAGTGCCGAAACTTGTCATGAAATAAACTTAATCACATCAAGCGATCTTGGCTTCTGATATTACAAATAATTACAGAAACTTACGGCTTACGAGGAGCTGCTCGACTATTGCACCCTATTATTTTTAACTTGGTATGTACAATCATTGTGCTACCTCGATTATTTTACAACCAACGTCGGTAGTACTCGACGGTTCCAGTCCACCAGTACAAGAGGTCTTCCCGGTCTTGGTTTTGACGTGGTTATTCCTTCGCTATTCCACTTCACAATCGCACCACCAGTAATTGACTATTACAGCTTTAGAAGGGTTGAAATGTTCCTGAAAGATTGCTTACTCACAAGAAGCTCTCAGACACAGCCAACCGATTCGGCTCATATTTGGCAGTTAGCTCGTGTACAATCTAAAATAAAAGACTAAGATGGCCGGCCGTGGTGGCCAAGCGGTTCTAGGCGCTCCGTCCGGAACCGCGCGACTGCTACGGTCGCAGGTTCGAATCCTGCCTCGGGCATGGATGTGTGTGATGTCCTTAGGTTAGTTAGGTTTAAGTAGTTCTAAGTGATTCACGAATCCAGTTATATGGCTCCTTCCGTGATAGCGATTTTACGACTATGACGAGTGGGGCCTGAAGATGGCATCAATGTAATGCCGAAACTGGTAGCACATAGAAGTTCATAAAATAAAATAAATTTCTACAATACATACGGCTGTCGGTAAATTATTGCATCAAGAAGTTTTCCGTGATGTCGACACAGTACTTCCCACGTCCTTTTATACTGGCGAGACTGCATCTCGTGACGTACAGTGGTCAATCCCTCGTTACATAAGGGGGTGACCGCATACTTTTAGTCAGATAGTGTAGAACCGTAATGAAATTTATAAACTTACTGGAAGTCTTCGCGAGTTAGGAACTCGTTTGGCCGCCGTCTGCTAAGAAGAAGAAGAAGAAGAAGAAGAAGGTGGGACCGGTGACGGGAGCCAAGAGAGTGATACAAGTTGTGCGGCTGACTAAGAGATACTGCGGTCGCGGGGCGGCAGCGGCTCACGAATTGCCGCGCTGGACTCGGCGCTCGCCAGAGGCACTCCGTCTGCATTAAGTCCGCCGCGGGAGCGACAATAGAGGAGCCGCGAGCGGAGTGGCTGGCCTAATCTGGGATCTGGCGGGCGGACGTCTGAGGGCGCACCGGGGCTTCCGCGGGACACCGCCGCGCCCGCGTCTGAGTCTGTGTGGGTCTGAGCCAGCGGCAGCGGCAGCGCCGAGCTCTACCGCGCATCTACTCGCGTTTCTCTGCTGCCCCTCTCTTTCTCACACGTCTCTCTTACTTTTTTACCCCCTCCCAGCTATTCACCCTCGTTCTCTCTCTCTCTCTCTCTCCGTCGCTTCGCAACTATTGTGCGAGGTGCCTTTTGCGGCAACGAAAGGACACCTAATGGAGATTTACCGAGCCCAGCCGCAAAGTAGACGTTGAGACACATGAATAAATTCATATTAAGTCCACCCGCGGCGTGGCCTCGTGTCGCCACCGTCCGCTCGCTTCCGGGATAAAAGTAACAACGGAAGGGGATAGGGGAGGGGGTGGGCTTGTAGTGAGGTCGCGCTGCAATACGCTTTTCGAGAGCGGCGTCACACACACACACGCACACACACGGGAGAAACGGGGGATCAGAAAGTGGCTCGACGGGAAGTAGAAAAATGGCGGGCCGCGAATAAAGCGCCGTTGCGGACAGGAAATGAAACTGTAGACGAAGCAGTCGGGCTCGGCTTGCCGGCAGATCATAATACCGAAAAGTGTTATTGGGTGCGACGCGGCGCGGTTCGGCACAGTGGGGGCGCATTGTCGCCGGCCGGGCATTGTGCGCGGTTAGGCAACTGTTGCTCGGGCCGTGTCCTTGCGCCTGCACGCCCCTCGGCACCCCGAATCCGAGCAGCCATTCGGGCGGACCCACTCCGCCCAGCCACCCCGACCCTCCTCCTGTCAGCCGCGCCGTAAAATAAGAATTGGATATATAGGGCTATTTGTAAACGCAGTGCCCCGTAAAGCCGACGCCTGGGACCCCCTGGCCGCACTTCACCTATAATGCCGCGCGCGGCGACAACAGCTGGCGCGGAACTCTCCAGTGGCCCCTAAACGGCGCGTTGCGTGTGACACCAGCAGCACCGCCAACGGACTCGGCGGCAGCTGAGCGCAGCGGAAGGGACTGCTGTCGGTCGCAGGGCCGGCCGGTGCGTCCTTCGGTCGAGTTAGCGCGGTTCAAGGGCCCCCGAATGGCGTCGGTAAACACGTCCGGCGCGTGTTTGATGAGCGATCGCGCGGAAAAGGGCGCTGTCGCCATCGAGTAGCAACAGAAGTAACGCGAGGTCGGCGGCCTGCCGGTGCTTTGTTCCGAGTACGGGCTGCTCGGCTTCCTGCCATAAGGTACGCAGCTGCCTCGGGATGACGTCAGCTACCACTGTTGGTGGCGTCACATATCACAAACCGATACATATAGCTGCATGGTCAGTATTTGCACCCATACTACATCGTCTGCTTCTCAGTTCGAAATAAGAACTGCGACAGAACAGAAATGTAGGTACGGTAGTTCAGGAATTGTTAATAGCATGACACTAGATGGGCGTTCGACAAGGTAAAATGGCACATTATTTTAAACTTCACAAGGAGGAGTCAAGCAGTATATTGCTCCCTCCTATGTATATCTCGCGAAGAGACCATGAGGATAAAATCAGAGAGATTAGAGCCCATACAGAGGCTTACCGACAATCTTTCTTTCCACGAACAATACGAGATGCATTCAAGTTCTAAGGCCTCCGATTTTTTTTTCTAATTAACTACTCACTCGAAATCGATGAAACTGGCGTTACTTCTCGACGTAATCGCCCTGCAGACGTACACATTTTTCACAACGCTGACACCATGATTCCATGGCAGCGGCGAAGGCTTCTTTAGGAATCTGTTTTGACCACTGGAAAATCGCTGAGGCAATAGCAGCACGGCTGGTGAATGTGCGGCCACGGAGAGTGTCTTTCATTGTTGGAAAAAGCCAAAAGTCACTAGGAGCCAGGTCAGGTGAGTAGGGAGCATGAGGAATCACTTCAAAGTTGTTATCACGAAGAAACTGTTGCGTAACGTTAGCTCGATGTACGGGTGCGTTGTCTTGGTGAAACAGCACACGCGCAGCCCTTCCCGGACGTTTTTGTTGCAGTGAAGGAAAATTTGTTCTTCAAAACATTTTCGTTGGATGCACCTGTTACCGTAGTGCCCTTTGGAACGCGATGGGTAAGGATTACGCCCTCGCTGTCCCAGAACATGTACACCATCATTTTTTCAGCACTGCAGGTTACCAGAAATTTTTTGGTGGCGGTGAATCTGTGTGCTTCCATTGAGCTGACTGGCGCTTTGTTTCTGGATTGAAAAATGGCATCTGCGTCTCATCCAGTGTCACAATCGACGAAAAGAAAGTCCCATTCATGCTGTCGTTGCGCGTCAACATTGCTTGGCAACATGCCACACGGGCAGCCATGTGGTCGTCCGTCAGCATTCGTGGCACCCACCTGGATGACACGTTTCGCATTTTCAGGTCGTCATGCAGGATTGTGTGCACAGAACCCAAAGAAATGCCAACTCTGGAGGCGATCTGTTCAACAGTCATTCGGCGATCCCCCAAAACAAATCTCTCCACTTTCTCGATCATGTCGTCAGACCGGCTTGTGCGAGCCCGAGGTTGTTTCGGTTTGTTGTCACATGATGTTCTGCCTTCATTAAACTGTCGCACCCAGGAACGCACTTTCGACACATCCATAACTCCATCACCACATGTCTCCTTCAACTGTCGATGAATTACAATTGGTTTCACACCACGAAAATTCAGAAAACGAATAATTGCACGCTGTTCAAGTAAGGAAAACGTCGCCATTTTAAGTATTTAAAACAGTTCTCATTCTGCCGTACGGTGCTGCCAACTCTGAGACGTATTGACAATGAACGCGGCCTCATTTTAAAACAATGCGCATGTTTCGATCTCTTTCCAGTCCGGAGAAAAAAAAATCGGAGGCCTTAGAACTTGAATGCACCTCGTACGAGACTGGAATAGAAGGGAGAACCGATAGAGGTACTCAAGGTACCCTCCGCCACACACCGTCAGGTGGCTTGCGGAGTATGGATGTAGATGTAGATCACGAGTTGTGGACCAGATACCAGACAGTGGTCTCCCTTTGAGCGTTCCACTGCCTGCAATCCCGCCTGACAATAGATCCCATGGAGGGAAGCTCCCCGGACTCCACCGTAGTAGTATCACCTTTGATGGGCGCAACAGTCGCTTGCTGCTACTTTATAACTCCTGGGTTGATGACGTCGATGATGGAGCAGATTGCGATTCTGGCCTACCCTTCGTGGAGTGCCCCATGGTTACGACTATCACAGCTTCCACTTAGTGTCTCGGCCCAGAGGGTGCGCCGGATGTTTCATGCTAGCCAGACAGGACCCTTCATGCCGATAGGCGGAACGTGTCCACAACATTAACGCATCGGGTCGATGAACCTGGCCACCATTTGGGCTCGACCCTGCAACGGAAACTAACGCTGTGAACTGAATATGCAGCCATACGGTCCACTATCTTTTTGGCCGCGACGAGAGATTGGAGATGGGTTATTGGACGCACCTTAATGATGGACAGTGTGTACGTGTTCGTAGCCACAGATACAAGCAATTCTTTTCAAATTTTCTGCGGAGCAGCTTTCATGAGTCGCCTTCCAGCAGGAACGTGCAAGTCATGTGATGCTGATGCTCATTTTGCCGACAAGATTCTCTGAACGAACTACAAACGGAAAACCCCATTAAAATTTCGAGAAGACACATTTGGCTATTCCACCATCCGAAGGCGCAACTGGTACGTATAAAAAGAATAACAAAAATAAAAATACAAACATCAAAAAAAGTTTTGCATCACCCCGGTTCCCAGAACTTCTCAAGAGACATGTTGATTGTGGATACTGTACCACAGACACAGGTCCTTTGACTGTTCAGAGATGTCACTGAAACCGCCCAGAGATGTAAACAACAATGCACGAGCAGCGCCTATTAGACGGAGGGGGTCCGACAGCCGATCAGTTCCAGTCATTCCACCAGGAAGGAGATACACGGCTCGTGTTGTCTGTAGTTCAACCATGCCTAGACGGTCAATACAGCGGTTCGATCACGTCCGCATTGTTACTTTGTGGCAGGAAGGGCTCCCAACAAGAGAAGTGTCCAGGCGTCTCGAAGTGTACTACAGTGATGTTGTTCGGACATGGAGGAGATACAGAGAGACAGGAACTGTCGATGACAGGCCTCGCTCAGGCCGCCCAAGGATTACTACTGCAGTGGATGACCGCTACCTACGGATTATGGCTCGGAGGAACCCTGACAGCAACGCCACCATGTTGAATAATGCTTTACGTGCAACCACAGGACGAATGCCTCGTCGTGTTACGACTCAAACTGTGCGCAGTAGGCTGCATGATGCGCAACTTCACTCTCGACGTCCATGGCGAGGTCCACCTTTGCAACCACAACACCGTGCAGCGCGGCACAGATGGGCCCAACAACATGCCGAATGGACCGCTTAGGATTGGCCTCACGTTCCTTTCACCGATGAGTGTCGCGTATGCCTTCAACCAGACAATCGTCGGAGGCGTGTTTGGAGGTAACCCGGTCAGGCTGAATGCCTTACACACACTGTCCAGCGAGTGTAGCACACTGCTGTTTTTGGGGTGGCATTATGTGGGGCCGACGTATGCCGCTGGTGGTCATGGAATGCGCCGTAACGGCTGTACGATACGTGAATGCCATCCTCCGACCGATAGTGCAACTACATCGGCAGTATATTGGTGAGGCATTCGCCTTCATAGACGACAATTTGCGCCCCCATCATGAACATCTTGTGAATGACTTCCTTCAGGATAACGCCATCGCTCGAGTAGAGTGGCCAGCATGTTCTCCAGACATGAGCGCTATCGATCATGCCTGGGATAGAATGAAAAGAGCTGTTTATAGACGACGTGACCCACCAACCACTCTACGGGATCTACGCCAAATCGCTGTTGAGGAGTAGGACAATCTGGACCAACAATGCCTTGATGAACTTGTGGATAGTATGCCACGACGAATACAGGTATGCATCAATGCAAGATGGTTCAAATGGTTCAAATGGCTCTGAGCACTATGGGACTTAACATCTGTGGTCATCAGTCCCCTAGAACTTAGAACTACTTAAACCTAACTAACCTAAGGACATCACACACATCCATGCCCGAGGCAGGATTCGAACCTGCGACCGTAGCGGTCACGCGGTTCCAGACTGAAGCGCCTAGAACCGCACGGCCACACCGGCCGGCTCAATGCAAGAGGACGCGCTACTGGGTATTAGAGAGTACCGGTGTGTACAGCAATCTGGACCACCACCTCTGAAGGTCTCGCTGTATGCTGGTACAACATGCAATGTGTGGCTTTCATGAGCAATAAAAAGGGCGGAAATGATGTTTACGTTTATCTCTATTTCACTTTTCTGTACAGGTTCCGGAACTCTCGGAACCGAGATGATGCAAAACTTTCTTTTGATGTGTGTAAAATAATAATAAAAAAGGCCCCTACACAACTTTCATTTTCATCGCTCCCATGTTTATTCATTCCCCCTACTTTCTTCCTTTCCTGACCCCCTATTAGTAATAGGTTAGTTTTCTTGGGATAGGCATAGATAGGCGCTAACGCCTGACGAGGTGGAGTTCTTCTTTGTTAGGACACAAACGGCGGTGGTAAGTAGTTTTTTTTTTGTAGTTCCCTTTCCTGTCCATGGAGGGAAAAAAGAGCTCATTGCGAATGCCTACCATGCGGAGGATCCAGATTCGATTCCCAGATCTGCTAGGGATTTTTTTTTTTTTTTTTTTTTTTTTTTGCGAGAGCCAACTGAGGAGCTATTTGGTCGAGTAGTAACGGCTCCAGATCTCGAAAATTGACAATGGCCGGGAGAGCGGTGTGCTGACGCCACGGCCCTCCATGTCGCGTCCAATGACACAACTGGCCATGACGACACGGTGGTCGGTCGGTACTGAGGCGCCTGACAGGACCTGTGCACGGCATTTAACTTAAAGATTCTTAAATACTTATGACTACACTTCTTAGCTGCAGCTATAAATCTAATGAGAGGACTGCAGGTAGTTTTGATATCGGATACAAAAAACACATAAATGGAGTGAAGAGCGAATGTACCGACTCAACATTTAGTAGAAGAAAATCACCACAGTACTGCGATAAAAACTGGCATAATTAAACTTTAAACCAAGATAAGAAATAACCTTCATAACACGAAAAATACCATAACCACCTACGCATTATAACGAAAAAAAAGGGGAATTCTCGCTCTCCACTCTCCATGAAGAGTAATTCGTACAGTGTCAAACGAGAAACGACAATATTCTGACGAGATACTGGCAGAAGTAAAGCTGTGAGGACGGGGCGTGAGTCGTGCTTTGGTAGCTCAGTTGGTGTCCGCGGCTCGTGGTCTTGCGATAGCGTTCTCGCTTCCCGCGCACGGGGTCCCGGGTTCGATTCCCATGCCGGCGCGGTAGCTCAGCGCGTTTGGTCAGAGAGCCGGTTGGCCTCTGTAATAAAAAACTGAGTGGAAGGATCAACCACCGACCTTGAACACGATGTCTTGCGACGTCCGCAACGACGAAACACAACGATCAACAACGATCAAAAAATTAAAAAAATAAAAAGTTGGTAGAGCACTTACTCGCGAAAGGCAAAGGTCCCGAGTTCGAGTCTCGGTCCGGCACACAGTTTTAATCTGCCAGGAAGTTTAATATTCTGAATTACAAAAAAAAGCATTGGAAGAAGGTCAATATTCCACTTAATTCACCACTAACTAAAAAAATTTATATGCATGGTGAACAAGAACTCCACCGACAAATGGTACAATGGCTCTAAGCACTATGGGACTTAACATCTGTGGTCATCAGTCCTCGAGACTTAGAACTACTTAAACCTAAATAACCTAAGGACATCACACACATCCATTCCCGAGGCAGTATTCGAACCTGCGACCGTAGCAGCGGTGCGGTTCCGGAGTGAAGCGCCTAGAACCGCTCGGCCACAGCAGCCGGCCCACCGACATAGTTTCCGGGGACACTTTGTGAGTATTTTGCTACAAGGGACACACGGTCTCTGTCGGTTCGTTACAGAATTATTGCACTTCGTTTGTTTTCTTCCTCGAGTTACCTTTGTGTTATGCGCTGCACTGAAAACAGTGCGCAACAGAGCGCAAGCAGGCGGTATGCGCTGTGTGTCTTGTTTCCATTCCCCCACTGTACCTGCTGTCGGCAACTGTAGTTCCCTCTTTAGCTCGTTGTCCTCAAGTACGTTTTCAGTACTGCTCGGGTCTGTCGAGGGTTCTGTTGCAAGGCAGTGTTAGTTGTGCGTTTACAACAGTACTGTGGATAAGTTTACTGCTGAAAAGTAGCCTGATATGCAGCTTGTCTAAGTGTTCACTGAATACAATGGAAGAGCGTCACAACGAAGCTGTGATCTACATCTACATTTACACTCCGCAAGCCACCCAACGGTGTGTGGCGGAGGGCACTTTACGTGCCACTGTCATTACCTCCCTTTCCTGTTCCAGTCGCGTATGGTTCGTGGGAAGAACGACTGTCTGAAAGCCACAGTGCGCGCTCTAATCTCTCTAATTTTACATTCGTGATCTCCTCGGGAGGTATAAGTAGGGGGAAGCAATATATTCGATACCTCATCCAGAAACGCACCCTCTCGAAACCTGGACAGCAAGCTACATCGCGATGCAGAGCGCCTCTCTTGCAGGGTCTGCCACTTGAGTTTGCTAAACATCTCCGTAACGCTATCACGGTTAACAAATAACCCTGTGACGAAACGCGCCGCTCTTCTTTGGATCTTCTCTATCTCCTCCGTCAACCCGATCTGGTACGGATCCCACACTGATGAGCAATACTCAAGTATAGGTCGAACGAGTGTTTTGTAAGCCACCTCCTTTGTTGATGGACTACATTTTCTAAGGACTCTCCCAATGAATCTCAACCTGGTACCCGCCTTACCAACAATTAATTTTATATGATCATTCCACTTCAAATCGTTCCGCACGCATACTCCCAGATATTTTACAGAAGTAACTGCTACCAGTGTTTGTTCCGCTATCATATAATCATACAATAAAGGATCCTTCTTTCTATGTATTCGCAATACATTACATTTGTCTATGTTAAGGGTCAGTTGCCACTCCCTGCACCAAGTGCCTATCCGCTGCAGATCTTCCTGCATTTCGCTACATTTTTATAATGCTGCAACTTCTCTGTATTCTATAGCATCATCCGCGAAAAGCCGCATGGAACTTCCGACACCATCTGCTAGGTCATTTATATATATTGTGAAAAGCAATGGTCCCATAACACTCCCCTGTGGCACGCCAGAGGTTACTTTAACGTCTGTAGGCGTTTCCGCGCCGACAGCGACGACATTACAGTACTTCCGCATCCAGGGATTTTGCATTACTCTGTGTTGTGTACTGTGTGTCGTAGGTTTTCGTAATTAGAGGATTATTTACGTTTGTTAAGGTATTTTCACAGAAACAAGAGTAACTGCGGTAACAAAACGAATAACTCATTATCTTTACTCTGTAACGAACCGCCGGACACCGTGGGTTTCCCGGAACAACCTCTGCAAAATTTTAGGTGAAATTCCTGTTCTTCATATATTTTTATACTGAGCAGAACCAGCTATAGCTTCTTCGATTGCGATTATTAATGTGGTATATTTAGTCTTCTGTAAATTGAGGGAGAAAATGTATGCTGAAAGCAACAACAATAATATATTTCCGTACATATCTTGGTTTAAACAGCACACATAACACAGTAAATGAGAGAGGATTCGGCGTATCAGAGCAATATCTGGGCTTAACAACGAGATCACTGGAGGCGGGACGTAAGCTCATATTGGACAAGGACGGTGATGTGACTTTTACAAAGATTCATCAGATGATTTTGTTAACCCTCTCAGAGAAACCACAGAAAATATTAATCAGAATAGTTAGAATGGGTGCACTGAGATTTGGACTCCATTCCGCTCTAATGGGAGTGCAGTGCCTCTTCCGCTGCGCGTCTTACGCGGTGTAATTGAAATAAGAATGATGCGAAAAAATCGCAACACCAAGAAGAAGTTGTGCGACATAAAAGAAAGTTGTTAGGCGTGTTTCTGCATCTGAAGGATGGTGGGTATTCAGATTTCTCGCAAGTCGCATAAGACTGGCGCCAGTAGTACCACTATGAGGATGCAAATCAGGTCTGCTTTAAATACGCTCTGTATCAGTCGTGAGCGACCAAAGACACTACTAAAATTGTTCAAATGGCTCTGAGCACTATGGGATTTAACATCTGAGGTCATCAGTCACCTAGAAATTAGAACTACTTAAACCTAACTAACCTAAGGACATCACACACGTCCATGCCCGAGGCAGGATTCGAACCTGCGACCGTAGGGTTGCGTGGTTCCAGACTGAAGCGCCTAGAACCTAGTTAGAGCATAACCACCTATGGCAAGCTAACATACACTAACAAGAGACAAACGTCGGCAAGCCCCTGCATACCGGCAACGTTGACTGAAAATACCAGCTGCTATTAAAGCCTACCAACAGGCTACAGCAGGGAAACCGACGAGCTCGCCCTCTAACACATAAACTAATCGCCAACATCACCCTACACTGTGCATCTGATATATGACCTATTGGACACAAAACGATGATGAACCTATTTCAGGTATGATGACGCTGACCGAGAGATCAACACCGACACCCAGCGGCAGCCGTCGAGTAACAGCAGCGCACAGCGTCAAAGGTATCGACATGCATGATAACCACTACTAACAAAGCTTACCCTTGCATGACCTGTCTCAGGCAGCAAGACATCCGATACTGCTCTTACTTCCCGACCAATCTATCGCAGAGGTTTTTCTTCCATTGGCTCTTGCCTTGGCACTTTTTTTCCTCTGCCCTTCAAACCGCTACCCTACGTTCGACCCAGTATATATCCAGATGAGCGCATGTTAATGGTTAACCTTAAGCAGACGTACGCAAACATTGCAGTACCCACATCCGGTGCCACCTCACATTAGTGAAAACTAACCCTTATGCACAGATGGCAGTAGACCTTTTGAGTTGGGCATCATACCGGTGTGGGCGTGGAGGGGCTCCACCACTATTTTTTTTTTTTTTAAGCGTGAGCGTTAGTTACCTTTAAGACTGAACGTGGTGAGCAGATGTTAGCCAATGGTGCCTTTAAGGCGACAAAGACGTCGTTATCAATACCTCACTGGGTTTGAACGAGGTCGTGCAACGGGGCTACGAGAAGCTGGATGTTCCTTCTATGATACTGCAGAACGCCTTGGCAGGAATATAGCCATTGTACGTGACTGCTGGTAGTGGTGGTCACGGGAATGTGCGGTTGCAAGAAGAGCGGAATCCGGACGCCCCGCACTGAATCTTCTGCAGCAGCAATTTGAGCAGTAGTTGGCACCACAGTGACACAACGAACCGTTTGCAAATCGGTTATTTCATGGATAGCTCGGAACCAGACGCCCTGTAGCGTGCATTCCACAGACCCCAAACCACCGCCATTTGCGACTTCAGTTGTGTCAAGCGAGTGCTCATTGGCGGGCAGGGTGGAGGTCTGTTGTGCTTTCTGATGAAAGCTGGTTGTGCCTCGGTGCCACTGATGGCCGTATGTTTCTTAGAAAGAGTTCACTTGAGGGCCTGGAAGCAAACTGCCTGTGTGATAAACACGCTGCATCTACTACTGGTGTGGTCGTCTGAGGTGCGATTTGTTATGACAGCAGGAGCTCCCTCGTGGGTATCCCAAACACCTTTACTGCAAATCTGCACATCAATCCGGTGATTCGATCTGCTGTCCTGCCATTCAGGAACAGCATTCCAGGGGATGTTTCCCTAAAGGATGACGTTCGCCCACATACGACTGTTGTAACCTAATACTCTCTACAGAGTGTCCACGTGCTGCCTTAGCCTCCTCGATCACTACAGTCCGCAGCTCGTGGTCTGGCGGTCGCGTTCTCGCTTCCCGACCACGGGGTCCTGGGTTCGATTCCCGGCGGGGTCACGGATTTTCAATTGCCTCGAGATGACTCGGCGTTGTCCTCATCATTTCATCATCTTGAAGGTGGCGAGACTGGACTGAGAAAAGGTTGGGAATTTGTACGGGTGCTGATAAACCAATCATCATCATCATCATCGATCACTACATCTGTCTGCAGTCGAGCATGTATGTGACGTAATCAGACAATAGCTCCAGCGTCAAACACAAACAGAATTAACCCTCGTTCCTGTATTGACCAACCAAGTGTAAAAGTCATGGAACTCCATCCCACAAACTGACATCCGGCACCTTTACAACACAGTGCATACACGTTTGTATGCTTGCATTCAACATTCTTGTGTTCACACCGGTTATTAATGTAGCAGCATTTCACATTTGCGCTTACATTAACCAGTGTTCTTGAAATGATAATCAATTAACTAAGTTATCACCGAGCGAGGTGGCGCAGTGGTTAGACACTGGACTCGCATTCGGGAGGACGCCGGTTCAATCCCGCGTCCGACCATCCTGTTTAGGTTTTCCGTGATTTCCCTAAATCGCTCCAGGCAAATGCCGGGATGGTTCCTTTAAAGGGCACGGCCGATTTCCTTCCCCGTCCTTCCCTAATCCGATGAGACCGATGACCTCGCTGTCTGGTCTCCTTCCCCAAACAACCCAACCCCCAACCCAAACTAAGTTATTTAGACAAATGTATTCAAGAAATTTTACTACTGTACGTTAATTACTTATTGATGTTGCGATTTTTTTCCCGTCAGAGTATTCTGAAGTTATTTGTAGATATATTTGCTTAAAAAGTAGTCATTTGGTAGCAACTTGAAAGCTATAAAGGTACAAAAAGGAAAATTTTTCGTGCATTCTTATTTTTGCTAAAATATACTTGTCGCAAAACTAACGTGCTCCTTAACTTACAAGTTAGTAGACGTATTAGTAATACATTAATGAGTTCGTAAATTACTAATGATCGTCACACAAGTAGGCCTCACGACTAAAAATTCATGACTGAAGACAAATGGAGGAAAAAGTTTCTTGAAACAGGACAGATTAAAATGTTCGCCATAGACTATACAGGAGAAAACGCTGCTATGAAATATCATGCCGTAAAAATGGAAAGAACACACGAATTGATAAACTTTCTTTCTCATAATCTTATCATTATATTTTACACTTTAACGCGTTGACGCTTTCTTTGATTTAACAGTCTAAAATATCAGCATGACCTCACTGTCTATTCATGTCCTTTTTGTTCGTAACAGTATGACGCAGAATACTCGTACGCTTGCCCATACTTTACTTTAGAGCCCATTTTTGCTGCTAAGTCAATGATTCAGTGCGAAGAAGACTAGCGGAGCTGAAAGTCTCAAGTCCGATTCTGTCTCCTTGATACCTTATTCATGTTGCAGATCTAAATGTACTAGAGTACCGGCTGCTATAGGTACCCAAAGCAGGGTTTCGCGTTTTCATATAAGAGTTATAAAAAGCGGTACTATATCATTTTCTTCACCTTGCTGATAACAAAAGCTTTTTCTGATATCTTCACTTCATTGCGATTCATCGAGCCTGTCAATAGAGTGACCAGCAAAATGACGACCCTGAAGCCTCCTGGACCGGATGTGATAGGTGAAGAAGTAAGTCAATCCAATAGCTTTAAAACATTAACACGGTCCTGTCGGCTCAGAGTGCTGCGACTGTGCTTGTTTAATTTACTACGGTTTATAAATAAGCATGGCCAGTCACAGCGCTTAACTATTTATATTCGCAGATTCACTCTCCAAATAGAGCGCGGGTCACTGAAATTATTTACTATCATAATGGCCGCTCTGAGTGACGTGGCAGGATTAAATTACTTTTTTATAAACAATCTAAGTCTCTCAGTTTCGTAATATATTGTTCTAGCATTTTTTCATGCATTACACATAGCCTTCGGAGCTATGGAGCCAATTCTTGAGAACCATAAAAACACTTGGCTTTTTTTTTAGCATTTTCTTGAATACATCTAGAGTAGCTTAATATGTTGGATTTTGTTTATTAAGTGCTATTCTTGCCGATTGAAATACGGCGTGCATCTGAAAACCTGTCGCCAAAACTGCATCAAATGTTTACATTTGGATTATGGGTCTTGCAGGTTTAATTTTCATGTTGTAATAATACGACTTGCCGATAGATGCAGATATATTCTTATTGGTGCTGCTTTCCGTTCCCAATTTTTTGTTGACGAGTTTAAGTAAATTGTTCTTTCCACATTCACAATATGAAAGAATGTCACACCAGACTGAGAGGATTCTCGGATGCATGTCACGTTAGTAGCATATTTAATATTTACTGCAACTGTACCGATAAAAGTTTATTCGTAAGTACAGGCAGTAAATGCTGAAGATTAGATATTTAACTTATTAAGATGTACTGAATCAAACTGAGGAGAAACGAACCCTGTGGTGCAACTTGTGTAAAAGAAGCTGGAGGTTGTAGGACTCACCGTGAGATATCAAGATTAGATAAATTTGCTTATGGAGTGAAGTACGAGAGGTAAAAATTGTAGTGGAAACTGGGACTTGAATACGGTAAGCAGGTCAAACGACTGAAGATTGCAGTATAAAAGAGCCTGGACAGTGATATCAAAGCAGTTTCCCACTGAAACTAAAACAACGAGTTATGTAGGGAAATCAGCGGTGCAGGGCTGTAAAATGAAGGCATTCTACATAGTACACTCTAATCTTAAGTAATATCTTTCTGAGTTTTTTCTAACATCAAGACCACGCCAACGCCCTTGCCACAGTGATAACACCGTTCCTGTCAGATCACCGAAGTTAAGTACTGTCGGGCTTGGCTGGCACTTGGATGGGTGACCGTCCAGTTATGATGAGCGCTGTTGGCATGTTGGGTGCACTCTGCTGTTGTGCCCAAATGAGGAGCTACTTAATAGTGTAGTAGCGGCTTCGATCACGAAAACTGACTTCATGCCCTTCCATATGCGCATCTAGTGACGCCATTGGCTGAGAATGACACGGCGGTCAGTGAGTACCGTTGGGTCTTCCGACGCCTATTCGGACGGAGATTTAATGAACGGACCGTGAAGTATCAACACGAGCGCACTATCAACAATTTTCAGCTATTAAAAAGTTATAATTGCAAACATTCACTGAAAAGGTGAAGCTGTGAACCAATTATATCATTTGCGGCACTGCTTGTGATATCAATGACTCAACTAGCGCGGTTCTCTGTGTCGAAAAATTAAAGCGATCAACAAGGCAGTGAAAGTGTACAAGCAAATGTTGCCATCGATAAAAATGAAGTCAGGACGAAATGCACCTCTGAGAAGAAGCCGGTCGTTCGGGTATGTGGCGGCATAATGTTTCATTGTCGTACTGACCTGCATCTCGGCACACTGACCTGTGAAGGTTATTGTGACACTACACTCACGTGCGTCTTTTCAGGGGTTTACTCGGCTCTGGCTGCATTTTTATGAATGACAATGTGCGACCCCACCGAAAAGCGCAAGTGGAAGACATCTTAGAACGAGAGGTTATTTAGCGAATGGGCTGGCCTACCTAATTTTTTTTTCTTTTGCTTGTGCCTTGGTCCCACAGTGACGCAGGATCAGCATGGTTAATCGGATTTGTAAAGGTTAATTTAAGGGGTGGCCGGATGCCCTTCCTGCCGCCACCCCGTACCCCAGGGATGGAAGTAGTGTACCCCAACTGTCCGCTTCTAGTGTAATCCATGGAATAGTGTGAATGTGTTCAGATGTCTACGAGCTGTGTAACTGAGGGGGGACGTGGGTATTCACCTAGTAGGATGTGGAAAACCACCTAAAAATCACATCCAGGCTGGCAGACACGCCGGCCTCCGTCGTTAATCCGCCAGGCGGATTCGATCTGGGGCCAGCGCACCTACCCGAGTCCAGGAAGCAGCGCGTTAGCGCTCTCGGATAACCTGGCGGGTTAATGGGCTGGTCTACCTACTCCTTCGACTTAAATCTCGTCGGTGTGGAAAGTGTTGGGGAGACGTAATGCAGAACGTCCGTCTGTACCGACGATCATTTAGCAGTTGTCGACCGTGCTGATGGAGGAATGGAGCGCTTTACCACAAGAACTCCTTATTAACCTTGTGGCCAGCACGGCAAAACGTTGCAGATCATGCATGGACGTCTGTGGTGATTACACACGCTGAACGTTTCGTCCATAAGGAACGGGATTATGAGGGTTGCGGCTGCTGATAAATATAAACAGTTTGTACGTCAGTCACTGTTTATTTTTCCACTACACGTTTCGATGGTTAACACCATAATCGACAGGTGGAGAATTCTTTATTTACATGCCTCAACAACGTTAGTGAAACGGGCTCAACCAACGTTTTGAAAAACTTTGACAAATTACTTGCGCAGATCAGTGGTAACACTGGTTCCCGTCAGATCACCGAAGTTGAGCGCTGTCGGGCTGAGCTAGCACTTGGATGGGTGACCATCCGGTCTGCCGAGTGCTGTTGGCAAGCGGGGTGCACTCAGCCCTTGTGAGGCAAACTGAGGAACTACTTGATTGAGAAGTAGCGGCTCCGGTCTAGTAAATTGACATAAAGCCGGAAGAGCGGTGTAGTGACCAAATGCCTCTCCATATCCCCATCCAGTGACGCCTGTGGGCTGAGGATGACACGGCGGCCGGTAGGTACCGTTGGGCCTTCCAAGGCCTATTCGGACGGAGTTGACAAATTACTTAAGGGCGGTAGGACGTCAAACCGGACGATTTGGAGCATGAGAGGTACCAAAGGACATTTTAATTTCCACTGTCTATACTTTTACGAATAAATTCATAAAACTTTGTCAGAATGGCCAGAAAGGATTCAGGATTTACACTCATAGCAGTGGAAGTTCAAAAATATAAGAAAATAATTTTTTTACATTGAAAAGTTGACATTTTTTCACATACCATTGGCTGCATTTGTTGCTATAGGTACACTTTTCTTCATACGTAAGGGAGATTCTTCGATGAATTTTGCACAGTATACAAACCATACTTACAGGTGTATGAAAGTCTAGAATTTTCCAAATCTATTGAAAACTGTGGTAATAATTGAGATAATTAACTATAAAATTTGAGTTTTTTCTAAACACGAAGTTTAAAATATAACAGCACATTCATTTTTTCATAAATTAAATAATTTCTAGAGTTTCATACACCTGTAAGTATAGTTTGTATGCTGTGCGAAATTCATCGAAGAATCTCTCTTACTTATGAAGAAACGTGTACCTGTAGCAACATACGCAGTCAATAGTAAGTGAAAAAAAAATGATGTAAGTTCGCATGTAAAAAAAAATATATTTTTTAATGTTTTTGAACTTCCACTGCTATGAGTGTGAATCCTGAATCCTTCCTGGTCATGCTGACAAAGTTTTATGAATTTATTCGTAAAAGTATAGACAGTGGGAATTAAAATGTCCTGTGATGTCTTTGCTGCTCCGAGACGGCCCGTTTGACGTCCTACCCCCCTTAAAGCATTCTCATGATTTACAGTTTTAATGCACAGCTATTAATGTAACCAGTCCCATTCGTCCCTCAACAAGTTCAAACTACAATACATATGCATGATATGTTGTAATCTTTTTGTAGACTATATAAGAAATTAACATAACAATTCAAGTAGAGTCCATTTACATTTTTTTAAAACAAAATGAAAATATATTTATGTACATAACCATTTTATCATTATTTTTGTATCCAATGCTACAGCACATTAAAAAATTACCTAATATAATAACAAGTGAGTTGTGCACATGTCAATATTCTGGTGCAGCCCATTCATATTTTTAAAAAAGACGATCATATTTAAGTAGAAATCATTTAATCTTTCATCTCTATATTCAATGTAAACAAACGTATCTGTAACATGTACAACATCTTTGAGGAAGAGGAGATTAGTTCCCGTCGACAACGAGGTCATTAGAGACAGAGCACAAGCGTGGATCATTGAAGGATGGGGAAGGTAATCGACCGTGCCCTTTCAAAGGAACCATCTCAGCGTTTGCCTGAAGCGATTTAGAGAAATCACGGAAAACCTAAATCAGGAAGGCCCGAAGAAGGTTTGAACTGTCGTCCTCCCGAATGAGAGTCCAGTGTGCAAACCACTGCACCACCTCGCTAGGTAACATCTTTGAAGTGACAGTATAAATGTAACATGCGGTGGAGAGGACATACATCAGGCAACAGTACGCCGAATTTTTACAACTCTACTACCCCTGCACCTGTAAGTACAATTCACTATCATGAATTCATGTCTTAACCTCTAAAGTGCCTTTTCTAAATAAACAATTTTTGCCATTATCAAAAGACGCAAAATAACCTGCACTGCCTTTGATCTGCGACTGTGAAAACACGTCTGTATTTTTAACCAAAACCAGCCATGTAAATAAACAATTCTCTACATGAAGATGATGGTGAGAACCATAGAAACGCCCAGTGACAAAATAAACAAGTGACTGACGCAGAAACTGTTTTAGTTGTATTTTTTTTTTTTATTAAGCATTACAATCCATGAAGGCTTTTTGCTGCAGAATGGACAATGTTGAACCACTTTGTTCTGTCTTTACAAGTAATTTGCCACTGTCTGTCATGTCCTAGTTTTCTGAGATCGTCTTGAATATTGTCCAAGTATCTCATGCGTGGGCGTCCAAGAGGTCTTCTTCCGGTGGGAATCTCTTCAGTCACTTTCTTGATGGTCCTGTTTGGTGGTGCTCTGATGACATGCCCTATCCATTTCAGTCTTTTGGCTTTAATTTTGGCCACTATATCGGAGTCTTTATATAATTTGTAAATTTCATTGTTATTTAGCAATCTCCATTCATCACTGATCCTATCTCTTATGGGTCCAAATATTTTTCTCAAAATTTTTCGTTCAAATACTCTTAATCTGTTTTCCTCTTTTTTTGTGAGAGTCCAGGTTTCAGATCCATAGGTGAGTACTGGTATAATCAATGATTTGTATACTTGTAGTTTGGTGTTCCTAGATATTAACTTGCTTTTGAAAACTGTCAAGAGACTATAGTAGCATTTGTTAGCCTTCTGAATTCGTGATTCTATTTCAATTTTTATGGAGTTGTCAGAGGTTACTATTGTACCAAGGTAATTAAATTCATTTGTCTTTGTGAAAGCTGTGTTATTAATTTGCAGTACATTATTATTTGATGGATAGCGGGATAAGATAAAGTACATTGTTTTGTCTGTATTCAGCTGGAGGCCTGTGCCATTTGTGGCTTTAATTAATTGTGCTGTAAGAAGCTTCAAATCATTCTCACTGTCAGATAATAATGCAATGTCATCAGCGTATGCTACAATGTTAATTTTGCTTTCCAGTTGTGCTCCAATTTGTAGTAGCTTTACTTTTTGGATTATTCTATTGATTACTATGTTAAAGAGAACTGGTGAGAGTGAATCCCCTTGTTTGACTCCAGTTTTAACCTCAAAGTCTTCAGAAAGTTTGCCAGCTACTTTTATTTTGTATTTTGAGTTTAAAGTGCAAGCTTTTATTAAATTTATCAATTTGTTAGGGATGCCAATCTGCCTCATGCACTTCCATAAATATTCCCTGTTGATACTGTCAAAAGCTTTTTTAAAATCAATGAAAAGCATATGTACATTTTGATTGAATTCATATTTCTTTTCACCCAACATCCTTAGGACATATATATTGTCAATAGTCGATCTGTTAGGTCTAAATCCACATTGGGCATCATCTAGGGAGTCTTCAACGTAAGGGCTTATCCTTGCTAACAGTATATTTGTCAGAATTTTATATGTTGTGTTTAGTAACGCAATTCCTCTGTAGTTTGAACAATTTGTTGGGTCCCCCTTCTTGTATATAGGGCACACAACTACTTCTTTCCAATCATGTGGGACCTGTTCCTGCTTCCAGATGTTGGTGATGATTTTGTGTAAGCAGTTTACAAAAGGAAATTTACTGAGCTTCCATATATCTGTGTCTATACCATCACTTCCAGGAGCTTTATGTCTCTTCAGCTTCTTGATGCTTTCTTTAATTTCTGCTAAGCTGGGCTCTTCGTCCGATGGGTCAGCAGTAAGATATTCATTGTCATCTTCCTGAGAGACGCTTATAGTTGGAGCATTTAGTAACTCATTAAAATATTCCTTCCATCTGTTAGCAATGTCACTTCTTTCTGTTAGCAAGGAGCCATCTGGGTCTGTTATGAACTGTCCATAATTTTTTATATTCCCACTTTTAAACATATTTATGCTCTTGAAAAATCCTCTGGAGTCTGTGGTACGGTCATTCTCAGCTCTTTTTAATTTGTAATTCATAAAATCCCTTTTCTTTTTCCTAATGAGTTTCCTGGCAAGTTTCTGTTTCTCTTCAAAAATAAGTTTGTTTTGTGTTATTGGTTTTTGTAGGAATTTTTCCCTTGCTAATTTTCTATCTTCGATAGCGTTCGAGCACTCGGCATCAAACCAGGGGTTCTTAGTTGTAGTAAAATGTCCCAAAACTGAGGTAGTTGCTCGTGTGATATTTTCTTTCAGAGCGTTCCAGGCTTGATTAGTATCATCATTGTTAATTTTACTTTCCACTTCAGGTTTGTGTGTTTCTAATTCTCTAATGTACTGGTTGAGAATGTTTGGGTTTTTCAGTTTCATTGTATTAAACCTAGGAACACCATTTAATTTAGACCATTTATGTCTTGAGAGTGAGATCTTGAACTTGGCTTTTACAAGAAAGTGATCCGAATCGCAGTCTGCTCCCCTTTGACTTCTGATATCATGTATGCATTTATGATGTTGTTTTTCGATTAATACATGATCAATTTGATTTTTTGTGATGCCATCTCTTGAAGCCCATGTTTGTTTATGTATATCTTTATGTGCAAAATATGTACTTTTGATCAACATGTTTTTGGAAGTGGCAAAGCTAATAAGTTTTGTTCCGTTTTCATTACTCTGCTGATGTAGACTATGAGGTCCAATTGTAGGTTTATAATGATTTTCATGTCCTAACTTGGCATTGAAATCTCCTAGAATTATTTTAATTGAATTTTTCGAGAATGTATCATATACCTGTTCCAATTTGTTGTAAAATTCTTCTTTAATATTGTCCTCTTTATCCTCTGTTGGAGCATGGCAATTTATAACATTTAAAGTCTTATATTTGCATTGAATCGTAATGTGAGATATCCTTTCATTCACTGCCTCAAATTTCCTAATAAAAGGTAACAATTTGTTGTTTATTATAAATCCTGTCCCTAGTGCATGTATTTGTGTATCATTTCCCCCATACATTATTGTATACTTATTTTTGTTTATACTTCCATTACCCGTCCATCTGATTTCTTGTACTGCAACTAAATCCATTTTATACCTTTCAAGTTCCTGTATGACATTTATCAGTGATCCTGATCTATAGAGACTTAATACATTCCATGTTCCCATATTCATAACCTTTAAATTTTGCAAGTTCGTCATCAAGTTTGGTGGCCCAGCATTCTTGTCATTCTGATTCGTAGCAATCCATTTTCTCCTACAGGATCCTGTGATAGGGTCGCTGGCCCTAAGCACAACCCCCAACCTGGAGGACCAGGGTCTTGATTTCGGGGATGCCTACCCCTAGAGCAGTTGCTTTCACTTCAGCTAACGAACTTGCTCTGTCCGGCCTGTTGGTCCGCGGGAGGTATTTGATTTCCCTCCTACCACCCATATCTGGGAGGCGTTCCCCGATCCGCCACCTGGGGACGCGCCCTCTAGGAGTTACAGGCTCTCCCGTATTGTATTACACACTCTATTAATTTTCATGTCCCGCCTTTTGTAATCTCCAGAGGACAAGCGTGAGTCGGGATGACTTCTGGTTGATTATTGTCTTTGAATAAAAGCATTTTTATATTCGTGTAACTGCATATTTCTTTGAGTTATCTTCTGTACTATATTGTAACAGTTCCTTCCGTGTGTGGTCCAAGTTTCATCGAGCTATGTTTCGTGGCAGTGGCACATCATGCGAAACTTACTTTCGTATTTAAGTTTTACACACCAGTGTAAATTAACGCGGTAGCAATCGAGATTTGAAAAGGGCGTCGTATCCCTCATAGACGCCTCGCACAGCACTTTGCGACTGGTGCCGAAATTATGTCTCGATGGCGGAGCTCTCACAATGCGTGAACCGCGAACGCTAAGAGTAATTATCGCGATTTCGTGCACCTCTCGAGGACGGCAGCCCTCTGCAGATCTTTTCACGGCCCTCCGGAGCCGCAGTGTCAGACACAGGACACGGGGCTTGCTAATGACGGAAACCCGGAAGTGGTGTGCGCGCGCACGCGCCGCTGTGAGATGCTGCGCGTGCGGCCTGAGGGCGTCAAGTGAGTGGCAGATGGCGGCTGCGAGGCCTCTGTCACCGCCAGCACTCTGGGGCTGGAGTACAGCCGCGCCGGGCCGGGCCGCGCCGCGCCGGTCGAGAGCTCTCGATGACGGCTGGTTTATCCGCGCCCTAAGAACGCGCCGTCTAGCGCCGCCCGACGCCTAATGGCGGCTGACGAAGTGCCGGGGATTATCGCTGTAGCACCGTATCCGTTACAAATGCACGGCAAGAACTTCTCGCTTCACACGTGCGAGTCGTTGGAATCGATGTACATAGAGCGTGCTTAGCGGTCAAAAATTCCCCGCGTTTCTCAAATTTTTGGACGCCTTCGCAAATCCTAAACAGCACATAAACTCTCAGGTCAAAACACAATTCTAATTTGCAATATCTGTCTTTTACTGTGTACTGTGCAATGTTCCACAGACGTGCGTTCACGTCTGAAGAACATTACATACTGCGATGTAGAACAAAGCCACTGCAAAATACACTACTGGCCATTGAAATTGCTACACCAAGAAGAAATGCAGAAGATAAAAGGGGATTGATTGGGCAAATATATTATACTAGAACTGACATGTGATTACATTTTCACGCAATTTGGATGCATAGATCCTGAGAAATCAGTACGCAGAACAACCATCACTAGCCGTAATAACGGCCTTGATACGCCTGGGCATTGAGTCAGAGCATGGATGGCGTGTACAGGAACAGCTGGCCATGCAGCTTCAACACGATACCACAGTTCATCAAGAGTAGTGACTGGCGTCTTGTGACGAGGCAGTTGCTCGGCCACCATTGACCAGACGTTTTCAGTTGGTGAGAGATCTGGAGAATGTGCTGGCCAGGGCAGCAGTCAAACATTTTCTGTATCCAGAAAGGCCCGTACAGGACCTGCAACATGCGGTCGTGCATTATCCTGCTGAAATGTACGGTTTCGCAGGGATCGAATGAAGGGTAGGGCCACGGGTGGTAACACATCTGAAATGTAATGTCAACTGTTCAAAGTGCCATCAATGCGAACAAG
Source organism: Schistocerca cancellata (assembly GCF_023864275.1). Lineage (NCBI taxonomy): Eukaryota > Metazoa > Arthropoda > Insecta > Orthoptera > Acrididae > Schistocerca > Schistocerca cancellata. The sequence continues at coordinate 609,541,885 of NC_064628.1, forward strand.
AGGTGACATAGACGTGTAACCAATGGCACCCCATACCATCTCGCCGGGTGATACGCCAGTATGACGATGACGATTATACGCTTCCAATGTGCGTTCACCACGATGTCGCCAAACACGTATGCGCCCATCATGGTGCTGTAAACAGAACCTGGATTCATCCGAAAAAATGACGTTTTGAAATTCGTGCACCCACGTTCGTCGTTAGGTATACCATCGCAGGCGCTCCTATCTGTGATGCAGCATCAAGGGTAACCTCAGCCATGGTCTCGGAGCTGATAGTCCATGCTGCCGCAAACGTCGTCGAACTGTTCGTGCAGATGGTTGTTGTCTTGCAAATGTCCCCATCTGTTGACTCAGGGATCGAGACGTAGCTGCACGATCCGTTACAGCCATGCGAATAAGATGACTGTCATCTCGACTGCTAGTGATTGGAGGCCGTTGGGATCCAGCACGGCGTTCCGTATTACCCTCCTGAACCCACCGATTCTATATGCTGCTAACAGTCATTGGATCTCAACCAACGCGAGCAGCAGTGTCACGATACGATAAACCGCAATCGCGAGAGGCTTCAATCCGATTTTTATCAAAGTCGGAAACGTGATGGTACGCATATCTCCTCCTTACGCGTGGCATCACAACAACGTTTCACCAGGCAACGCCGGTCAACTGCTGTTTGCGTATGAGAGAAATCGGTTGGAAACTTTCTCATGTCAGCACGTTGTAGGGTCGCCACCGGCGCCAACATTGTGTGAATGCTCTGTAAAGCTAATCATTTGCATATCACAGCATCTTCTTCCTGTCGGTTAAATTTCGTAACAATCTTCGTGGTGTACCAATTTTAATGGCCAGTAGTATAGTATGACACGCTTAGAGATATCACACCAATAACAAAAAAAGTCTCTATATGTGCACCATCACAGCAACTGCACGAGTGCAGGACGTTGACACACCGGGACATGTGGTGGTTTGGGTCGGTCCGGGAAGCATGCTCGGATAGTCGAAGTGATAAAGTGGGAGATACTTGTTCGAGACCCGGTCTGGCACAAATTTTCGTATGTCACTAATGAACTGTGCATTTGAAGTCTAATCAAATTTGCATTTGTGAATGCATGTATTCCATTAGGCAACTATCTACTCTATTGTCTTCAATCCTAGACTGCTGCCTCCAGTTTACCAACACCTTCTACACTTCCTCCACCTCCCCAGCCTCCATAGTCCATTTTCAATCCTAAAGCTCGCTCTTCCACACACAGGAATCTGTTCTGTTATCTATCTATCCTATCTTAGTCCCCATATCAATTCCTTAGCGCAAGGCTCCAATGTTTCTCCCATCCTCCTGAGCCGTCCTAGCTCCTTTCTGCTTTGGCCTCCACTTGCACATCACATTTCCCAGGCCAAAATCATTCGCTCTCTCCCAGACAACACGACCCATTTATCTTTTTGAGAAACATTGTATTCCACACTCCCGCAGAAATTATTTATTTTCACTATGGCAGTTTCAGCCTTAAGGCCATTATCAAGCGGTAAACTGAGTAAGACTGTGATTCAGCCAGAACAATAAGAAAAATGGTTTATTGCTTGTGTGTTAAGGACGTTAACATTGTTAAAAAGCTCAGGCACTAAACTACATGTGTACATGTCGAAAGGTTTTTAAAGTTTGACATGTGCTGAAGTACTGTCTTTTTCAGTTTACCACTTCATAATGAAATCCTGGCCGATTCGGCAGTACCGAAAATAAATAATTTCTACAGTTAATGGCGAATATGCTGTCTTTCGAAAAACTCTAGATGGCTGTGAATCCCAGCAATGAAAAGGTAACCATTTATCTTTACTGACTTATCGTCTCTCAACCCTCCGTTCCTCCTCCTTCCTACCTGAGATATAATTTCATAATCGAATATTGATACAAAGTCGATCTCGACACCTACCAACAAACTCTTCGAGACTAACCTAAGATTAATTTCTTATGCATAACACAAGTTCACAACTACAACAGAACATTGCTAATGGCTTGCTGATTCCATAGATACAACACAATCCTTCTGAATTTTTGTTTTGTTTTTATTTTTAGGATTCCTGTAAGAAATCTATAATTCGAATGTTAACTTCGTGACCCCATATTTTGCTACGATGAACTAAATATCTGTAACAACTAATGATCATATTGGGATAGTAGGTTTCATTGAAACATACTCATTTGCCTAATTCCAAAATTGTATCACATATTAAAGGAGGGAGCTGTGTTTAACATGGAAATTCAAATAAACGTTGACGTTCGTGGGATCGTAACACCTGTTCCTTTCACCACCACCGCCTACCGTTATAGCTATAATTTCCCCTTCAATGTTTTGTACGTCATGTATATAAATTACTACTATTATGAGACATCCTTCTAAATCCATTCTTTGTTCTGTTTCAGTATAAATGGTCTGAAAATTGTCACATTCTGACCGAAACCGGTAACCGTTGGAAATAAACGTTTTATTGATGTTGGAGCAGTTTGTAATACATTTTAAAGTACTTTTAATAAGACCGCTATTTCTCCACGAGAAATGTTCCAAAAAAATTAAAAATAAACGACTGTTTTCAAAAGTAACAGTCATTCAACTAATGCTAGAGGACAAAAATGTTTTTACTCGTGCAACTGTAGCCTAAAGCAATTCGATAAATTAGCATTAATAAACTACTATTAATAATATTAAATAACCCTTAACTTCAAAATATTACAGATCCACAAAATCTAAGGCTAGTTTTTGAATCAGCACGAAAATTACTCTAAGAAGAGACATTTTAGCTATCATTCCTTTGTAATTCCAGTGAAATCTGTGTTAACGAAGTAAATGTCATGGTAGAAATACATGGTTCTGATTTATTAATATTTACATAGCACAACTGAACTCTGGGGCTAGACTCCTGGAATAGACTGCAGCCAGTTTACTTCAGCCTTCGTTAATGATGAAATTCATAAGCTCGATTTGTGAAGTGAGTAGATGGGGACTCAGAAAATTTTTTGCATTAGCCTTAAGGTTAAAAAACACCACATGCCCATAAAGTATCTGCTGGGAGCTGACCTGGAGCGACCTGCCATCGTCTTAGCACCAGACACACGTCACTTCTGGTTTATTTTGTAAATCAGCCCCCCCCCCCCACACACACACAAACACTCACACATGCACCAAATTTTTATTTCAGTCTGGAACATAGTGAACCGGTAGCCCCCTCCCAAATATTCCCAATTGGCAACTTCTCGGCCACGCGTGCCACACACAGCCCGCTGGAACGCTTGGCTGAAAAAGACCCACTACTCTTGAATACTGCTCCTTGGCGTAGAAGGTGCGAAAAATGAAAGTAAATCGTCGAAATGAATCGTGTTTTTTGAATTCATATTCTGTTACTTTAATCTTTTAATGTAAGAAAACCAAATTTGGCTGAAGATTAGGAATATGGCTTTTGCTAGTTCACCCATACGCTTGTGTATGTATGGCGAGGGGGGGGGGGGGAGGTGGGAGGGAGGGGAGAGGACTATGAAGTGACCAACGAAGAAAAGCGGCCAAACCCTTGAAGATCATGCTCTCGGCCTCGCTTTCTGCTCATCACAGGTATCTTGTATGAAGCGGCAATGTTCCCAGACTTCCTTAAACTCCTGGAATGTTAAGGTTGGTATCAGATCCCACCCAAAACCGACTCCCTACACTCCGCTGCACTTATACCCGCGACAGCCCTACAAGGATGGTTTCATACGTCCGATGAATTACCATGAACAAGGGAACATTTTTGTTGCGCCTTCATTGTTGGTAAGCATCTCGTGGTCGTGCGGTAGCGTTCTCGCTTCCCACGCCCGGGTTCCCGGATTCGATTCCCGGCGGGGTCAGGGATTTTCTCTGCCTCGTGATGGCTGGGTGTTGTGTGATGTCCTTAGGTTAGTTAGGTTTAAGTAGTTCTAAGTTCTAGGGGACTGATGACCACAGATGTTAAGTCCCATAGTGCTCAGAGCCATTTGAACCATTGTTGGTAAGCTTGAATGTTATGCGGATTGTATAAAGAATTTCAACAATGTACAGCGTACAGTTCATTGTTGACTGCCCATTGAATTGGCTAGAGTCTCGACTGCGATTGAAAATAGAGAAAACATTCCTGAAATCTACTTGTCCTAAAAGTTATGGGCCACCCTACAAATTCTTCCTTGCAGAGTTGCAATCCTACCCACCTCGATTCTTTCCATTATCCAGTATAGCCGTATCACTACCTCTCCAAAGCCATTTGCGTCCCAGTCTCTCACACAGAAGATGTTAGCGGCCGACTACAGCATCATAACCCTTACAGATTTTGAAGACAGAAAATAACACCTGATCTTGCTCAGATATTAATTTTTGTTTCTATCTACATCTCGTTTTCAAGTATATGCATTTCGTGCAAATGCAGCAACATGGTGGCTCTTAGCCCGGCTACAGCCGGAAAACGTCAAAAATTTGTGGAAGTGACGCAGTTTGAAGTGAGAACTACCGAAACGTGGTCACCAGTAAACTAGAGCATCGCACATCTGCGTTTTGTTTCGTGTGACACGCTGAAGTCACACTGCGATCTAAGTCGATACATAACGAGACCTTTCTCGCGCCGGCCTGGGTGGCCGAGTGGTTCTAGGCGCTACAGCCTGGAACCGCGCGACCGCTACGGTTGCGGGTTCGAATCCTGCCTCAGGCATGGATGTGTGTTAGGTTTAAGTAGTTCTAAGTTCTAGGGGACTGATTACCGTAGATGTTTAGTCCCATAGTGCTAAGAGCCATTTGAATCAACCTTTCTCGCAGCAAACGCTGTGGAGACGACAAAACTTACGCGAACTGAACCCAGAGAGGAGGGAGACCAAACAAGGGCAAGGGAGGTGTGACTATTCTGGCAGCAGCTATGGTTGGAGTCACGAACGAGCTTAAGCGTGTTCTGCGCATCTTCGTCGCACATTCTCCGGCAACCAATGAGCGTTCAGTATCGCTCTCAGCTCTCTACTGCGAATGTCACAGCCATTGCGAGAATTAAACGTAGTTTTAGCGAGTTATTCAGTGAATTTTTATTCCCTTTGTTGCGAGTTGTCATGGCTGATGGTGGTGGTAAGCAACAAATTTTGCACAAACAAGAGAGAGACACAATTTGAACTATGCACGCTTTCTTAAGGGGGGTAGGACGTCAAACGGGCCGACTTGGAGCAGGAGAGGCACCACAGGACGTTTTATTTTCTACTGTCTATACTTTTACAAATAAATTCATAAAACTTTGTCAGCATGAACAGGAAGGATTTAGGATTCAAACTCATAGCAGTGGAAGTGCAAAAACATAACAAAATAATTTTTTTTTAGATATGAAATTTCATCATTTTTTCATTTACTGTTGGCTGCATTTGTTGCTACAGGTACATTTTTCTTCACAAGTAAGAGAGATTCTTTGATGAATTTTGCACGGCATACAAACCATACTTACAGGCGTAAGAAACTCTAGAATTTTCCAAATCTATTAAAAACTGTGGTAAAAATTGAGATAATTAACTACAAAATTTGATTTTTTTCTAAACATAAAGTTTAAAACGTAACAGCTCATTCATTTTTTCATAAATTAAATAGATTCTAGAGTTTCAGACACCTGTAAGTATGGTTTGTATGCTGTGCAAAATTCATCGAACAGTCTCTCTTACTTACGAAGAAAAGTGTACCTATAGCAACAAATGCAGCCAATAGTAAGTGAAAAAATGATGAAATTTCACATGTAACAAAAATTTATTTTGTTATGTTTTTGAACTTCCGGCCGGCCGAAGTTGCCGTGCGGTTCTAGGCGCTGCAGTCTGGAACCGCGAGACCGCTACGGTCGCAGGATCGAATCCTGCCTCGGGCATGGATGTGTGTGATGTCCTTAGGTTAGTTAGGTTTAACTAGTTCTAAGTTCGAGGGGACTAATGACCTCAGAAGTTGAGTCCCATGAATCCTGCCTCGGGCATGGATGTGTGTGATGTCCTTAGGTTAGTTAGGTTTAACTAGTTCTAAGTTCGAGGGGACTAATGACCTCAGAAGTTGAGTCCCATAGTGCTCAGAGCCATTTGAACCATTTTGAATTTCCGCTGCTACAAGTGTGAATCCTGAATCCTTCCTGGTGATGCTCACAAAGTTTTATGAATTTACTTGTAAAAGTATAGACAGTGGAAATTTAAATGTACTGTGGTGCCTCTCCTGCTCCAAGGCGGCCCGTTTGACGTCCTACCCCACTTAAGTCGCTGAGCAGGTGTATGCGCTTACCGCAACCGTCGCTTGGAACCTGCAACAGTGCAGTCCCCGTCCGATCCTCGAGCTGCGCGGACTGCCATCGTTCGTGCATCGGACTATAGCAGTCGTTTACACAGCATGTTCCGGAATTGTCAGCGCAAATGGTCCCAACCAGTAGCACACGCACAGTCCAAGTCATCCCGCAATCGCAGGAAGGAGTCACAACGGCAAGTATCGAGCGAGCAGTGAGCCTCGATGACAGCTGTGATCCCAGTTAATGAGAGCGCGTTCATCGTAATAGCTGCCAGTTGGATTTTGAATTAAGACCACGGGTAACTGCTGTTGCCATGCGAGCGCTGCCTCGCTACGGACACTGCTAATAGTTTCCGTATCACTCTGTTCTGACCGGTAGCTGTTCGCGTGCAAACGCACTGTGCACATCGTGGTAACGGCACAAGTGATAACTTGGCCATTGGCCCTCTCGGTGCGCCACGGTAGCGCACAGACTCCACTGCACATTTACAGATTGCTCTGTGCGATTCGTCATTCCGAGAGCCGTATTCAGATGGGAGCTCTACTGGCTAGCATTATCGTCAGCATTCAGACTGCGCCGTTCCCATTGGCTGCTGGGAAATGTCCCCTTTAATTATGAGACACGTAGATTAAGTGACTTACATTTAATGGTAGCATAAAGTTTCATGCTTGAATTATAACTGCCTACACTCGCATTAAATGATCGTTAAGTCAGAATGCTTCCAGCTATAATCCACTGCAATAAACTGGTGTTTAGGCCCTTAGTTGCTTTTAACGCTATGAGGAGCAAAATTAAATTTTATTATAGTCGATACTATTAACATCCATTGTATTTCCCTTTTAACTCTATCGAACTGTCTATTTTAAATGATGGTTAAAAATATCTCTCGATTTTTGGACTTAGATTGTTTGTTTGATGAAGGTCATCTTGTTGTGCAAGGATTTTAATACATTTACGTTCATCTTTCGCAGTGTATTGTTCGGAACAGTTGGCATCAATTTTTATTGTTTATGTACTTACTTTACCGTTGCGTATTGTTTATCTGAATGCGGTATTCAGTGTACGTAGTAAGTACACGTCACGGATCTATGTATATGTGAGAGAATTATTCTATGAGGTTCTTTGCTCTGACCAGCATATCCATTTTTTTTTCTGCGTGAGTACTGTGAGAAAGGGTCTTTGTCGGCTGCAGATCTACGTCCTTGAGTGCGCCGCGTCAGTCGAAGAGCGTGAATAACAACTTTGAGTAGCCTATTTATTTCAAGTTTTAATGCCTAAGTAAATCAACAAATAGTATTGATAGGCAGAATGTACCTTTGTGACTGAGCATAAACTCTGTCTTGGCCCGGCTCAGGTCCAGTCCACCAACACAATGTCGGTGTGGTCTGTGTGGGCAATCGGGACGTTGAAGACAGTTTGAGTTTGTGGCAGTATTGTAATTACTCTAATCAACCTTTAAAGCGGAGATGAGAGGGAGTAGAACTTCCTTCTTTGATTAGGAATGTGGCGGCAATTGGTGACAAAGAGCTGATTTTAGTAGGAATGGTCTGCCAAAGTAGCAAATCAGTAATCTTCTATAAAAAGATTTCTTTATCTCTTCACACATTGGCATGTGAGGTATCCGCCCAACTACTCCTTGTTAAACATAAAGAGTCATATAGCGTCAAATACATTCAGCCATAACACCTTCTCAGGATCCCACTCTGATTACACGCGAGCTACATTTTCTATCACAGACGAGTACTTGTACTATCACACGTTCAGTGGACTACTGGTTCGCTGGCCACTTGGGCTAGTTAAATATTATTCGATGAACTCTTGGCCTTATGCACAGGAGACAAGTTTTAATCAGTGACTTGTTCCTGGTATTAGCTAAAATGCTCAATGGTAGCTGTCTGAGACAGATGCCAACTGTCTCTCTTCAGCACTATTCCAATGGAAACAGAAAGTACAAGTTATCTAACAGCTGCAATCGTGTCCATCAGAGTATTCCGCCGTCTTCTCGAAGTCAAAGTTTCTGTAATTCATAACAATTTGTCCATTATATTTGGACTGTTGAGCCCCGTGGCCGTGGATAATGATATTTCACTGTAAAAATACAGCAACCAGCCACTTTTTAATGCGTTTTATTTATGCCAATATGCATTTCGGGTTTGCACCCATCTTCAGCTGGCAAATTACATGGATCCTCAGTTACTACAGTAGTACAATCTCGACAGCAGTTTGGATGCTGCAGCAGGCCTGTGCAAAAGCAACGATTCCAATCATTTACTTCAATTTCGCGAGTTTAAAGTTACGCACTATCAGTTGTTCATTTTACTTACATTCTCCTCTCCTTGTTTTATCTTGGCTTTTCTTCTTTTTTGCAACAACACAAACACTTTTTATCACGTATTTTACACAGGCGCACTGCGTTATCCGCCATGTTGTCGACTGACAGTTTTTGTTCACATACAAACGGTTTATCTATGGACAGAGTTATATTTTACGAAAAATATATCCGCCATGTTGTCGACTGACACTTTTTGTTCACATACAAACGGTTTATCTATGGACATAGTTATATTTTACGAAAAATATATCCGCCATGTTGTCGACTGACAGTTTTTGTTCACATACAAACGGTTTATCTATGGACAGAGTTATATTTTACGAAAAATATAACTCTGTCCATAGATAAACCGTTTGTATGTGAACAAAAACTGTCAGTCGACAACATGGCGGATAACGCAGTGCGCCTGTGTAAAATACGTGATAAAAAGTGTTTGTGTTGTTGCAAAAAAGAAGAAAAGCCAAGATAAAACAAGGAGAGGAGAATGTAAGTAAAATGAACAACTGATAGTGCGTAACTTTAAACTCGCGAAATTGAAGTAAATGATTGGAATCGTTGCTTTTGCACAGGCCTGCTGCAGCATCCAAACTGCTGTCGAGATTGTACTACTGTAGTAACTGAGGATCCATGTAATTTGCCAGCTGAAGATGGGTGCAAACCCGAAATGCATATTGGCATAAATAAAACGCATTAAAAAGTGGCTGGTTGCTGTATTTTTACAGTGAAATATCATTTCTGTAATTCAATCAGTAGTTGCTACTAGGCGTCGCTTCCCAGTGGCGCCTTGATACTGGCCGAGTGCTCTCTGCATGCTGGATACTTGATACTAATGATCCTTCTGCTCATACGTGCTCCTTTGTATAATTCTTAACTGGCCGCCACTCGAATCTGGTTACACACGATACCCTTTATTGTCTTTCTGGAATATTCCTCTGCAAGTGATCGCCTTAATTCCCGTTTAATATTTCAAATACAGCTCTGACTTTTTCCTGTCACGAGTTTGGCTTCGACTGTCGACTTGTTTCGCGAGTTGACAAATAGTGTTACTCCCACTGTGCCTAACTCACCGACCTCCAAGAGCTAGCTCGTCGTCTGCTGTATCTAAACGCGTAAGATTTTAGAAACATCCTTTTTGCCTTTCTGTCCCATCACGTGCACGAGCTGGCTCGACTGAGGAGCCCCGATCAATCTTTCTTTTTCGCTTCATGATATCACATGTAAGTAAAATATACTGAGGTCGCGACAGCTCAAAAACGACATGGACATGGACTTAGGCGAACCACCTGAGACTGGTTTGGTGGTAGGGGCTGCTTTACGCGTCAGTTATCCAGTAGCAGAGTACCTACAAGATCACGAAATGATGGAGATACTTAATGAAGACTCGCCCTGAGGCATTTGTCGGCAACACCACTGCAACGCAACGGAAAAGAACATACGAAAGCTTAGTTATGTCTTAACAACAGTGAAGGAACCGGGCAAGAATCTACTGAACACTGCGGCGTGTAGGAAACAAGATACCATGAAAAAAAAGAGGGCGGGAAGGAGCGCCTGGTCCCCGGCACGAATCCGCCCGGCGGATTTGTGTCGAGGTCCAGTGAGCCGGCCAGTCTGTGGATGGTTTTTAGGCGGTTTTTCCATCTGCCTCGGCGAATGCGGGCTGGTTCCCCTAATTCCGCCTCAGTTACACTATGTCGGCGATTGCTACGCAAACAAATTCTCCACGTACGCGTACACCACAATTACTCTACCATGCAAACATAGGGGTTACACTCGTCTGGTGTGAGACGTTCCCTGGGGCGTCCACCGCGGGCCGAACCGCAGAGTAACCCTGGTTTCGGTGTGGGGCGGCGGAGGGGGGAAGTGGACTGCGGTAGTCGTCGTGGAGTTATGGACTACTGCGGCTGCGGCGGGGACGGAGCCTCTCCGTCGTTTCTAGGTCCCCGGTTAACATACAACACAATATATTAAACTTAAAGGGACAAAACAATTTATTTTGTTTTTACTTTTTTATACATTTTTGTGTCCGTTTTTTTTATTTTTAAATTAAGTTTTATTGTTAACTGCGTGCCTCTCGTTTCCAATGTACTGTGTGTGGAAATTCTCGCTAGAAGAGCACATGAGAGTGGCTGTCCACCACAGGGAAATTTATGGCCGTTACCGGTACGGGGAGGAGGTTCGGTGTTGGCGCCGTGTTGTCACGTTTTCTCCTGTAATTTGTTCCCCGCCTCGGGCTAAGCGGAAGAGCCGACCACCTCGGTGTGTCGGCTATCATTACGGCTGCGGACCGCCCCAGAGCCGCGCCCACCCAGAATTTATCATAATCACGTCCGGTAAACGGGCCCGGAACGACGCTGTTCCACAGCCATTACGGCCAGGTAAGTGGATAAAGGCGCTGCGCTGTGGCTTATGGCGGCATAGGAACGCCGGAAGGAGAGCGCGCGGGCCGAAGGTGCCGGCGGGGTTTTCTTTGATGTCGCGGGTGGGCCGAGCCAGGTCCACGTAGTAGGCGCCGTCTGTCTGCTTTATACAGTGCAACAAAAACTTGTCGGAACGACCCAGGGTATGAGGCAACCGACGTTTCATAGGGGGAACATATTGCGCTTAGTGCTGCGATTTCTTTGCGCACTGTACTACGTTCGTACGGGAATGAACAAATTACAATTTCATTTAAAATTCGTTCGTTACTCCACAGATTCGCAGTATCTTTACGTATGTAATGTTACAGACCAGTATAAAATCTGATCCTACCTTTAGTATAGAAGCCGACACACAATACACGGGGCCGGCCGGAGTGGCTGAGAGGTTCTAGGCGCTACAGTCTCGAACCGCGCGACCGCTACGGTCGCAGGTTGGAATCCTGCCTCGGGCATGGATGTGTGTGATGTCCTTAGGTTAGTTAGGTTTAAGTAGTTCTAATTTCTAGGGGACTGATGACCTCAACCGTTAAGTCCTATAGTGCTGAGAGCCATTTGAACCATTTTTGAAAAAAGCATGGGAATGAGATTTGTATCTACTGTTAACTATACGACACTTCTAATTTCTATGTTATAGTAAGTTTCAAATGGAATTAGAGTTACTGTTTGATGGCATAATATTATATTATGTAAAATCACTATCTACAGATAATTGCAGAAGTTATTTTGTAATCAACTTAAAAATATTCACGGCATTTCTACGAAAGTTCTGAATGTAATAAATTGTTCACATCTTGTCGAAGACCTAGAGCGAATGTTCCCTTTTAAGATCCACTGAGTAATTAAAAGATAAACCGACTTTTATCTGTACTACCTTAATTATTTACCATATGTAGTTATCCAAATTTTTATCTAAAAACGATTTGCTGTATAAATTCTATTTACACAAGATTTATAACCACGTTCTATACTAACAAACCTGCTGTCAGATTTACAAAGATTTGTAAGTTGTAATTAAAATTTCAATTATATATCATCTAAACAATCCTGAGAAATATGCTGTCGCTGTATATTATCTGTACCGTGGCTGCAGCGTCCGCCGAAGGAGTCCTGTTTTAGCCATGGTTGAGGCAGGCAGTGTGTGTTATTACATGTGTCCAGATGGAGAATGGGTAAAGCAATGTACGAGAGGGTGCTGAAAAGTAATGCCTCTGAATTTTTTTTTGTGATAACTCTTAAAGCTTTTTAAATAAAATAAATAAGTAAAACGTATTTGCAGCCATCTGGTGCTAGAGGGCTTTGAACTGTAGCGTTTGGAAATCTTTCAATCTAAATGTAATTTTCACCCTATCGAGTCTATAATGAAGACTGAGCATGCGCACAATAACGATGATGATTTTGAGATAGTGAAACGTTATACAAGTAAATAATGGCAGGAACTGAAAAACTGTAGTTTTCCTCTCGTCTGTTGTAATTATAATAATCTATTTTTGTATGGTATTTTGGTGGATAACAATAGGATGTTTATCCCAGGTCTGGGGAAAAGATCCATTTTCTTCATTTGTAACATTTTGTTTAATGTAACCTTAATACATAATACAAGCAATCTTCTACTAATGGCATGGTGTAAAGTATAATCTTAGACGTATTGTGTATAATTTTCACTGTCACATAACCAGAAAAGCAGAAGGGAAAAATAGAATATTGTTAAGTGCCCACTTTTGTCCCCGCCATCTCTGTATGGAAATCGATAGAGGAAGGACATATACTGAAATACCAGAGTACAAATTTCCGTAGTGTTAATGGGAGCTGTAGAGGGCGAAACCTGTAGGCGATGACAGAGGAATTTCTGAGATGAAGAGGTCTGCACAGGTGAGGACGTTATAGCGAGCTCTCTAAAACATATAATAAGACTGATGACTCAACCAAAAAAACATTACTTTTTACTGGTCCCCCTCTTAGAACTGCTTGGCTTATGCTGATAACAAAACTTTAGTGTAAGAACTTTGGATTACGAACAGAACGCCAGGAAGGATTCATCGGACCTACACGTTGTGCTATCATCAGAATTCGAAAGTGTACTGAAATCAGATGTGGAATATATGAAAATCAACTTTCAACTTATCCATTTGCCTTTGCTTGACACCTTCTGCATGTATTTGTTTGGGTTTCATTTGAGCAGCTGTATCTCCGAAACAATAAAAACAGGACACATGTAATAACGAATGTTTTATTCGAATTAGTACATACTACTATACGATTAAACTCTGGCAGTTGATACCAAACTAGTCGTCTTCTGTTGCTCATCCACTCAATCATTATTGTCTCGTATGTTATTGACTACGATATTGTGTACAGGAAGCACTGCGCAACTGAGATAAAAAGCACGATGTGGGAGAAAAACGGGCTGTTTTAATTAGTCTCTCAAAGTGGAGAGTACTACTGGCAACACTGAAAGTTTGTAATATTTGTCGGACAGGTATACCATTTGCTGAGACGGAGCGCTGAAGCAGACATGAACGTACAGTGGCTGGAAAGGTCTTTAACAGTTAAGGCGATGTATTGCTGCTACTAGACGGAAGTGTATTAAGCCGAAATCGCCAGGAAGGCCCAAAAGTTGTCGCTCATAGGAAAGAATAGGGGAGGTGCAAAATATTGTAACCAACAGTCCAAAAAATTCTGTGAAACAAACAATGGCAGTAGTGGGAATGTCCAGTCGTAATTTGCACAGAATTTTAAGGAATGATTTTAAGTTGCATTTGTACAATATGTAGGTTATGCAGCAGTGAAATGAAAGTGATAATGAAAAGCAAATAACTCTACTCACTTGAAATGTTGACTGATAATGGGACAATGAAGGCATGTTAAATGTGCTTCGGAGAGTAACGAGGCACATTTTCATGTCAGCGCTTATGTCAACAAACAAAACTGCCGTTACTGATGCGAGGATGATCCTCACGAACTCCGTCGACGCCCTTTAAAAAGCCATAAAGTCCCAATATGGTATGCTGTCTCATCAGTGGACATTATCTGCCCTGTCTTTGTTGAAAATAAACTTGGACAAGCAACCACAGTCACATCTCGGTGGTATGTTGCCACGGTTGTCAGGTTTCTCGATCTTGAACTTGAACAGTTTATTGCAAATGAGTATCGGTTTCGCAAGCTGGTGTTACGAACCATTGTGCTCAAATTTCAATGGCAGCAGTGCGCAGAGTGTTTGCTAACCACATCATTTTAAGGAAAAAACACACAGCTGCGAAACTCAATGACACCATTCATTAGAAATCAGAAACATTCATGATGATCGAGTGTGCCGTGGAAGATTTACTTTGCAGGCTGTATGTCAACAAAGCAGTGTGTAAGGTGTCAGGCAAATCCAACACCTTCCTTGAAAACCCTGACATGATAGCAAATCCGGCAATATGTCACATAGCTCCGATTAATTCCTGGCATTAAATTAACCAAAGTAATACGATCAAAAAGTGAGCAAATGGAATACCACAGACTAACACAACAAAGCCTAAATGCATGTCATACCTTGCCACCCTGAAACAGACGCAGTTCCGAGGGGAGAAACGAGAACAGAAGTCGGAGAGCAGAGTCGTGTAAGCTAGAAGGCCCTACAATAAAGGACGGACACCCATATCGCCGGCCGACCACCCCACAGCCCATATTAAAAGATAGAGCCCTCCAGAGGAACAGTATAGATCTTACGATAACACTAAAAGGGCCACACCAGCTGAAAGTTTTAGCGTGAGAATATACGCATCTCTGTTACGTAGCAAACATTAAAAACATTGCCCCACCACGAAAAGTATAATATTTCTCATTGGATGGACAGAATTTTTGTAGGCAGAGCTTAAGGTTAACATTGAGACGCTGATTGGTCAGTTGAAAACACAGCAAGATATTTTTTTCTTAAACCAACTTCGGAAAACATTAGTAAGGATAAGTTTGAGAGAGGTGCTACCGAGACGGCGAGGTGTGTGGAGCTGTGCCGCCCGCCGCCCCTGACGCTGCCTAACCACCGACAAGGTAATGAACGCACGCGATGCCGCATAAGAGCACATAAGGCTTAACTCAGAACTGCAGAAGCCTCATCTGTTACATCCCCTTTTTACGTAATACTAGTGTCTAACGTCAATTAAACTTCGTGGTATTCACATAATTTTACTTGAAGTTAAAATCTGAAATGCTTCAAATGGGTTCAAATGGCTCTGAGCACTATGGGACTTAACATCTGAGGTCATCAGTCCCCTAGAACTTAGAACTACTTAAAACTAACTAACCTAAGGACATCACACACATCCATGCCCGAGGCAGGATTCGAACCGGCGACCGTAGCGGTCGCGCGGTTCCGGACTGAAGCGCCTAGAACCGCTCGGCCACACCGGCCGGCCGCACTCAAGGAAGTAGATCTGCACTCAACAAAGACCCTTTCTCACAGTACTCACACAGAAAAAAAGTGTATTGGTGGTCAGAGCAAAGAACCTTATCGAATAATTCCCTTTTTATCTCTCAGTTCACACGTACATAGATCCGTGACATGTACTCACTACGCACACTGAATACCACGTTCAGATAAACAATACGCAACGGTAAAGTACATAAAAAATAAAAACTGATGCCAACTGTTACGAAAGTGGTAGGGAGAAACGACTTAAAACAAGCAGAAACCACGCAGAACGTTAGAAGTGGTGTCCATCTAAAAGACCGCATTTTCAAGATATTGAACAGTGCGTGAAATGGCAATATTCAAGGGATTCGCTGTTGTGATTAAAAATGTTTTACGATATATCCAAATCGGGCCATTTCTCTGCCACGCCCTTACAAAACGAGCTGCCTTTCTATGAATGCCGCGTCCGGCCATCCTGATTTAGGTTTTCCGTGATTTCCCTAAATCGCTCCAGGCAAATGCCGGGATGATACCTTTGAAAGGGCACGCCTGACTTCCTTCCCCATCCTTCCCTAATCCGATGAGACCGATGACCTCGCTGTTTGGTCTCTTCCTCCAAACAACCCAACCAACCAACCTTCTATGAACGTTTTTAATGTCCTTTGTCAACCCTGGAGAGGAATCAAAATCGTAGTGTGGGGGCTCTAGCAGATCTGTTGCTTCTTCTAAGTATTTTTAATTTTAGTGGTTCGTGTGGCACCTCGAGAAAGGAGATATTGCCGGGTGGCTGACATTTTTTTTGAATGATTTGACGGAGATCACATGAACGCAGTATCTACATAGTTAGCGCTTTGTAAAATCGTCCAATGTCAAGCCTGATATTGGGCGTGGGAAATTTTATTGAGACACGTCTTTGTCTAGCAACGGCTAAAACCGGCACTGCAGAAATTACGACGTTATTAACAACGCATTTTAGCTACCCGTCTCAAAGAAGCTGTCTGCAGAACCTCACTCTCCCAACATCGCGTATTACATGTACGTTGTCAGGATGAAATATTACCTGCCCGTTTTTTTATATGTGTATATAATTCACTTCCGAGACCGATCTTGACTGTACGTCATATTCAACGTGACGATGAAACAAAGTGATTTTAATGGCCCACCTGGGAGTATTAGTTTTCGCGCGCGGTGTCAGGCCGTGACAAAGCGCCCGGGAAATTGTGTCGGCAGTATGTGGCTGACACGAATAATTTGTCAGGCTCGCTTGCAGCCGGCAGTCGCGGCCTGTTCGGTGGGTGGCGCGCCTGATTTATAGCGCAACTCGCGGAGCCTCGTCGCCGATTCCAGTGACGACTGGCGGGCCGCCCGATTGCTTCATGCATTTGCTGTCAGGTCCGTGTCTATTGTAGGAAGGGGTCTGTTCGGTGATGAAGGCAATGAGAACGAACCAGTGGTTAGTAAACTCAGTCGCTCTCGGACTAGGCACCAGGGTTGGGCACACGTCGCCCACGACTATCGGTCAGATATATTGCTGGAATCATGATTTTCCAGCAGACAGAACTGCCTGCATCGTTCATAAAGGATTGGAACAGTCGCAGATTCGCCGTCCTCTCGAAAGGAACATTTTAGTGAAACGCGTTAACAGGGATGGGCAAAATACAAGTAATACATGACGTGTACAAAATATTTATTTATTAATAAGAAATACTTTACAGAAAATTGGAAAAATTGGTAGAAGCCGACCTTGACGAAGATTAGTTTGGATTTCGGAGAAATGTAGGAACACGCGAGGCAACACTGATCCAATGATTTATCTTAGAAGGTAGGTTAAGGAAATGCAAACCTACATTTACAGCATTTGTAGACTTAGACAACGCTTTTGAAAATATTGATTGGAATACTCTCTTTGAAATTACGAAGGCAGCATGGGTAAAATCCATGGAGCGAAAGTCTATTTACAACTTATATAGAAACCAGACGACAGTTATAAGACGGCTGGTCCCGGCGGAGGTTCGAGTCCTCCCTCGGGCACGGGTGTGTGTGTTTGTCCTTAGGATAATTTAGGTTAAGTAGTGTGTAAGCTTAGGGACAGATGACCTTAGCAGTTAAGTCCCATAAGATTTCATAAATATTTGAACAGGTTTTTTTTTGAACAGTTATAAGAGTCGAGGGACATGAAAGGGAAGCATTGGTTGAGAAGGTAGTTAGACAAGGTTGTAGCCTATCCCCGATGTTATTCAATCTGTACATTGAGCAAGCAGTAAAAGAAACAAAAGAAAAATTTGGAGAAGGAACTAAAATCCAGGGAGAAGACAGCAAAGGCCTTGAAGAGCACTTGAACGGAACGGACAGTGTCTTGAAAGGAGGGTATAAGTTGAATATCAACAAAAGCAAAACAGATGTAGTCGATTCAAATCAAGAGATGCCGAGGGAATTACATTAGGAAACGAGATACTTAAAGTAGTAGATAGCTTTTGCTACTTGGGCAGCAAAATACTCGTAACTGATGACGGCCGAAGTAGAGATAATATAAAATGTAGACTAGGGAGGGCAAGAAAGACGTTTCTGAAGAAGAGAAATTTGTTAGCGTCGAATATGAATTTAAGTCTTGGGAAGTCTTTTACGAAGATATTTTCGTTTGGAATGTAACCATGTTTGGAAGTAAACATGGACGATACACAGTTTAGACAAGAGGAGAATAGAAGCGTTTGAAATGATGGCGCTACAGAAGAATGCTGAAGATTAGATGGGTAGACCACTTAACTAATGAGAAGGTACTGAACAAAACTGAGGAGACAAGAAATTTGTGGCACAACTTGACTAAAAGAAGGGATCGGACCATAAGACGCATTGTGAGACATCAAGGGATCACCAATTTAATGCTTGAGATTAGTGTATGGCCTAAAAAAAAAGTAGAGGGAGACCAAGAGATGAATACAATAAGCAGATGCTGTTGTTATTTGGAGATGAAGGAGCTTGTACAGAATAGAGTAGCATGAAGATCTGCAACAATCCAGCTTCAGGACTGAAGTGCACAACAACAACGACAACAAGAACAACAAGGAGTGGGGGCACCACTGGATTTGAAAACAGCAGCGGCTCTTTGCGAAATAGATTCGTAGAATGTCTGGGTAGTTTTCAACGTAATGTTCTCCCATTCTTGTACAGAAACATTCGCCAGTTGCTTCATGTCTGATGATATTCTGATGCTCCACAAAACAGGACTAAACCTTTTTGGCTGTGTGTATGGGAGCATTATCATCTTGTAATATGATAGTGTTCAAAAGCAATATGCTAGTTATAGTACACACTTCATTGTCGAGCATGTCGAGATATTCATTCGCAGTAATCCAACCAGTGAGGATAATGATAGGAACAGCTGAATACCACGCCCAAATCAAATGGAACCTCCCTCATGAAGGATGTAGGCAAGCCGGATCGTAGGCATAAATAAACCCGGCTGTTTGTAGAAACATTCATCAGACCATACCGCATTCTTCCATTCATCAAGTGCCCAGGTTTTATGACTGTGGCACCACTTCTTTCGCAACTTTGCGTTGGCTACCATTATTAAATGTTTTGCAGTTGCAGCCCTTCCATAAATGTTAGCCTCGTGAAGCTCCCGCCGTACTGTTTTTGTCGACACAGTATTACAGGTGTTCTGCAGCCACTTTTGTCCCCGTAGTTTTATGTTGTTTGGACATAATTATTTTTAATTCTGGCCGTTCTAAATAAGTTAACTTCGGCTTTCACCCACTATTTCTCTTCGTCGATGATGTTTTACCATGTTTTGTGTATGCTGTCATTACCGTGGATACTGTTACTCCTGAAGCGTAAAACAGTTCAGCCGTTTTCGTCACAGATGCTTCTGGTAACAGCGCACCAACAAACTTGTCCTTTTTTGAAGTCTGAGACGTCACACCCATCCATAGCAGAACAAAGCGTATAATACACTGAAAAATAACCTCCGAGAATTAACACGTTAACCGTGTTCTGCGGCGACGTCACAGGATCTACAGGTGTGCAGTGGTGCCATCTTGCAAAAGGATGTACTATAATCCATGGCGTACATACTATTTTGCTCATCCCCTGTATATTCTTACATAGATCTATTTCCAAACTTCTCACATAACTTTCAGAGAATAAAACTGTCTCGAAAATGGCAAGGAATGATACTAAGTTCTTATGGGACCAAACTGCTGAGGTCCCTAAGCTTACGCACTACTTAATCTAGCTTAAACTAACTTACGCTAACGACCAAACACACACCCATGCCCGAGGGAGGACTAGAACCTCCGACAGGGCGAGCCGCGCGTGTGTTTACACAAGATACTTTTTAGTTTTTTCTGTGACAGCTTGGCCATGTGGATAGGCGTGCCGCATCCCCAACCATAGAGATTATGTCGGCTACGTAATAGAGCCATTTCACAGGCTGACCGCTTCTGCTGCATACAGGAAATCTGACACCGTTCATGTTTCGTGAGTCCACAGCAACAAGCTGAATATTACAGGAAGTTGAACAAGGCACCACAGAGAGAGTAAGGTAAGGGCCCACCACTGAATAAATATAATTCTCAAATGTAGGAGGAAAAGACCGAAAAAAATAGCATTTGTTCTCATTTACAATCACGCATATACGCAGACCTGTGTTCATAGTTGTAGTAATAAGTGAAATAGTGATAATGGCCAGAATACACTTAGATCCCGTGTTTTTGCAAATTATTACAGAGTCAAATATGAAAGTGTTTATTCATAAGAAGTCAATTCGATGAAAAATATAGTTCTCAAATTTGAAACGAATGAATTTCAAGCGTTGCACTCCTCTGAATAGCAACTTATTTTATATTGTGCTAATTAAATTAAGACGTATTACATATTTTGTTATATTTATAAAATTTCTGACCGTTTGTGGCACGTTAAAAGTGGGGGTGACTGCACGTTATCTTTGGGGAAGGGGGAGGGGGGAGAAGGTAAAATACGGTTCAAGCTGTAGCCCTACTTAGAACCGTACCTTGAATCCGCACCTCGGACTATGTCGAAAGATGTAAAAGTAACTTCGGGGTTACTCAAAGGGAGTGTTACAGCGCCGTCATTGTTTCTCTGTAGAAGATGTCCCTGAAATGTTATGACGGACTTCAGGGTATTGTAGAGGGTGTCTTAAGGAAGAAATCGAAGATTGCTTCCCATGTGCGGAAACGTCATCCAACGACGCCACAGACTATCGAAGTCATATGCGCCGGCACCTGTCAATAGACCACCCCTTCGGTAGCAAACGTTACTTTGTACGTTAACGGGCCTTAGGTGGAACGTCTCGCAACACTGCTTGTCGTTCACTGATCGCGACTGATGGCCACGATCGCCAGTTTAGAAGATGGAGTTAGCTGCTGCGAGAAAGGCCTTGTCTCCTGTGAATGAGATGCTGTGCTGCCTCGGTGAATCAAGGGAGGTTGCGTTGAGCACGATTCCCATTAACATTTAATTATTGTCCTTTCAAAATTTTTGTGGGGAGGTTACACTTGGCACGGTGTCCATTCACATTTAAAATATTTTCATTTTTTATATTTTTACGGGAAGGTTATACTTGGCTCCATTTATATTTAATTAATATCATTAATTTTTGTGGGGAGGTTACACTTGGTGACATCCGGTCCAGGATCGTATTTATTTGAGAATCTTCTGATAAGTAGTCAGATATCTGCTCTTATTTACTTAATTATAATTAGCATTTGGCGCAACGCTTTTACTAATTTTGTGATTTTCTCTCACAGGTCATCGGCAAATTGTTGCTCTTTGTTATATTTGTGTTTGTTGCATTTTGCATTGTCTTTGTCTCATTTGTGAATAATTGTGACGAGTGTAAAAATGCCGCGAAAGACTGTTAATAGTGCATCGCGAGGTATAATGAGTGAAATAACCGATTTAAATAACTTCACCGATAGTTCTTGTGACACACAGTGTATTGATGACAATCCTCCGTTCACTGACAATCAGTGCGTTCCAACTACTAATGATGATTTTTATCTTAACGATGAACAGACAAATTCAATTGCGTCCTCTGTTAATTTGAAGACAATTGATGACGCCGGGCGTTCTGTTGCAATGAGCGCTGCCCAGCTTAATACAACCGGTTTGCAAAATTCACGTGACGAACAGACAAATTTGTCTAATGAAACCGAACAGTGTAATCAGAATGCGTCGGATTTATTTAATTCCGATTTAGTGAATAACAGTGCACATCCGACTGGCGAACATTTCCAAGAATCACAGAATAACCAAGTGGTTACAGAAAACGTGACAATTGCAGACACGCCATCAAACAGCACAGAATAGAGTAGGTAATGTTACTAATGATGAAATTAGAGCATTGGCACAACAAATGGGTAATGTTACTAAGGATCAAGTTATCGCATTTTTACTACAACTCAGTGAAGGACTAAACAAAATTTTCAAACAACAGCACGAAATTTTCGACAACCATTTCAAACAACTTAGCGAAACGATTGATGAAAGTTTCAAACTGACGAACGAAAAACAAGACAACCCTAACGAACAGAGCAAACAAGTTAGTGAACAGATTACAGCTGTTAGCGTGCAACGTCACGATACGAAAGAACAATTACGTGAGGATACTAAGACTTGTGCTAGTAACAGTAATGAAGAAGTTGGAACTGTTGCACAAGAATTAAGTATTACACGTGTAGGCACAACAGAATCACGTAGAGACGAAATTAATGCAGTCACTGAACAATGTCCTAAAAACGCAACACAGATACGCGACGAGTTTAATTTAAAGTCACCAGAAATTTCACACACTTTGAATACGGAAGTCGATGGTAAATTTGAACGACAAAACAAACAAATTGACGAACGCATTAAAGTAGAAATGAAAAATGTTTTTGCCTTAGCGACAACAGAATTAGCTAGAGACGAAATTAATGCAGTCGCTGAACAATGTTCTGAAAATGCGACACAGTTACACGACGAGTTTAATTTAAAGTCACCAGAAGTTTCATACACTCTGAATACGGAAGTCGATAATAAATGTCAACAACAGAACAACCAAATTGACGAACGTGTTAAAATGACAGAAATGAAAAGTGTTTCAGTCACTAATACGTCTCAGAATACGCCACGTTGCGAGTATTTGTCACACTCAAATAGCCAGTGTCGTTTAGGCAATTTACACAAACTACGTGACTTAGAATACGATGTGACAGAGACAAATAAATTCTTATGCAATCGTGGACCTGTTCACACGTTGAGAGACGATAATGTTGATCACGAGCAATTCTTATCCATAAGAAAATCTAAAGTATTCGAAAATGACAAAGCACAGGTATACGACGAGTTTATTATTTAAAGTCACCAGAACTTTCACACACTGCGGATACAGAAGTCGATAAAAAATGTGAACAACATACCAAGCAGAATGACGAAGGTATTAAAGTAACAGAAATGAAAAATGTTTCACTGAATAACACAGCACAGCGTACGACACACTCCGATCGTTTCTCACACTCGTACAGCCAGTGTAACTTGAGTAATTTACAGAAGCTAAGCGACTTGAAATCCGAAATGACACAGACAAACAGATTCTCACACAAACCTGAACGTGTTCTCAAACTCAGAGACGATAACGTTGATTATAAGCAATTTGTATCTGTAAGAAAATCTAAGGAATTTAATAATGACAGAGCACAGGTATACGCTTTGAACCGTATACGACAATTTGTTTTTGTGTTTTCAATAGCATTACGTGTAATGCAGAAATTTGAATTAGCATGGATACAGCAATTTGCTTCTGAATTTTTACCGCCATTGCCTGTAACACAAAAGCTGAAGTTTATTTGCAGCGCGTAATAAACCTCAGGGGATTCTTTACGCTTTAATGAATATGTGCCGTAGCGTGCATAGGGCCCCGAGCTGTAGTAGCGCTGTTTCATCTTTAGTTTTCTGCACTGCTGCCTTCTCTTCTACTATCCTTTATATCTATCAAAACAGCTCTTTAACTATTGCTCTACCTAGTATTAAAAAATGTATGACAATTATTAAATATAAATGGACCCAAGTATAACCTTCCCGTAAAAATATAAAAATGAAAATATTTTAAATGTGAATGGACACGGTGCCAAGTGTAACCTCCCCGTGAAATATAATAATGACAATGATAATGAAAACGAGTGCCAAATGTTGACTTCCAACAAAATTAACGCTAAAATGAACCTGATAAATTTTATAAGGGCAGCTGCGTTGTCCCTCGGCCCTGTGCGATTATAAAATGTGAACAAAAAAAAAACAAAATTCTTACATCCGTAAACTCCCTCAATATCTGCTCTTGTTTTGCGGCACAGCTCCGTGCAATGCTGGCGTATATTTAATTCTGATTCTTGGAGGAAATGCATAGGAAATTTTTTTTAAATGGAAATGATTGCCTTTCTTTAGAAGACTTACTTTATAAAAAAAAATTATTATTGGGGGAATTCTTCAACAAATTAATTACAATTCCAATACATTATTATCTGAGCGCAATGCTGCTTCATTACCTTATTTAACAATATACCTCGTCCTGAATCGTGACCAGAGACCGATGTCGACCCCCGCCCACTCCTCACACACTACAGTACTGACTGACTACTGCAGACGGAGTGCAACTTGCAACTCGCGACTCGCTACGTACAACAACTGCACTCGAACTGCTGTCTCGCGCGGTCAAGCGCAGACTAGCAACGATAAATAACTCTCTGGTCAGAGATTCTCTCATGGCTCGCCATCGCTGGTACTGAATACATACGTGTTTCAAGGTATCTTCGTCTTCTCTACTGGCGATCGTGGCTATCAGTCACGGTCACTGCGAGATGTTCCGCCTATGGTCCGTCAGTGTATAAAGTCACGTTTGCTTCCGAAGGAGTGGTCGAGTGGCAGGTGCCGGCGCCTGTAACTTGGACACTCTGTAGCGTCGTTAAAGTCTAAAACGGTGCACGGTTCGAGTTGTACGTTTTCTATTTTTACGGCTTCCAGGGGCAACAAAAATTTGAGTGAAAGTTCCTGGCAGATTAGAACTGCTTGCCCGAGAAATGCAAAGGTCCCGAGTTCGAGTCTCGGTCCGGCACACTGTTTTAATCTACCAGGAAGTTTCATATCAGCGCACACTCCGCTGCAGAGTGAAAATCTCATTCTGGAAACATTCCCCAGGCTGTGGCTAATCCACGTCTCCGCATATCCTTTCTTCCAGGAGTGCTAGTTTTGCAAGGTTCGCAGGAGAGCTTCTGTGAAGTTCGGAAAGTAGGAGACGTTGTACTGGTGGAAGTAGGGCTGTGAGGACGGGGCGTGAGTCGCGCTTGGGTAGCTCAGTTGGTAGAGCACTTACCCGCGAAAGGCAAAGGTCCCGACTTCGAGTCTCGGTCCGGCACACAGTTTTAATCTGCCAGGAAGTTTCATATCAGCGCACACTCCACTACAGAGTGAAAATCTCATTCTGGAAAAATTTGAGTGTTTCATATACCTACTGAATGAATTTAAAAATCTGAAACACCGACGTAATATACTGATTAAGGGGTGTAATCTTTCGTTAAAATTTTGAAACAGTAAGCCAAGTATTAAAGTCAGAAACTGTTTATATGTCTTGAGGCATCGTGAAGCAGGGCGCGCATATTACCCAGACTATATTCACCCTGCACCTGAGAATGAGAGCACTTGGTGACTTGCAGAGTTTCGTATGACTGCATAGTGGTTGCTTTTCCCATCCCAATGGAGACTAATTAACTGCAGAATCGCATGCTGTTGTTGAAACAAGAACTCCTAGTTGAGACGGCCGCTGTAGATCGGGTACATGGACATTAAATGGTTCATTCATACACTCCTGGAAATGGAAAAAAGAACACATTGACACCGGTGTGTCAGACCCACCATACTTGCTCCGGACACTGCGAGAGGGCTGTACAAGCAATGATCACACGCACAGCACAGCGGACACACCAGGAACCGCGGTGTTGGCCGTCGAATGGCGCTAGCTGCGCAGCATTTGTGCAACGCCGCCGTCAGTGTCAGCCAGTTTGCCGTGGCATACGGAGCTCCATCGCAGTCTTTAACACTGGTAGCATGCCGCGACAGCGTGGACGTGAACCGTATGTGCAGTTGATGGACTTTGAGCGAGGGCGTATAGTGGGCATGCGGGAGGCCGGGTGGACGTACCGCCGAATTGCTCAACACGTGGGGCGTGAGGTCTCCACAGTACATCGATGTTGTCGCCAGTGGTCGGCGGAAGGTGCACGTGGCCGTCGACCTGGGACCGGACCGCAGCGACGCACGGATGCACGCCAAGACCGTAGGATCCTACGCAGTGCCGTAGGGGACCGCACCGCCACTTCCCAGCAAATTAGGGACACTGTTGCTCCTGGTGTATCGGCGAGGACCATTCGCAACCGTCTCCATGAAGCTGGGCTACGGTCCCACACACCGTTAGGCCGTCTTCCGCTCACGCCCCAACATCGTGCAGCCCGCCTCCAGTGGTGTCGCGACAGGCGTGAATGGAGGGACGAATGGAGACGTGTCGTCTTCAGCGATGAGAGTCGCTTCTGCCTTGGTGCCAATGATGGTCGTATGCGTGTTTGGCGCCGTGCAGGTGAGCGCCACAATCAGGACTGCATACGACCGAGGCACACAGGGCCAACACCCGGCATCATGGTGTGGGGAGCGATCTCCTACACTGGCCGTACACCACTGGTGATCGTCGAGGGGACACTGAATAGTGCACGGTACATCCAAACCGTCATCGAACCCATCGTTCTACCATTCCTAGACCGGCAAGGGAACTTGCTGTTCCAACAGGACAATGCACGTCCGCATGTATCCCGTGCCACCCAACGTGCTCTAGAAGGTGTAAGTCAACTACCCTGGCCAGCAAGATCTCCGGATCTGTCCCCCATTGAGCATGTTTGGGACTGGATGAAGCGTCGTCTCACGCGGTCTGCACGTCCAGCACGAACGCTGGTCCAACTGAGGCGCCAGGTGGAAATGGCATGGCAAGCCGTTCCACAGGACTACATCCAGCATCTCTACGATCGTCTCCATGGGAGAATAGCAGCCTGCATTGCTGCGAAAGGTGGATATACACTGTACTAGTGCCGACATTTTGCATGCTCTGCTGCCTGTGTCTATGTGCCTGTGGTTCTGTCAGTGTGATCATGTGATGTATCTGACCCCAGGAATGTGTCAATAAAGTTTCCCCTTCCTGGGACAATGAATTCACGGTGTTCTTATTTCAATTTCCAGGAGTGTAGAATGAAGGCATTCACGGCAGGTGTTGTCATCACTTAACACTTCCGGGCTGAGATGCCATGGTCCATACATAAGACTCTCCCCTGACGTTTCACCTTCGACTGCGGAAGGCATACTCCAAGGACATTTGGCGAAATGCGACGAGCGCGAGTGAGCGCCGTATGTATCAGGCATCCAGAGGGGGCCGCGCGAATGTACAGAGAGGCCATTGAGATTGCCAAACACTGCAATAATTTTAATAGAAAAGATAATGGCATTAAGCTGGATAAGATATGGAAGTCAACATTGCAGCAACAGTGTGACAATCGATTAATTTCAATTGAGAGAGTTGGCAATATCAGAGATCATAACACAGCAGACGTCACGTGATTGACAGCGGCGGCCTCTGGATGTCTTATATACGGCGCTCACTCGCGCTCTCTTCGCAGTTCGCCGATTGTCCTCGGAATATGCCTTGCGCATTCGAAGGCGAAACGTAAGGGGAGAGTCTTATGTATGGCCCACGGCATCTCAGCCCGGAAGTGTTAAGTGATGATTAAATGATTCAAATGGCTCTGAGCACTATGGGAGTCAGTCCTCTAGAACTTAGAAGTACTTAAACCTGGCCCGCATCTCGTGGTCGTGCGGTAGCGTTCTCGCTTCCCACGCCCGGGTTCCCGGGTTCGATTCCCGGCGGGGTCAGGGATTTTCTCTGCCTCGTGATGGCTGGGTGTTGTGTGCTGTCCTTAGGTTAGTTAGGTTTAAGTAGTTCTAAGTTCTACGGGACTGATGACCATAGCTGTTAAGTCCCATAGTGCTCAGAGCCATTTGAACCATTTTTTACTTAAACCTGACTAACCTAAGGTCATCACACACATCCATGCCCGAGGCACGATTCGAACCTGCGACCGTAGCAGTCGCTGGTTCCGGACTGAAGCTCCTAGAACCGCTCGGTCACAGGGGCCGCCTGAACATTAAATGCACTGGTCAACAGCAGTCATAGCGGGTGTTCGCGTATATCCGCTCATACCTCAAGGCGCCACTTACAAGCGCCTGCAACCTTTGCCTCCATCGTAAAATACCTTACATATCATAAGCCATGTTTTAACAAACTCTTCGAGCACAAAAATCTGGAAATGAGACATCATGTACCGGCTGAGTGGTGACCCTTTCTTCAAATATCAGGAATTAGGTTTCCAGATAGGGTGAAGGAAGACGGCGTTCTTCGTGGTATCTCCAGCACTTTGCGATCTCCCTCGCGGATGCAATCCGGAGACTGGGCCGAACGTGCGGCCGCTCCCACCCCCTTGCCTTTCCCACAATTTCAAGCCGTGGGCAACTGCCCCGTCCAGTCCAATGAGGCGACCGCCGCCGCCGTCTCGGAAATCGATTTCAATCGACCAGTGCGGCGCTCGCGCTGGGCGGCGAGGAATCGCTCTCGCGTCGACCCCGGCGGTCGACCGTCGAGGAGTAGGAGCGGGACGGGTCGGGCCGAGGCAATCAGCCCCCGCTCGTAACAAGCTGAACGAGCGCACAATGGCCGACATTAGCGACAACTTCCTGCACCACTCCGCGCGCCGCGGCGACGTCTTCGCAGATCACCCCTTGCGGTGAAGGCAGCGCTAACGGTGACCCCGATAACCTTCGACCTCAGATGTCACTGCTCTTCAGTAAGCAGCGGCAGAAAAATGTTGATGTTCCAGATACAGGCTTTCGTAGCGGGGACGCCAGAGCTCTGAAGAAATTCCGACCAAGGCATACTGACTCAACACCACATGGACACTTGTTAACGGATGTACAATCATTTGGGACAATCATTTGTGACAAGATTAAGGATTTCTTGTTAGGGAGGACACAGCATGTTCTCTTGAAACGAGAGTCCTCGGTAGATATTGATGTAACTTCAGATGTGGTCCAGGGAAGTGTTTTGATACCTTGCTATTCATAATGTGTATTTATGTCCTGGCAGACCATATATATAATAACCTCAGAATTCCTGCACTTGATGCGGTTATCTATTAGGAATTATAATAATCAAATCTGCACAAGAAGTCAGACAAGTCTTGATTTCAAAGTGGTTCAAACATTGGCAACTTGCCTTAAATGCCAGAAATATAAAATTGTGCCCTTCACAAAACGCAGAAAACATTACTGAGTAACAACTCTTGTCAGTCAAGTCAAACTAATACCTCGGTGGAACAATTTGTAGATATTTGATATGGAATGATCACAAGGGCTCAGTCGTAGGTAAGGTACGTGTCAGACGTAGGTACTTTGGCAGTATACTGCGAAAATGTAGTATACGAAGGAGAATGGTTAAAAATGGAGGCTGCAACCCATCTTAGAATACTGGTCGAACGTATGGGACATGTACCAAATACGAGGAGCGTTCAGTAAGTACTGTGACACATTTTTTTTTCTCGGCTAATATCGTTTGAAAAAATGTAGAATTTATTGAGGGGCGTTTCCTATAGTTTCATGAAGCTCCGATGGTGGCGGCGCTATTCGTCACCTTCGAAATTGCGTCTGTAACCGAGGTGTGTTCCAAGTAAAGAGCTGTCATTGAGTTTCTTTTGGAAGAAAACGAAAGCATCGCAGATATCTGTATGCGCTTGCAGAATGTTTACGGAGACCTCGCAGTTAACAAAAGCACAGTGAGTCGTTGGGCGAGGCATCTGTCATCATCGTAACAAGTCTGCAGCTCGTGGTCTAGTGACTAGCTTTGCTGCCTCTGGATCACGGGGTCACGGTTTCGATACCCGGCCGGGTTGGGGATTTTCTCTGCTGAGGGACTGTGTTTGCGCTATCCTCATCATATCATCATCACCATTCGTGGCTGTGGTTAGACTGGACTGAAGAAATTGGACTGTGTTAAAATTGGGCCTTTGTTCGTGCGCTGATGACCACGCAGTTGAGTGCCCCACACAACAAACATCATCAGCGTCATCATCGTAACAAGGTCACCCAAACCTGTCCGATCTCCCGCGCGCTGACCGGTCGCACACAGCTGTGACTCGTGCAATGTTGGAATGTGAGGACACTCCCAGTCGAGGTGATCGACTGATCAAACAATCAAACAGCTCGCTGCACGACTGGACGTGTCTGTTGGTAGTGCTGACATACTCGTCCACCACTTCGGCTACTCAAAAGTGTATGCCTGCTGGATTCTTCGCCACTTAACAGAAGACCTTAAAGAGCAACGAAAGACAACCTGTATGGAACTGCTTGCACGTTAGTAGGCCGATAGTGAGAATTTTTTGACGAACATCATCACAGGCGATGAAACTTGGGTACATCACTTCGAACAGGAAACAGAACGGCAATCCATGAAGTGGCACCATACCATCTCTCTCTGAAGAAAAAGTTCAAAGCGGCACCTTCAGCAGGTGACGTCATGGCGACCGTCTTCTGAGACTCTGAACGGGTTATTCTGTTTGACGTCCCCCCTTACGGTGCAACAATCAACTCGGAAGTATATTGTGCTACCTACCGGAAATTGATGGAACGACTTCTGCGCGTTCGTCACCACAAAATTGCAACCGGACTTCTCCGTGACAAATAAAGGCCTCACACAAGTCTGCGCATCCGAGAGGAGCTCACAAAACTTCATTGGAATGTTCTTCCTCACCCACCCTACAGCCTGGATAGCGCACATTTGCGCCTTCCGACTTCCATCTGTTTAGCGTTGGCTCCAACGCCGACCAGTAGAGTGGAACCATGCGGGCATACATGCCCTCCCAGTAAGTGGCTTAAGGACGTCGCATTGAATAGAGATTATGTTGAAAAATGCGGTTTTATAGTTAAGAGAGAGGAGAATAATATGGTGTATATGAATCGCTAATAAGAGCAACCGACTTTGGGAAAATAATGTATTGTATTACTAACTGGACACCACTCGTACTGGGTGGAACAATTTCTGGAATTTGAAGTAGAGTGATCACATGTCATCAGTCGTAGGTAAGGCAGATGCCAGACGTCGGTTCATTGGCAGGATACTGGGAAAGTGCAGTCTATGAAGGAGAGTGGCTTAAAAGGGGATATGCATCCCATCGTAGAATACTGGTCAAGCGTGTTGAACCAGTACCAAAGAGAACTGACAACAATTGTTGAATGTGTACAATGAAGGGCAGCAGAAACGGTCAGCTTGAATCGCAGGAATGCGTCACAGAAATGTTGAAAACCTTGAACTGGCGGACTCTTGAAGATAGACACGAAAGCCTGCATACAGAGTATCCAGAACCAGTTTAAGTTAAGAATCTAGATATACAGGGTGATTCAAAAAGAATACCACAACTTTAAAAATGTGTATTTAATGAAAGAAACATAATATAACCTTCCGTTATACATCATTACAAAGAGTATTTAAAAAGGTTTTTTTCACTCAAAAACAAGTTCAGAGATGTTCAATATGGCCCCCTCCAGACACTCGAGCAATATCAACCCGATACTCCAACTCGTTCCACACTCTCTGTAGCATATCAGGCGTAACAGTTTGGATAGCTGCTGTTATTTCTCGTTTCAAATCATCAATGTTGGCTGGGA
This sequence comes from Schistocerca cancellata, assembly GCF_023864275.1. Classification (NCBI taxonomy): domain Eukaryota; kingdom Metazoa; phylum Arthropoda; class Insecta; order Orthoptera; family Acrididae; genus Schistocerca; species Schistocerca cancellata. The sequence goes on from NC_064628.1 coordinate 609,573,101, forward strand.
GAGGTGGCCGAAACACCATATCCTTAACATACCCCCATAAGAAAAAATCGCAGGGGGTAAGATCAGGGCTTCTTGGAGGCCAGTGATGAAGTGCTCTGTCACGGGCTGCCTGGCGGCCGATCCATCGCCTCGGGTAGTTGACGTTCAGGTTTCATAACTAACCTTTTTCGTAGGGCTCTCCATACAGTTGATTGTGGAATTTGCAGCTCTCTGCTAGCTCTGCGAGTCGATTTTCCTGGGCTGCGAACAAATGCTTGCTGGATGCGTGCTACATTTTCATCACTCGTTCTCGGCCGTCCAGAACTTTTCCCTTTGCACAAACACCCATTCTCTGTAAACTGTTTATACCAACGTTTAATACTCCACCTATCAGGAGGCTTAACACCATACTTCGTTCGAAATACACGCTGAACAGCTGTCGTCGATTCACTTCTGCCGTACTCAATAACACAAAAAGCTTTCTGTTGAGCGGTCGCCATCTTAGCATCAACTGACGCTGACGCCTAGTCAACAGCGCCTCAAGCGAACAAATGTACAACTAAATGAAACTTTATAGCTCCCTTAATTCGCCGACAGATAGTGCTTAGCTCTGCCTTTTGTCGTTGCAGAGTTTTAAATTCCTAAAGTTGTGGTATTCTTTTTGAATCACCCTCTATTTTACAGCTGATCCTAGCCGCAGCATAGCACACTTCTTAAATGGACACAGTCCTTTTCTCATACACTTGAACCACATGAGTCTAAGTCAGGCACAAAACTGCCAAAGGGGGTAATCATGAACACCAGAACACAAGTTCTGTTCTGCGGGAATTAAAGAAATATGAGAGACATATCACAGATATACAACATAACAACTGAACACCAACCACACGAAGCAATTAGGAACGTTGATCAATGAAAGTATCTAAACAAATTAGAGTAAAAAATTTCTAAAACAGCTTACAAACAATAGCTACACGCTAGGCCAGTGGTTTTCTGCCTTTCTGAGACCATTACTTCGGAGTACAGTCAGGAGTAACCAAAGTTCCCCTTCTCCATGATCATCATCGTTAGTGCCTAACTAAAATTTAGAAAGAAGAAGGTTGTTCTTTGCTTTTATTTTTAAAATGACGAAAGTTAAATGATATTTATTTTTTGTGCGTGCTTTATTAAAACGTGACCTCATGAGACAGTGAGATAATTAGCACTGCATATTTCTAAAAATAGAATGATGAAGCAATTCTTAGTGCATTATGAATGCTGCCTACAAGTCCTTCTTAGAGAAGGAAGATGACTGTCCATAGTGTGAGTAGGTCCTTGTTATAAAACATGCTTCCTCCGCTTTATTCCTTTCTTTAGCGACACATACGTCATCCACGTCCTGCGGGTGCATTTGAAATCAACCACATTAAACTGTGTGGACAATAGTCAGGCCTACTGCTTGTAAATCACTTGCTTACTAAACTCCTTACTTCTGAATTGGCAGAAATTCGAATAGTTCAGTTCCAGTTCTTTATGTCTAACCACTGCCACTAACAACAACAACAACAACAACAACAACAACAGCAACAACAATTATGCACAATATACAATACACAAGGTCAGTAAAACTTTAAAACACGTATCTATTTTGTACGAGCTGTAAATAAATAGTTGCCACTATTAAAGTTCCAACCTTCGTATGTATTTATTCCAGTCTTCTATTAGTCCATCTCCACATCCCTCATGTCTCTGTCAATGTGCTCCTTCGCCCTTATCCATCCCTTCCTCCCATCTCTAAAACATTTCCTCTCCCCCCTTATCCCTACCTATCTCTCCCTCACCCTGTCTCTGTCTATCTCCTTCGCTTTCGTTTCTCTGTCCTCTCCTCCTCTCTCGTCTCTCTGTCCATTCCCCCCTCCCCTATAGGCCTATCTGTCCATATCCTCCTCCTCCTGCCTGTGCCTATCTTCTCCTTCCCCCTCGCTGTCTCTCCATTCCCTCGTCCTCCTTTCTCTCTCCACGTTACCGTACTCACCTCAGTAGGAGGCCGCTGGTTCTTACCCGTAAATTATTCCTTTCCACATTGTAACTAATGTGTGTAGCAAATTTGACTGAAAACGTTCCAGGGGTTTACGATGAGCTTTTTACCCGTGGCTTTGCCAGCAAACACACACGTCGAAAATATTTCACACATGTTTAACATATTTCACCCATATTTGTACACATATTTCATCTGTAAGTCTTGGGAATTTCACCCTGCAGTTTCGTTTCCACGTAGCTGAGTGTTTGTGACGTCATATCTCCTAAACTATGTGTCATACAATGATATAATTTTGTAGGTACATTCGGTGGCATATGTGGATTGCGTCTGCGAAATGTGTTGCGAATATAGTTGTAGTAGCAAAGAAGTAATGCGTGACGCAGCACGTTTTCACGCACCTCAGCGTTCATGACGTTATATCTCCTGAACTAAGTGTCGCACAATGGTGTAATTTTTTTGGCACATTCAATGGTACATGTGAATACTGTTCGCAAAATGCGTCACGAATACAATTAGTAGTGAAGAGGTAACAAATTAAAACGTCATGTTTCATGTGGCAGTTCCACTGCTTGAACACCGCAAAAGGAGTAAGCGATAAACTTCTTTCTTTCGTCATTTTGAAGGTCTTCCAACGAGGAAATGTTGTATAAAAGTTTCAAATTATCTGCACAGTTTACTGCAAGTCTCTGAGTGTTCTCTTTCTCAAATACGAGATGACTGAAGCAAGAGTACTCTCACGTCGTGGGCTACACTGCTATTCCATCCCACCCCCACCCCTTTGGTAGTTGGGTGGTTCTTATTCCCACAGTGATTCTTTCCAGGCAGTAAACTGATGTGTGTACCAAGTTTGGTTGAAATCGGTCCAACTGTTTAGAAGGAGAAGTGGAACGAATATACATACATACTGGGTGATCAAAAAGTTAGTATCAATTTGAAAACTGAATAAATCATGGAGTAATGTAGACAGAGAGGTTCAAATTGACGCACTTGCTTGGAATGACATGAGGTTTTATTAGAACCAAAAAAATACAAAAGATCAAAAAATGTCCGACAGATGGCGCTTCATCTGATCAGAATAGCAATAACTAGCATAACAAAGCAAGACAAAGCAAAGATGATGTTCTTTACAGGAAATGCTCAAGATGTCCACCATTATTCCTCAACAATAGCTGTAGTCCAGGAATAATGTTGTGAACAACACTGTAAAGCATGTCCGGAGTTACGGTGAGGCATTGGTGTCAGATGTTGTCTTGAACCCCTATAGATGTTGGTGGATCACTATACACTTGCGACTTCAGGTAACCCCAAAGCCAATAATCGCACGGACTAAGGTCTGGGGACCTGGGAGGCCAAGCATGGCGAAGGTGGCGGCTGAGCACACGATCATCACCAAACGACGCGCGCAAGAGATCTTTCACGCGTCTAGCAATATGGGGTGGTTCTAATAAAACCCCATGTCATTCCAAGCATGTGTGTCAATTTTTACCTCTCTGTCTACATTATTCCATGGTTTATCAAGTTTTCAAATTTATATTGACTTTTTGATCATCCAGTACATACATACAGGGCTATTACAAATGATTGAAGCGATTTCATAAATTCACTGTAGCTCCAATCATTGACATATGGTTACGACACACTATAGATACGTAGAAAAACTCATAAAGTTTTGTTCGGCTGAAGCCGCACTTCAGGTTTCTGCCGCCAGAGCGCTCGAGAGCGCAGTGAGACAAAATGGCGACAGGAGCCGAGAAAGCGTATGTCGTGCTTGAAATGCACTCACATCAGTCAGTCATAACAGTGCAACGACACTTCAGGACGAAGTTCAACAAAGATCCACCAACTGCTAACTCCATTCGGCGATGGTATGCGCAGTTTAAAGCTTCTGGATGCCTCTGTAAGTGGAAATCAACGGGTCTGCCTGCAGTGAGCGAAGAAACGGTTGAACGCGTGCGGGCATGTTTCACGCGTAGCCCGCGGAAGTCGACGAATAAAGCAAGCAGGGAGCTAAACGTACCACAGCCGACGGTTTGGAAAATCTTACGGAAAAGGCTAAAGCAGAAGCATTTCTTAAACAGGAGATTGGAAAACCGATGAATCGGTCGTGGTGAAGATCATGATCAACAATTCATTTCATGGCCTCCACGCTCTCCCGACTTAACTTTCTGTGGGGTTATGTGAAAGATTCAGTGTTTAAACCTCCTCTACCAAGAAACGTGCCAGAACTGCGAGCTCGCATCAACGATGCTTTCGAACTCATTGATGGGGACATGCTGCGCCGAGTGTGGGAGGAACTTGATTATCGGCTCGATGTCTGCCGAATCACTAAAGGGGCACATATCGAACATTTTTGAATGCCTAAAAAAACTTTTTGAGTTTTTGTACATGTGTGCAAAGTATTGTGAAAATATCTCAAATAATAAAGTTATTGTAGAGCTGTGAAATCGCTTCAATCATTTGTAATAACCCTGTACATGAAGACATCCATTGTTATAATTTTTATGGATAAGGAAAAAGCTGATTAAAAAACGAGTAAAATAGTGGGCAGTCTTCACGTAGCACACATGGAAAACGGTGCGTGTGGACGCAAGTATTCGTGGTGGCTTTGGCTCCTCCGAGCCCGACGGACAGAGTAGCGGTTAAGACGCCAAGAACGACCCACCATGAGAAATCAGGCAGTTGGACTTAAACCGAGTAACAAATGAAAAAAAACTATTCTATAGCCGCTACATATCGATCCCGCAAGGGCCGTGAAGAGAGGGCTAGACTTATTACAGCACCCACAGAAGGATTTACGCAATTATTCATTCTGCGCTCCCAGACGCGTCTGGAACGCAAAGAAATCCTAACACGTGGTACAGTGCTAAGCACACTCTGCTGCGCACTTTACATTGGTGTACAGACTATGGGTGTAGTTGTAGATGCAGAAATTCACAATCTCGGTGGTCAAATTGGAATTTGAAGGCCACGAGTTCAGTGCCTCAGGAACTTCAACTACCTCGCTCGTTCAACAGAACGGAGTGGGAACACTGTTGGTCTTAATTTTAGTTCATTAGTCTCCCGCACTGACCTCGTCATCTCAGAATAGCACTTGCACACAACACACCTCGTAATCCATATGTATGACTCAAGTACTTTCCACACCCTTTGTGTCATGTAGTTCTATTTTTGAACTTGCCACGTTTATTTTGATTCTGAGGCAGATTCCAGGCTGCAATACATGGTATTGGTCATACTGTCAATAATCGGCATCATGCATTGTTGTTGTTGTTGTTGTTGTTGTTGTTGTTGTTGCGGTCTTCAGTTCTGAGACTGGTTTGATGCAGCTCTCCATGCTACTCTATCCTGTGCAAGCTTCTTCATTTCCCAGTACCTACTGCAGTCTACATCCTTCTGAATCTGCTTAGTGTATTCATCTCTTGGTCTCCCTCTACGAATTTTACCCTCCACGCTGCCCTCCAATGACAAATTTCTGATCCCTTGATGCCTCAGAACATGTCCTACCAGACGGTCCCTTCTTCTTGTCAAGTTGTGCCACAAACTCCTCTTCTCCCCAATTCTATTCGATACCTCCTCATTAGTTATGTGATCTACCCATCTAATCTTCAGCATTGTTCTGTAGCACCACATTTCGAAAGTTTCTATTCTCTTCTTGTCTAAACTATTTATCGTCCACGTTTCACTTACATACATGCCTACACTTCATACAAATACTTTCAGAAACGACTTCCTGACACTTAAATCTATACTCGATGTTAACAAATTTCTCTTCTTCAGAAACGTTTTCCTTGCCATTGCCAGTCGACATTTTATATCTTCTCTACTACGACCATCATCATTTATTTTGCTCCCCAAATAGCAAGACTCCTTTACTACTTTAAGTGTCTCATTTGGTAATCTAATTCCCTCAGCATCACCCGATTTAATTCTACTACATTCCGTTATTCTCGTTTTGCCTTTGTTGATGTTCATCCTATATCCTTTCAAGACACTGTCCATTCCGTTCAACTGCTCATCCAAGTCCTTTGCTGTCTCTTACAGAATTACAATGTCATCGGCGAACCTCAAAGTTTTTATTTGTTCTCCATGGATTTTAAAACCTACTCCGAACTTGTCTTTTGTTTCCTTTACTGCTTGCTCAATATACAGATTGAATAAAATCGGGGCGAGGCTACAACCCTGCCTCATTCCTTTCCCAACCACTTCTTCCCTTTCATGCCCCTCGACTCTTATAACTGCCACCTGGTTTCTGTACAAATTGGAAATAGCCTTTCGCTCCCTGTATTTTTACCCCTGCCACCTTTAGAATTTGAAAGAGAGTATTCCAGTCAACATTGTCAAAAGCTTTCTCTAAGTCTACGAATGCTAGAAACGTAGGTTTGCCTTTCCTTGATCTTTCTTCTGAGATAAGTCGTAAGTTCAGTATTGCCTCACGTGTTCCAACATTTCTACGGAATACAAACTGATCTTCCCCGAGGTCGGCTTCTACCAGCTTTTCCATTCGTCTGTAAAGAATTCGCGTTAGTATTTTGCAGCTGTGACTTATTAAACTGATAGTTCATGCATTACTTACGATAAACTTACTTCTTCGTCTGTTAGCTCTAAACGAAATGTAGTTGTTCGAAAAATACTCTAGCATACCTCATGTCCTGCATTACACGATAAACGTTCTTCTGGAGTCAGCACCTTTATCACTAAAGCCAGACGAGAAGAAGCACAACAAGCGAGACTTCTTTCCCTGAGTACATGTTCTGCATCGATACACGCGACCGCCGTGAATCTCGCGCGCAACTGGGAGCGCACAGCGGTGCGTCTCTAGCAGTGACGACGCTGCCGCCTGAGCGCCGAAAGCGGGATTTCTACCTGCGAGCGGCAGCGATGGCGGTATTTGCTGCCACCCTTCCTGTTTCGCCTCCAGCGGTGGCGGCTGTGGGGGCGGAAAGCGCGGGAGGAGGGGGGAGGGACTACGGCGACGGAAGGCGTCGCTCGCTGTCGACATGTTCCTCCCGGCTTCAGACTTTGTCAGCTTTAAGAGACTTTGGATCGTTTCGCGGAGTTTCGGCTGCCGTAAGACGTAACCTGAGAGACGTGACATCGCCGGGAGAGCAACGTCTAGGCCGCGGATGCCGCCTCTCCGGTGCGCTCCCTAGCACAACGCACGTCTCTAGGCAACCAGCGTTTCACGACCGACACATGCCTCTAACTGCGACAGGTTTTAATGGTGCTTCTGTCGGGAAGTATTGTAGACGCAGCAATATGCTTTGAATGCGCAGGCGATCTAACCCTGGGACACTAAATGAGGGGCAAAGTGTTACATTGCTACCAAATTATCGTGAAGATTACTACTCCACATATTATTCAGAGGAACTCATAATTTATAGGCTGTGCTTTAGTTAATTACAACTATTTTATCTCCAATGGTATATTACATACCAAATTAAGTACAAATTATCCTGTTGTATACCCTATTACATTCATAAATTTTAAGATGATTTAGTACTCTTGGGTTAGGGTAATACAGTGGTACCACGGGGAACTTGGTTTGAACACCAGAGGGCTTTACAAGGTCGTGGAAAATAGTTAAGCTATATGTATAGATTATGATAATGTTGGCTGCAACTGCTACTTTGAGATGAAGAAGTCGGTACAAGAGACACGTTAGCGAAAATACAAATAGTACCAATTGTGCTCTTAGTCTGTCCTGTGGAACGAGCGAGGTAGGAGCAGTGCCTAAGCCATGAATTCGTAGCCGAGGTCAAATTCCCGTGTGACCATTTCAGAATTTCTGCTTCTACATCTACAACCATTCTCTGTAAACCACTGTGTGGTTGTATTAATTCCATTTCTGCTACATTTACATCCAGCTTACGGCGTGTGTACCGCACTGCAATATACTGGTTGGGTCTTCTAGGAACGTACGATCTCGGAAATTTAATACTAAATACCAAAATACGTATTGTCATTTAAACTGTCTCCGTCCGAACAGGTCTCGGAAGGCCCAACGGTACTGACCGACCGCCGTGTCACCCTCGGCCAATATCCGTCACTGGCTCACTAGTTGACCTCACATGTACTTTCACAAGTGAAACGTGGTCTGAGCAGACGTATCTGACTTCATACTCAGCCACACCACACTATTTCTGACGAAACATTCAAAATCAGCGCCACAACAAACACGAGACCAACGACGAACAAGTGAGCATCGGCAATAACATAACACCTCTCGCTGAGTATGGAGTCACAAGTGTCTGCTTAGATCACGTTTCGCCACACATTGTGAAAGTACGTGTGAGGTCAACTAGTGAGGAAATTTTGTGAAAAACTGTGTGGGAACAGTGCACTGAGTAGCAGTTGATCGAGACATCAACCAGAGACACGTAACAGGATGAAAAATATAAGTACACAAACGCACATAACCTCTACCCACGAAACAGTTCTTCACAAATACACAATAATTTTCGTGCTGTCAAAAAACGACGAAAAAGGGCACAAAAGCGATGTATAGTAATGCAGTTCATTAAGCGATGTAAGTTTAAGGTGAGCGTCTAAACAAAACGAAGCAACATGCACATATTGTAATTCTTAGGCCTACAATATATAAATTACGATAAATTTGATATTTACTTTACAGAAATAAAAATTTGACCCATAGAAGATGACACATAGGTGTCGAAACATGTCTGGGTAAATATAAAAACAAAACACAAATAAATTAATTGTGTTTGCATAAGGCTAATTTTTAAAACAACCCAAAGAGATATGTGTTTCAAAGATGACAGAAAAGCTGAGAACAAAACCTATATAAAACGTAATAGCTTTAATAAATATATATTGCCTCCTTAGAACGTACACAGAATGGGAGGTGATAAAGAAATGACACGTCACAGGTTGAGATGATATGTGATGTTATTTTAGTGATTAAAATATCGAGTCAAATTTCTAAAGAACTCGATAAATTGAACCCACTTATCACTGTGACATTGCACGCATTCTGACATATACGCATGCATTGACTGGGTTGGGAAGGATGACATACAGCCTCTTTATCCTCTCCTGAGGCAATCTCGCTCACAACTGTTGTAACGGGTCTTAGATACCCTGGACGCTGGCACAGGGATGATGTGAAGTCCGAGTTGGTCACATACACGACAGAGAAAGAAGACACAACACCAAAAAATAAGTAACGTAGAGTAGTGAAATTTCGGGAATACATTGTCTTGGTAACATATTTAAGTGATTAACATTGCAAGATCGCAGGTTAATGGAAGTGCGAGATAAGTCAATTCGAATGTGAAATGCTTGTATCTTATATACCGGTGCAACTGCCAGGATTTTGAATGCAAGCATTCAAACGTGCATGCATTGTGTTGTACATGTGCGCGACGTAACTTTCTGGGATGGAGTTCCGTGCCTGTTGCACATGGTCGGTCAATACAGGGACGGTTAATGCTGTTTGTGGATGACGCTGGAGTTGTCTTCAGATTATATGCCGTATGTGCTCGACTGGAGAAAAAAAGTTTTCAAATGCATGTTAATTCCTAAGGGACCAAACTGCTGAGGTCATCGGTCCCTAGACTTACACACTACTGAAACTAAATTAAACTAACTAATGCTGAGAACAACACACACACCCATGCCCGAAGGAGGGCTCGAACCTCCGGCGGGAGGGTCGACTGGAGACAGATCTGGTAATCCAGCAGGCCAAGGCAACATGTCGACACACTGTATAGCGTGTCGGGTTACAATAGCGGTATGTTGGCGAGTTAGAAAATACTCCCTTTAATACAGTTCATGAATGGCAGCACAACAAGTCAAATCACCAGATTGACGTACAGTTTTGCAGTCAGGTGCTCCTCCTGTCATACGAAATAGCAACCTGGATCATAACTCTAGGTGGAGGTCCAGTGCGTCATACAGCATGCAGGCAGGTTGGTTGCAGGCTCTCAATCGGCATGCTTGTAACCAACATACGGCCATCACTGGCGCCGAGATAGAACCAGCTACCATCATAAAATACAACAGACATCCACCTTACCCTCTAATAAGCTCTCGTTTGACACTGGAATGGAGGTGGTTCGGCATCAGTAGAATGCGCGCTACCTGGCGCCTGGTTCGGAGCTGTGCTTGAAGTAATCAATTATTAACAGTTCGTTATGTCACTTTGGTGCCAGATGCTCCTTAAATTACGTCTGCAGATGCAGTGCGATAGGCCAGAGCCATATGCCGAACACGATGGTCTTACCTCTCAGCAGCGCCACGTGGCCGTCGGAGTTTGATTTCCTTACGACCGTACATTTCCGTGATCACCGCTGCCAGCAGTCACGTATAGTGGCTACAGTTCAGTCAAGTCTTTCTGAAACATAATAGAATTAACATCCAGCTTCTTGTAGCCCTATTACACGACCTCGTTCCAAATCTGTGAGTTTTTGATAATGGCGTCTTTGTCACATTAAAGGCATTCTTGACAAACATCAACTCACCACATCCAGTCCTGAAGGTAACTGACGTTCGCAGTCGTTACAGCTTGTATTCAAAGCAAAACAGATTTACAAAATGGTTCAAATGGATCTGAGCACTATGGGACTTAACATCTGAGTTCATCAGTTCCCAAGAACTTAGAACTACTTAAACGTAACTAACCTAAGGACATCACACACATCCATGCCCGAGGCAGGATTCGAACCTGCGACCGTAGCGCCTAGAACCGCTCGGCCACACCGGCCGGCACAGATCTGCATCCTCATAGTGTTTCTACTAGGGCCACTCTTATGGAACTGCCACGAAATCTGAAGAGACATCATCTTCGACTTGTATAAAGACGCCTACCTACTTTCGTTTACGTCTCGCAACTCTATCTTCGTGTTAAGGTTTTTTTCCATGAGTGTATATTGTGGACAGATCTATGAATGTTTCTGGCCACGGTAGTAACTCACCATCAGGCAGAAAGTTCATAGAGACACGTGCCATGTCTGGACGAATATTCTTTAATTCTCTAGTCCGGTCGGTGCTAGTCTCCGTCCGATGACGCCGGATGACACAGAAAGTTGGAGGTAGTCCATTACTTTCCTCTGATGGCGGACACGGATTGAAGGGCTTATTATTTGCTTGGTGCACAGTACGTCGAGCCCCCCTTGTGGGTGGCCTGATGTAGTCGACCGCAATCTTTACAACAAGTGTGCATGCTCCCGCGATTCTATGCAGTCCAACATCGGGTCACTGTCGCATTCCAATGCCCCATAAATCTGGATATTGGACGAATCGACTAGCTGGTCACATGATGACCCACAATGAGACCCCTTTTAAAATCTGTCATGTGCTGATAACTCTGTCTCACGTGAGTACACAGCATCTCCGTATCCTTCACACTGAACATGCAACATCCGACGTTGCTTACGCCCTTTATATACCCCACCGGGCCTGGTATCAACACTAAACACGATCAACAGTAAGGCACTGTGGAGGCCGAACTACCTATTACAAATACGAGGGGTGTTTAATAAGTCATGCAACACATTTTTTTGGGCCGGTTGAAAAAAAAGCGGAATTTGTTATGGGACATCGTGGAATATTCCCTCTTCAGTCCCTATAGTTTCTTGATATTCCGATAGTTGGTGCCGCTGTATGTAGGCTACAAAATGGCATCTGTAACGGAGATACATTCCAAGCAGAGAGCTGTCATCAACTTTCTTTTGGTGGAAAACTGGAGAATTGGAGATATTCATAGGCGTTGACGCTTGCAGTGTATCTAGGGAGACCTGGCAGTCAACAAAAGCACGGTGAGTCGTTGGGAGGGATGTCTGTCATCATTCCAACAAGGTCGCGCAGACCCGTCCGATCTCCCGCGTGCCAGGCGGCCACACACTACTGTGACTCCTGAAATGTGATCGTCGCCACAGAAGTACAAACAAAATTGTCGTTTTCCATGACAACGCAAGACGTCACATCAGTCCGTGCACTCGAGAGGGACTCAGAAAACTTCATTGGACTGTTCTTCCTCATCCACCCTACAGCCCGGAGCTCTGACGTCCCAACTTCCATCTGTTTGACCGAATGAAGGATGCACTCCGCACGAAGCAGTACCTGGATGACGCTGAGGTTATTAACGCATCAAGACGCCGTCTGCGACGTCGACCAGTAGAGTGATACCATGTGGGGACACAGGTCATCACAGTAAGGTGGCGTAAGGCCGTCGCATTAAGCGGAGATTATGTTGAAAAGTAGGGTTTTGTAGCCAATAGAGTGGCGAGTACTGGAATCCTGAATAAAAACAATGAGCTTTCAGAGGAAAAAATGTGTTGCTTTACATATTCAACGCCTCACTTTAACATCTGATCGTGGATCCCGGGTAGTTCGCTCTTTTGACAGGACAGCGTATTTCGGGAGATTTTGGGTACCACATGATAGAACTGGCACTTTGTTGAAGAACCTCCACAGCCGGTAGCCAGTAGCTGAGCAACTGTGTCTCGTGTTGCGGCGTTTCGGCAGCCCCCTGTTTAATTACGTCGCCTACGCCGCTTTCCGTCCACTTGGGAACATATTCCATTAGAAAGCGGGCCGGACCGTTGCCCATTACGGCAAAGTGCTGTAACGACTTGGCCACCGCCGCCGCGCCCGTTACTGGTGCGCTGCACCGACCGGCGCCGGCCGGCCTACTACTTCGTTTAGAGTTGACATTCGCAGATCCCGACTGCGGATAACTCGGTCCCCAGCGCTGGTCGCGCTTCCACCCTGTTAGCCATAACTCGGACCTACGTGTTTATCTGGCTTATTAACGGCCCGCCGGGGCGGGTGCGGCTGAGGGGCGCTGCCCGCTGTTATAGCCACTGCGTTCCCGTTATTTTCCCGCCTACTCCCACCTCCCCAACCCCTTTACAACCCTTTGACCGTCCTCTCCTTCCGCACTTTTCCCCGCTCCACTCTCTTCTCTCGTACACTCTTTTCGGCTCCTCTCCCGTCCTTGGAGAGATAGGAGGCTTTAATTTTCAAACTGTGTTTCGCTACCGTCCCAGCTGTGGGATGAAGCGAGAGCTGCACTGCCGCGATAATGAGAGATAAGCTGCAACTCGTGTTCTTCTAATCAGATACGTTGTACTGCCTTCTTTATTCGTATCGAGGAGTGAAAAACTGCTTCGACGAGTAGAGCTAAATATTACTCGCCGCGCTTAGGCTTTCGAGTATGCAGTCAATACCATTCTAAAGACCTGACATGAAGCGATAATAGGACAGCCACGTAAAATTAACATCACTGAAATCGAATGGAAGATATCTTGCAAGGGTTCTGCGGGTGGGGTTGTTTTGGGGGGCCGGCCGCGGTGGTCTAGCGGTTCTAGGCGATCAGTCCGGAACCGCGCGACTGCTACGGTCGCAGGTTCGAATCCTGCCTCGGGCATGGATGTGTGTGATGTCCTTAGGTTAGTTAGGTTTAAGTAGTTCTAAGTTCTAGGGGCTGATGACCACAGATGTTAAGTCCCATAGTGCTCAGAGCCATTTGAACCATTTTTTGTTTGTTTGTTTGTTTTGGGGGAAGAGACCAAACTGCGAGGTCATCGGTCTCATCGGTTTAGGGATGGACGGGGAAGGAGGTCGGCCGTGCCCTTTCAAAGCAACCATCCCGGAATTTGGCTGGAGCGATTTAGGGAAATCACGGAAAACTTAAATTAGGATGGCCGGTCGCGGTATTGAACCATCGTCCTCCCGAATGCGAGTCCAGTGTGCTAACCACTGCGCCACCTCGCTCGGTCAAGGGGTCTGGGAGACTCCAATGCACATCTAAACGAAATCGCGTAAAAGACGCTAGTGCGACCAATTCCAAAGTGCTGTTGCAGTGTTTAGAATCCTTATCAAGAAGGCATGGCTACAGACATCGAGAAAATTCAGGGACGCATTTTTAGGGTCATAAAACGTCAGTGTAGGCCGTACGAAAGTGTAACTGAAGTTTTTGGGAAAATAAACGGAAGTCCGTGTACGAAAGACGAAGTTCGAAGGCTACTCGGAAAGTAAGGTCCGATAGGTCACGAGATGGAAACGTCAATAAAAATCCGATGAAGCTTTGCACAGCTGTGTTGGGCAGTGCCCTTGGTACGCCTGTCGCTCGAGTCACGTCGCTCTTTTCAGTTCTGAGCAAACCGTGAGCACGTAAAAATGCCTAGAAGAATATAATCTCCCGGCAAGTATTGGTGCCTGCCGCGAGGTTTCGCCTGATTTACATTGAATCGCTTTAATATTCGGACACTATGATATGTTAACCTTGTAGCATCATAACTTCATTCGTAAAAAAAAACAAACGAAACATATAACCAAGTGTTTCAATACCTTGTCGGGTAACCGTTCTGTTTTATCACTTCATTCAGATGCTGCGGCATACTGCAAATGATCTTTTTTAAATAGTCCGCGTGTAGATTGTCCCATTCTTCTTTTAATCGACGCTTCAGAGTTTCCTTGGACGATATTGGTGTTTATCTAATACGTCGCTCCAGTTCTCTCCACACATTCTCTGTGGGATTGAGATGCACAATGCGAGCCTTATGTTTCGGGTCATTGTCCAGGTAAAACTTGAACGTGTTTGATATCCCCATGGTTTCAGCACTTTTCCGTAAATTGTTCTTTAATTTGTTCAGATAGACAAATTGGTCAATAATACTGTCGATGAACACCAATTCGCCCGTCCACATATCGATATACAGCCCCAGACAAGAACGCTGCCACCTCCATGCTTAATACTTATGACTGTAAATTCTTCTTTCTTCTTCTGCCACACCATGCTTCGTACATCCGACCCAAAAACGTTAAATTTACTTTCCTCGGTAAATGACGTCGTTCCACCACATTTCACCTTTCGTAATAAAATCCCTGGCAATGTACAATCTAATATTTTCAACTTTTCGCGGCCCTGTCAGCAACTGTATAAATATAAAATTTTAAATTAACAACAGCCTCAGTTGCAATGTTTACCTAGATTTACCTAGGTTTCATTTGGGATAACCCAACATTCTTCAAAGTAAAAAGAACTACGATTTGTCCAATATGGACACTGTCAAAAACTAGAAACTTTAATATAGTAATACATCGTCATAGTGCAATAACTTATCTGGGAAACAGCCTCGGCTCCACTTCGCGACCGCTTCTGAAGAAGGTTGGGTTAACCCAACTGAAACCTAGGTAAATATGGGTAAACATTGCAACTGAGGCTAATGTTAATTTAAAATTAAAATTAATATAGAATTTCTTATTTTGATTCTGTTCATTCACACACGGTTTCTTCCTGGCCACTCTTCTATTGTAGCCACTTTCATTCAATGTTCGGCGAATCAAATGGTTCAAATGGCTCTGAGCACTATGGGACTTAACATCTGAGGTCATCAGTCCCTTAGAACTTAGAACTACTTAAACCTAACTAACCGAAGGACATAACACACATCCATGCCCGAGGCAGGATTCGAACCTGCGACTGTAGCGGTCGCGCGGTTCCGGACTGCAGCGCCTAGAACCGCTCGGCCACTCAGGCCGGCTTCGGCGAATCGTTTGAGGATGTACCTTCTTGCCAGTCTCGTTTAGCAGCTCCCGTGCTAATCTGGGTGCACTGAGTGTAGGATCCTTCTTTATTTTCCATATTAGCTGCCTCTTGTCACGTGCCTCCAGCTTCGGTGGCTGGCCCCTTTACGGTACAGAGTCGTTACGGTCCTTATTTTTGAATCGTCTGACGATATCTGTCAAAATACTCTTACTTATGTTGAGCGTGGCAGCAATTTGTCCATATGATTTACCTTTCTCGTGAAAAATCACAAGCTGTCGTATCTCAAAACTAGTATTAGCTTTGAGTGGCATCGTACTGTGTGGACAGGCGACCGCGCTCGTAAACACACACTTGCCTTCTGACTCGAAGTATTTTCCCCGGTGTGAACGGTGAAAACAAGTGCGGCACTGGCATCTTTTCGGATATTAAAGTAACGTGACCATCGAAGAGTGCTTTATTTCAATCGTGTTATTTAACAAATGGTATACGTTGTGTGAACATCATTCATACTATTGTTTACTAGACATCTGCCTTCATGTAATACGTGGATATCTTATATTTTTCTTTTATTCAGAGTACAGTTATGATACAGTAAAGTAAAAATCTCTTAGTGTCCGAATATTAGGTTATTCACTGTATTGTAATCCCACATATTGTACGTGTCACTCATTTCCACCTTCATGACAATTCTCGGCCGCACACTACAGGGGCAATGAGGACACCCCTGCAGCGTTTTTGATGGGAAGTGTTTGATTACGCACCATGCAGCCCAGACTTCACTCCTTCTGGTAATCGTCTCTGCTCACATGAACCACTCGCTGTGAAGACAGCATTTTAGCACAAATTGCACACCAACCCAGACAAGTGGCGGAAAGCACAAGCGTCTGCCTTCCATAACTGGGGTAGTGGAAATTTGGTGCAATGCTACGACAAATGTCGAAGTCGGAGCGGTGACTATGTGGAGAAGTAGCTGGAAGGTGTAGCAGACTGTTGCTCATAATACATTTTTGATTTTCACTGTGGCTTCCATTTAGCGACCGATCAAACCTTAGTTTCCGAACAGGCCCTATAGTTTACATGTAATCCTGTTGGGTACATTTACAGAACCTATATTCCAAGAAGACTGTGCGAGCATTGTACGTCTGTCGCAAGCATCATGGCAGTAGGGTGCGTACAGAGACTTAACTAAACTAATGGAATAAGGTTGGTACTGAGTGCTGAGATATTACGTGTCGTGGATATTACTCGGTTGACTTTCCTGTTTCACTGACTCAAGTTGCAACCCTCTGTTGCTTGAGGGTTCCGAACTGTAGCTTGTAAGATGGCGGGTGTGTAAATTAACTATGGCTGTCATCGAGTTTCGACTCCCAAGAGTTCGTCCACACATGCAGCATACCCTGTTCTTCAGAATGCCAGACCAAACTCGAGTGCTGCGATATCTGCAACAATCCGACGTTTTGGGTTCACTTTCATTGATCATTCTCCATATAGTCCAGATGGGTGCATCAGATTTTCATCTGTTTCCTTCGAGGACTTCGCTTTGATAGCAATGAAACGGTTCAGGCAGACGTGAGGTAGTGGCTCCATCAAGAATGTCAGACATTCTACAATGACGGTGTCAACAAACTGGTCTTCCTAAGTGTAGGCTTCCGCAACCACTGTCATAATCAATAAAATTCTTCTGAGTCTCATCCTCAGTAGCCTGTGAGACTTCCACCAGTATATAAGTACCAATGATTTGTGATAAGCAGCTATGGTTCAAAAAATGGCTCTGAGCACTATGGGACTCAACTGCTGTGGTCATCAGTCCCCTAGAACTTAGAACTACTTAAACCTAACTAACCTAAGGACATCACACACATCCATGCCCGAGGCAGGATTCGAACCTGCGACTGTAGCAGCAGCGCGGCTCCGGACTGGAGCGCCTAGAACCGCACGACCACCGCGGCCGGCTAAGCAGCTATAAAAAAAAATCTCTAAGGAAGGGCACTTGTAGTAGTAGTGGCCGAAACGTCGTGAATTTTATACACTGACAATACGATCACAGAGTCAGAAAATTTTTATTAAACTAGTCTTTCGTTGGGAGCCATGTGTTTGTGGCCAGGGTGACTACGATATTGAGAAATAAATATGTGGAACATCTGTTTCATTTAAAAACCTGAGTTTCACATAAAAAAATTCAGCACGTCGTCGTAGATGGGTAGATATGAATCAAAGAAGAGGCACTAAATCGAGTCGGGGAGACAAGGATTCTTGTGCCACAACCTGACTGAAAGAAGGGACAGATTTGTAGGGCCCACACTGAGGCATCAAATAAATATTTACATGGGTGTGCTGTCTGTTCTTCTGGACATGTCCGATAGAGAAGACACCACATACAGAATATATGAATACGGTGTGACGACCCAAGATCCATTCTTTCCGTGTGGTTGCCCTCCAATCCTGATCCCCTGCGAGAATCTGAAATGGCTAGTGAGGGGTTGACGGGTAGGTGACGCTACAATGGTGGTGTGTAACAGACTAGGAATTTGTGTTGGATGGGAAGCTTGCTCAGATGGACGAGGTGGTTAAGGCGACCACTCGCGTCAAGCGGGAGATCCAGATTCGAGTCCCGGTCCGGCACAAATAAATATTAATTATGGTAACGGAGCAAGCTTGCAGAGGCAAAGGCGATATTACTCGTCCAAAGTAGCCTAGTACTATCATTGACCTTAATTTGAGGAAGAAATTATTGAGTATGTACTTCTGGAGGACAGCACTGCATGGTAGTGAGTCATGGACTGTGGGAAAACCGGAAAAGAACGGAATCGAAGCGTCTGAAATTTGTTGCTGTCGAAGGATGTCGAAAATCAGGTGGCTTAACAAAATAATGAATGATAATAAAGAATGTCAAATAAAACATCCTTCAGCAGTCTAAATTTCCAAATTATTATTTTACTGGGCTACTGGTTTCGGCGATATAATACACCATCTTCAGGCCCCTGACGGACTTGTAGGAAGATTCCATGTCTGGTTCAGTAAAAAAAAAATAATAATAAAAAAAATTTTGAGGTACGACTCAAGTGTTGGCAGGAGATGTCTGAAGTGATCGGTGTCTCAAAAATCTACAAATAGCACTCAGTGAATGCATGTCCCTATTTTGACTGGACCATAGGTAGGAATCTTCCAACACGTCGGTCAGGGAGCCTGAAGATGGTGTAATATATTGCCGAAACTGGTAGCCCAATAAAATAACAATTTGGGTACTTAGACGGCTGAAAGGTGTCTGATTTGACATTCTGTACAGAGCACCCTAGCTCTCTTAAAAATCTGTGAAAAGATGGACATACAGAGAATAATTGAGACACATGTGTTAAAGCAGTAGGGAATAACTTCCATGGTACCAGAGGGAGATGTAGAGCGTAAGAACTGTAGGGGAAGACAGAGACTGGAAGATATCTGGACAAGATGAGATGTACGAGTATGTAGGCTGCAGTAGGTAAGCAGAGATGAAGAGCCTTGACTAAAACAGACTAGTGGGGAGAAGCTGGATGAAATCAGTTTTCGAACCGCAGGCCGTAAAAGACAACAACGCCAACAACAACAGCAACAGCAAAAACTACAATCGGAAGCGAGCGAGGCAGACCTGGACTTGTATTGGGGTGGGGGGAGTGCAGTTCGAGCGAGGAGGGACTGTAGACTTGTATTGCGAGGTGCACGAGGGTGGGAGGGGGGGAGGAGGAGGGGAGGGTGTAGTTTAAATCCGCGTCCGGACACCCAGATATAGGTTTTCCGTGATTTTTCTTAATAGTTTATAGGGTTTTTGGGAGTGGTTTCTTTGGTATGCCACGACCCATTTACTTCCAAATCCTTCCGGAATTCGAGTGTTCTGTCTCTAATGACATCAGCACTGATGGGACGTTTAATGTAATCATCCTTCATTCCTTCCTCCCTTGCATAGCCTACAGATCTGCCCTTTTGCGGACGTTATGGGTGAAACCTCTGTTAACGAAAGTTCCTCAAAACTACTGCTCAATCTCGTACAAACGCTCCGTGCATAGGACGCACGGTTGTCACTGCAGCAGTGTTATAAGCTGCAGCAAATAATCAATGAATTTTAAGTTTCCAGTATTTATTGGCCATCAGATATTAATTTAAATCAGTATATCCACGAAAGGATTTAAAGTCACAAGATGATAAGCGAAGTTGCAGAAATTCACACAGGAGCTTGAAGAACTTCAGCGTCTATCAGAGGACGCAGTCAGTGATACTTGATAACATTTTGCCGAGGACTGGGTAATGTAATTACTGAAAGTAGTCAGTCCGCACTGACCGTTAAAAATATTTATTGCGACTGCAATTTTGACAAAATCCCATTGTCAAGCAATGTGAGATTTTAATGTCCATCCTACAACGTTACGTTGTAACACTATGGAACATAGTTCCCAAGAGTGTGAATCTAAATGTGTGTGAAATCTTATGTGACTTAACTACTAAGGTCATCAGTCCCTAAGCTTACACACTACTTAACCTAAATTATCCTAAGGACAAACACACACACCAATGCCCGAGGGAGGACTCGAACCTCCGCCGGGACCAGCTGCACAGTCTATGACTGAAGCTCCCTAGACCGCTCGGCTATTCCCGCGCGGGAGTGTGAATCTAAATACGTTTGCTGGTATAAGTATACCTGCTATTACGCATACCATGCGAGCATGAGCCATGTGGCAAGCACAATAATAGCAATCAGCTAGCATGGTTCAAATGGCTCTGAGCACTATGGGACTTAACATCTATGGTCATCAGTCCCCTAGAACTTAGAACTACTTAAACCTAACTAACCTAAGGACATCACACAACACCCAGTCATGACGAGGCAGAGAAAATCCCTCACCCCGCCGGGAATCGACTCTGAGCACTATGGGACTTAACATCTATGGTCATCAGTCCCCTAGAACTTAGAACTACTTAAACCTAACTAACCTAAGGACATCACACAACACCCAGTCATGACGAGGCAGAGAAAATCCCTCACCCCGCCTGGAATCGAACCCGGGAACTCGGGCGCGGGAAGCGAGAACGCTACCGCACGACCACGAGCTGCGGACAGCTAGCATGAAAATAAAGATTAAATCCGTAACATACACCGAAAATTTCGTTAACAGGACATCCGCTACCGACCACCGGGGAATCAAATAGTAAACCATTTCAGTTGTAAATGATTTTATTGGTCCAATCACGACCGAATTCGGGCGATTGTAAGCCCATCTTCAGATGAATAAGACTGCAATAGGAAAACGGAGAAACTATAATAAGAGACTCTACACCACTTAACAAATGTTTGTTATAATAGTAGTTGGAATTCACTGGCCAGCTGTAAATATGAAGACGATACGGTTGGATTAGAATGAATCACGGGTGTCGCAGCAGATAATCAACAAAATTACCTCAAGAAGTGGGCGGTCAAAACGGAGAAGAAAAGGAGTTAAAACTAAGAGAATATCAAAGAACAACGTGAGAGAATTTACACGATGAGGCGCATGGCCACTGCACACTGGACACCAGGCTGCGGACAGGCG